>NW_022196894.1:49192195-49215353 GCF_008632895.1 Mastomys coucha | reverse complement strand
CATCCTAAATGTAGAACTAGGCTTTAGGTAAACTTAGAATCAGGACAAAAGTGACTTCGTAAAACATCTTAACAATGATTGCTACTCATATGGTCTCAGACCGTTTTTAATGACAAGCTTGTTTGGAATATATGATGGCATAAAGATGAATATTGAAAGTTTGTGGAGGGAAGTGGCTTTTCTATAAAGCTGTTTTAAATGACATCCTGTTTCATACACATGCCAGATCAGTTATGAAACACTTCAAGCTCTGAGTATATACTCCAACCATATTCCATCTTTCAATCATTCCCCTACAACATTCTTCATTTCCCCATCAAAGAGGTTTTATGTGTTCATGGTATAAAGGCTGCCAAGCTGATATTTTAACATATATCTAATAAAGACAACATGAGGTTGCTGGAGGCCTCGCTTAGTGGTTAAAGGGTATTTGTTGTTCTTATAAAGGCCTCAGGTCCTATGGTGGGCTGCTCACAACTACCTGAACTCTAACTCCAGGGGATCCAACACTCCCTTCTGATCTCCATTTTCACACATAGCATACACATTAATAAAAACAAAAAAAGGAAATATTAAAACTAGATAAAAATAGAAAAGTTAATATGTAAGCATGAAAGACTAGTGGGCATATAAAATATTGTGTCATAAATATATGTTGGCATATCATATACACATAGGAGAATCAAGGTGAGCTTGTCTCTAAATATATTAACATACATTGCATACAGTACAATAGTAGGCTTTGAGAATCCAGTATACTATTTACAAGTCTAAGTAGCAGAAAGTAAAGGCAAATAGAAGAAAATATTTTAAAAAGCAAGTAGTGGACAATAGTGTATTTTCAGTATTTTTTTACAAATTTGATAATTTTAATCTAACACATAAAGAATAGATCACAAGTTGTAGCAATGGCTGTTCACCATGTGTGTGTGTGAAGGCATCCACATGGAGTGAACTTACTCTGTCTATAGCTTGAACCAATTACCATTACTGAAGCTTTGGGAAAGCTGGAGTCTGTGATTTCCATCAATATACATGGATATAATTAACCAATAACTTGAAGGATGTGGTTTTGTAAAGTTGAAGGATTTTACCATTTGCCAGAAACACATCTTTTATGTTATTGACACAACATAATTAACAAATACAACTTAAAATACTTTATGAGATAAGACTTTTAAATGTCCACATCCTTACATCTACTGATTTTCATGTTATGTTTTTCCCTTTGAAAACCATTTTCTTTTTTCTGATCAATTTACTTTCTGATCAACTTACACTTATTATTTTATCTTTGTGTATATACATACATGCCTCTCTATCATAATATATACCAAGTACAATAAAGATTTATCCAAGGCTGTCATGTGTGCATGTGGGGCCTTCCGTTTCACTGTACTTCATCTTCAGTAGTAATAAACATCAGACGAGATTTTAGAAGACTTTAGACTTTTGCATCACATTTGTGAAAGATTAAGTGCCCACATAAAATTCTTTTGTGAGAGTAAATTATTTTGTGAGAGTAAATCATTATTTTTATTAAATACATCTGTTTATATATCCTTTAATCATGACCTTTAAACAAAACTTTCCTTTGAATCTAAACTACATTTTTATCCCACAGGAATCTAGGTAAAATGGATGGATATAACATGACACCTACTGTCTACTTCCCTTGTCATATCTTGAAGTTACAGTTACTGCTGCCGCTAATGTAATCACCATAGCAACTGCTGCTGTGCTGTTCCTCCCTGGTGCTGCCATTAGTACTACTTATGATACCAGTTCAGTGTCTTCAGTAAGCTGAAGAAACCAAGTGTTAGAGTGGTAGGCATCCTTCTACTGTTGTGATCCTTCACTCAATGCGTATCTACCAAAGGCTTATTGTGGACAAGTGCTGTGCCAGATGCTTGAGATACATAAAAAGGAATATATTATTAAATTTTCCTCAAGGAAATTGATGAAAGTATTCTAAATCAGAGAGAGAGCAGAGTGGTAGAGTGGGTAGTGACTTCATTGTGTTGAAACTGCTGCACCTAGCTTTATGTGCAAAAATATTTATCTGCTGGTGTAGATCTGTGTATACACTTGATGAAAACTCAATGCCTTCTAGTAAGCAAACACAGATTGTTTTTTAATTCTCATTGAAACAAGTGAGCATAAGTAACTCTACACCTTTCTTTTAATCAGAAAGTTTGCTTGATTCTATAGAACTCAAAAACTCTGGATCTTTGGTAATAGATATCATACATCAGCTTGTTCATATATATGACTGGAATATCATTGTTTTCAAACTGAAGATTGCTTTAAAGAAAAGTAAAATTAAAAAAGATTAAAAACCTATTCTTGGAAAATCAATAATTACTTAAGAACTTGGTGCTTTTTTCTTTGTGCCCTTTGGTATTTTGTACATGGGTTCATTTCCTAACAACTGCATTTCTTGATTAGAAAAATGATTCAAGAAAATAAGACAAATAACTTTTCTAATTGTCTATGTAAGGATTGTATTTGTTTATTCATTTTTCAATGTAGGAAATTAATCATTGAATCAGAATAATTTGTTTTAATTATAAAGGATTGTATGAAAATGAAGTTGTAAGAAAAATATTCATACATGTTTGGACATTTCTTTCAGTGCTGGGAATCAAAATTCTATATTATGCATGCTAAGCAATATTTAGTTTTATAAACTGCTTATGTAACCTATGTCCAAAATTCTGTTCAACTAAGAGAACCACATTGAAACCTACATTGTCAGTATGTCATGTTTAGTTTATATTACTTTGTAGAATTTCATTAATTTCTTTATACAACAGTAGTTTCTAATTATATGATAAATTATTGTTATAATTATTTTAATATTTTAGATTTTATGGTTTTTATATCCTGTGTTATACAGAATACCAGTATAGTCCCATTGAGTGAAATTTAGACAAGCTTTTTTCTCTTCTAGAATCAAATAAAGAATGGATCAGTAGGTAAGAAAAAAATATTATGTCATATGACTGGTCTTATATTTTTGTTAGAGTTATGATAGACTAAATTCACAACATTTTATTCAAATAATAATCATCAGTAGCTCTGTGCAAGTTATCCATCATCATAGTAAGTTATAACAGTTGACAGGAGAGATGAACGTATTGAAAAATAGTTGCTAAATCCATGATAAAGGCTTGTTGAGTAGGATTTTGTAATCCAGAGGCCTTATTTATGGAGAGCAGCTCATACATTATTTGGTAATCCAGCAAATAGAACAATATGTTGAAATAATAAATCAACAAATAGATTTATATTGCATCAATTGCATTAATTGAAAAAATGTTTATGAGAGCTTTCTAGGACAGAAGACTCTATTCTGGAACAATAAATTGAATAAAATAGTGATAATGATTGAATACAGGATAATTCTAGCTATCCTAGCCTTCTTAGCTAGCAAACAGAACAAATACGAGAAGGTTTGTGGTGTAAACAATTCATGACTTGGAATTTGTAATGTTGGTTAAATCAGATAATACTTTCGATATTTCCATTTAAAAAGAATAAATTTGTTTTTAGCTCCAACTATGTATAAAATTAATGGGCTGAGGTGATGGCTCAGTAGTTAAGCTCACTTGCTACTTTTGTAAAGGACCCAGGTTGCTACAAGGTGGCTCACAACCATTTGTAACTCTAGTTCCAAGGGACCAACTCTCTCTTCTAAGTCCAATGCGCACTGAATGCACATTATGTACATACATACTTTCAGGCAGAATACTCATAAGTGTAAGATAGATACATATAAAATTTCAAATCAATATTATAATCAATAGTAACAAATTATTATTAACATTATGCTGGCATATTTTTCTGAACCGTTTTTGTTACATTTTAGACTGTTTCATCTAATTTAAAGGAACTAGCTAGAACCCACTTTGGCTATACCCAGATATCATTTACAGATCTGGAACAGAAAGCTTCTGCAGATTGTAAATCACTGCTGCATTTTGTAGAAGTGAAAGAGAGATCAAAAGAAGGAAGAACAAGTTGGAGGGTGAGAAGTAAACTCTTGAAGATAAGACTATACCAGGATTTGAACTTTAGATGAATATCTCAGGATCATTGGCAGATGGAGCTCCTTGGCCATGGTCCAGCAAAGCGTTAGGACAAGTGTTATATCAAATGCAGAGTCTTACTAATTTAATTTTTCAACTTGATTGGTTTAAGGGATATAGCCTTATATCCCTTAAAGGGATATTATATCCACATAACTACCAAATTACTTCTGAGTATGTCAATGTGGCTATTTCTTTAATGTGATGGTATTTGATTTGGTAGACAGAATTAAAAACAGACTTTTTGAGTAATGCGAGTAGTACTACCTATACCACCGATGACATGAATAAAAAAAAAGAGGCACAGGAATTGTGAATACCTTCTCTGCTGAGCCAAGACTTTAAACTTTCCTTGACCTGGAAGTCAGGGTGTTACTGATTCTCAGAGCTTTAAGCTTTGAGTAACAGCTTTCCTGTGCTTCTGACTTGTAGACAGTGGATTCAGAACTCTTGAGCCTCCAGAGTTGTATGTATCCATCACTTATAATCAATCACTTTCTCCATACTGGGTTCCATCTTTTAGGTCCTGTAACACAATTATGGGGCAGAGTACTCCATCCAGATTCCTGTGCAGAGGAAAGTTGCATGAGAATAAAGTCCTGTTACATTTATATATAATACATATAATGACATGCATGGCAGTGGCTGAAAATTGAATTCCATATTGTTTTGTCTTTGTTTACGTAGAAACCACAAAGGAAAGGATAGTGTAGAGAGGGGACAATGAGTCCCGTTAGGTTGAATAAAGACAAGTCTCATCCTTGCATTAATATTTGATGTCAGTTCAGAAGAATGGGAGCTGTGAGGTGAATTTCCGCAGACCAAATGAAAACAACTTTTATAGCTTGTACTTGAGTTTTAAGACAAAGGCGTTAATATTTGTTTTAATTTATTGGTCTGGTAAAATGGAGTCACATGTATGCAGCATAATCAAATGGCACACATCCCTGGGAGAGATTATAGATTCACCTGGCTAGAAGCAAACAGGAATTGTCACTTCCTTAGATGTGTGCTTTTAGTGAAATCCATTAGTTGGATGAGAATAAATATGAATAGAGAGACTGTGAAAAGACTTTGGGAATTTTCAGAAGAAAATGCACATTATAAGAAGGATAAGATTAACAGCATGAAGATGCAGAGGAGCAGAGCTGAAGCTGGCATTTCAAGAATAAAGGCTTCTCAGATTATACCATAGTGTGCACAGCATTTCTCTCACCACAGCTCTTAACGGAAATCATTTGTTTCTTGTGAGATTAACTTGGAACTCTGTTTCACTTTATAGTGTAAAAATCAATGTAGAATCTATTAAATCCCCTCCTGCACTAAAAGGATTTTAAGGATTCCTTTATTTAAAATAAAGTAGAAAGTGAAAAATGTGGTGTAGCTGAATAGAAGTAATGTTTTTTTCAAGTGTATTTATTTAGTTTTGAGAGACTTACAAATAAATAAAAACACAGCAAACCAAAATTAACCAGACTTGAAGTCTATAAAACTCAGTAAACTTCTATACAGTTAGATAGGCATCCAGAACAAAAGACATAGAGTTTCAAATTAAATCTCATACTTCTAACATAAAGTATATTTTATATACTCATTTACCACCAACCTTCTCCCCCTAAGTCCTGTATGATAGAACTAGAATAACAATGGATTTTATATCCCCTTTCATAACTGTTTCCATTACCTATGGCCATTCATTCCTCATCACCTTGTTTTCAACCTTTCTTGTTTTTTTCATCACAGATGGGATGGGGCAGGGTGAATATCTAGTACTCTCTGGAACTATACCAGCTGGTAATCTGGATGCTTGGAGCTCCCTGCTGTGGCCAAGGTATAGGCCTGGTCTGTAATAATATTGTTTATAGTGGAATGCTTAAAAACAGTGTCTGTCTTCCTTCCTCACTGTTTTCATCTGTCACTTTGCTTGGCTTTAACATTCCAAGCTTTCTCTAATCTTAGGGGTTTTGTGGCACCTTCATACTATCACCAGGGGGATTTTACCAAGAAATTCATATAGCATGAATACATCCATGCATCTGGAATGTTTTGCTCATTTCTCCTTTTAGTGAATACACCTTATTTAAAACTGGAGTTCCTTCAGCTTTATACTCAATCTGTCCCATGGCATTTTTCACCATCAAAGTTTCTGAGGCACTGAGCTGATGTTTACGCTTATTTTCTTGTGTTCACCCTCCAACTCCACCACCAGACTATAGGCTTCATGCAAGAAAACTTACTAGTGGCATTTTTGGTTTTACTGGCAACAGGATAAAATAAAAATAGGTGATCTCACTGAAGTAAGAAGTTGTATCAGAGATGATGCATGTCATTTGATATACCCTGTGGTTAAGTGTTAAAAAAACTAATCAAACACATATTGCAATTTTTGACTGCTTATTTCTCTTGGAAATTCTTTCCTTTCAGATCTTTAAGAAGCATCAATTTTTGTGCTCTGATCTTGGGTTTCTACTTGTACTTAGAGGCTTGTTTCCATGGTCTGTCATCATGGCAGTGAGATCCATGCAGTAATAGCTGGTTGGTTAATAGTGCCAGTTGTTATACTTTTGTATACTCCCTTATGCCTACATACTTACTGTAATATTACACCTTTACCCTATCAGTCCACTTCTTCACCATCAGGGCTGCATTCCACTGTATATTGAACATAATCTTTAGTGTTCCTACCAGCCCAACTCAAACTAACTTCAATCTGATTGTCAATGTGAAAACGTTGCTAGACAGTCATTGTTTCTCTTCTTTTATATTCCAGTGGAGTTTCCCCTAATGAATTTCTTGTCTGCCAAACTTGATATTGATATCTTCTGCTAAAGGAAGCCCAAATAATACACTCATTTTTGTAGTAACAGAATTTAACAATTTATCACTGATTGTCTCTTGTTTTACTCTATTCTTTCATATTATTTTATACAAAGTAATGCTAATCCTAATGGCTGAGATCTTTGGGGAGGTAATAATACTCATTCATTCTCATTGTGTCTTTACGTCTTTGTATCTGTCTCTCTCTGTATCTCTCTATCTCTGTTTTCTTTGTCTCTTTCTGTCTCTCCTGTCTCTGTCTCTGTGTCTCTCCCTGTCTTTCTCTCTCTGTCTTTCTCTGTTTTTCTCTCTGTTTCTGTCTCTGTCTCTGTCTCTCTCTGTCTCTCTCTCTCTTTCTCTCTCTCTCTCTCATTCTCTTTTTAAAAAACTCCAAGAGGACTGGAAGGTATATCAAGTTTAAGGTCAAGATATGTAGTAGATCAGTTTTCTCTCATCCATAAGGCAATTTGAAGAAATTTTTAAAGTGACATTGGAGCATTCTTTGCTTTGTGCCTCCATTTTGAATCCCAACATTTTGGTTCAGTGTCAATGTATAAAAACTCTTCCCTTCATCAGTCCTTCTGGCTGTGTTGTATATTTATATTTTTCATCTCAGAGATAGTCATGGTCTCTTTCATAGCCCTCAGCTGGATATTCCAGGTCATGGACTTAGATATTTTTCTCATTTGTAACCAAACTCCAAGCCTCCTAAGCCTTTGTATTCATGTTGGATTTTCCATTGTTACAACTACTGCTTTATATCCAGTCTTCATCTCCATTCATCCCATCACGGTTAGAATAGTTTTCTTGAATGGTCAGCACTCATTTATCTCTATCTGTACTTCATATTGTTTTAAGAGTGATCAATTTTCCCTACAATACAAGACTAATGATTATTCTATACTTTACAAGCACTTGTTGGGTTTCAGTTCACCCAACATCATAATGAAAACACTTTATTTGGAAACCCAAACCAATGACTAAATCCTCAAAACTTTCCCATCTTGTTGGCTACTTGTATTCCATTCATTTTAAGCTTGATCATAGTTGCACTCTGTCTAGCTCCTGGATCACAAAGGTTTAGTTGTGCCTTTATATTTGTGGAAATTGTCCTTTGCTTTATGGAACTCTTTACTCTTCTTATATACTTGAAGAATTTTTTGAAATTCAAAGTTCAAATAAATATTATCACCTGTTGGAAATACATTCGTATTTTGCCATCTGTGAAGTTCATAATTCAATTTTCTTCTCTCTTTTTTCATAGTTCGGTACCTGAACTAGTCAGCTTTTCATCATTACCCCCAGGATATGTAATAAATTTCCTGAAGGACAATGCTTATTTCAGTTCATGGTTTTAGGGGTTGAGGTTCACAGTAGCTTTGCCTGGTTACATTCAGGTCTATGTGAAATCAGCGTATTACACTAAATATGAGCAGGAGCTAATGTTCCAGTACTTCACTAGGCAAGAAACAAAGAGACAAATGAATTTTATAACAAAGAGGTATTTTATACCTCTAATATAATAAGTTGTAAACATGACAGTCATGAATTCATCCATCAAGGAAGCCAGAGCCCCCATGATTCAGGCACCATCAAAATGCCCCATCTTTGAACATTGCTATACTGAGGACCAAGCATATTTTAACACAGGGGGGGAAACATTAAAACATGAGAAGAAAAGCTGAAACATGGAACTAGTCTAGATGTCCATCAAGAAACGAATGAATTAATAAAATCTGAATCAATAAATTTCATTTTATAAATATAATAAAATTTTATTATTCTGTAAAGAAGAATGAAATTAAGACACAGAAAATTGAATACAAACTAATGTCATTGTGGTAAGTGAAATAAACTTGAGTGAGAGACAAATATCATGTTTTCTTAAAAGTTCTTTGTATATAACTAAGTATATAAATATATATGCTGTTTAAAGTTAACTTAAAAAAGGACTATGACAGGGTAGGAAGTTATCTAAAGGGAGAGAAAATGGGAAAACAAGACAAGATTTAGAAATCTATATGACATGAAAGAAGAGAAAGGTAATGTTTGAATGTGGACCAGCAATAGGGTTTTAAAAGAGATGAGAGGGGCAGTTGTAGTTTCAGCTAGCAATATAATACAGTGATATAGCCTGCGCATGGTGGCACATGCCCTTTAATCTCAACCCTCAGGATGCAGAGTTTGAGCTAGTTTAGTCTACATGCTTCAGGCCATCTAGTGGTCCATAGTGAGAGCCTGTCTCAAACAAATAAATAAGCAAAAATCAGTTAATTGTGAAATGTCACAATGCTACCTGTTAAATAGTTTGCTACCTAAAAGCCTAAATTTTGAAACAAATTTTCAAACCATTATAGTATTTCCATGGCAACTTGTTCTACCTTCTATTCATGCCTGTATATAAAAGCAAAGTATAATGTATATTTTTTTATTTGTCTGTTGCCCTTTTAAGTCCATGAGTTCCTTGAAACAAAATCAATAGCTACTGATTTTTATGCCAAAGATGCTGAAGATTGGGCATGTCATGTAGAAGATACTTCTGAGTGATTGGTATTCCTTCCATCACACAATTATGTGCAAAGGAATGGAGATTTCCATTCAAGAAGATTGAGATCCTGTATTAGCCAGGTGTGTCTAGAGGCATAGAAGCATTGGAAGCTATACAGTTATAGAAGGGGATCTAAATACACTGGCTTCTACCATTAGAATAGTGGCCATCTACATGCTGGCACCTCAGAAAAAGAGGGAGTGATGATGTAACCCATATCCCCCTGGAAATCTCAGAGGCTCCCTGAATAGGGTGATGTGGAGAGGCAGAATAATATGGAGCTTGCAGAAAATGATACAACAAAGATGAAGTCACTTGGGAAGTGTGGCACTTGTATACTTTGCACAGCTTCTTCCTTTTTTGTCTCTGTTTTCTGGACCCTACTATCTCCTATGGTTCCACCCATATTCAGAATAGGTTCTTTTCCTGTCACTGGCTGTCCCATTGAAAGGCCCCCAGAACTGGGGAAATCCTTACTCAAGTCTCTGGATGATGCAACCACCCAATGACTCACGAGAGACCAAACTTGCTGCAATCACATGAGGTTTATTGGGGATACCGGTAGCGGGGTCGATCTCATGACCTTGCCAGTCAGAGGAGTTCAACCCGGAACACAAGAAGTGTAGGGTATTTAAGGGAAGCTGGGGGCGGAGAGAGAGTTACCAAGGAAACAGAACATAAAAACAGTGGAAAATTTCAGAGGGACCTGACCCAAGGTATTCAGTTAGGGAGGGGAACACATTCATTCTAGGAATGTAATCTTCATCTACTGGTTGACAGGGTGGAGAGTCTCATAAACCACTAGACCTTCATTCTTAGTTCCACCCTCATTGTGGATCATTCAGGAGGGGCAGGTATTGGGAACCAGAGCCCTGAAGCTCTGAGTTCCTGGAACTGGCTACTTCACCTTTTTGGCTTGTGGCAGAGGTTTTCCTTGCCCTCTTTTAAGTAAAGGTTACACATTAATACATACATTTCTATTAAATGCCCTCACTTTAAATTCTAAGATTCTCCAGCCTTTCACCATATGCCAGTGGTTTCTGGCAAAAAATGTTATAGATGTAACCCAGAAATGTGTTTTATTAATCTAATTGTTTCTCTGTAGATTTATTGGAAATCAAGATTTACCATTGTAGGCCCCAAAATGAGAAAGAAGCACAGTGTTTACTGATGAGCTTTAATTAAAAAAGAATGTGTGTGTGTGTGAAATCTAAAAAATAATAAATAGTAAATAGACAATTTATAGATCTTAACCTTTTACTAATGACTTGAAACAAAATAAATGAAGTGCCAGGGGAATAATGTATTTAATTTCAAATCATTTCATAAGTAGTCACAATTTTGTTATTTATTCATAAGAACTAGAAAACTAAAGATGTTTCTTGTTTTGAAATGTGAACTTTTGCATGTTTTTACTGAGATGTCTACTTTGGCCAGGTCAAACTGAATAGCAAATTTTTCACAATCAGTCATGGGTTTGCTCTTAGCAACCCAGACAATAAGTACTAAACAAGAACTAAATTACCAGTGGCTTTTCAAAGAGAAAAAGAAACAGATCAGTTCTATACAATTATTCTTGCATGCACATAATTGCAACTAAGATACATTAGAACATACAGTTAGGTATGGATGTTCCAGTAATAAACAACAGAAGACAGGAATATAAATAAATCGGGTATGTGAAGTGATATTAGCATTGGAGACATTCGTACAAGGGAGGCATAAGCAGCCCTCCTGGTGTTTTTGGTGGAGACACTGCCTACTTTTTTCTAGAGATAGAAGGGCCTTTATATCTATGCATAATGAAATTTGTATTTTTCTTGTTTTTTTTCTTAATTGTGGTAAGTTTCAACTAATGTAATATTAACTATTTTGAATGGGAAGATTTCAGTCTCTGTAAAAACATAAGATTAAATAATAAAAAACAAAACATAACAAACTGACAAAGAAAATTGATGTCCCTTGGGAACCACATGTGACAGAAAGCAGCTTCCAGCTTCTTTTTCTTTATTCCTGTTTTGAGCACTGCTTTTTTTTTTTTTCACAGCCACATTCACATGAAGATGATCAAAATTTTCATTTCTCTGAATATAATTGATTAACTTGTGGTTTGAAAGTATATCAGTACATGTATATTTGATCTCTACGAAGTACCAGTACTAAGGTGTGCCTTTTGCCAGAGTGGCTATGAGGATCAGGGTAATAGAGGCTTTGCAGAGTAGTTTCAGTCATCATGCCAACAGAAAACAGAAGGTATGTTCAAAGATAATTTAATGACAGGCCTGTTTACAGTGTGGGGATAGGATTAAGAGAAGCAAATAACAGATGTGAAGTGCTTAGAAACTAAGAAAACAAAGGCAAACTATTACCACCAGATGGGAGAAGATGAGGAAAGGAATTAGTAGAATCTACTGAGACTCAGAAGCATCCCAAGAGGAATCTCAGCCAGAATCAATCTCCAATCAGAAGACATTTCTTGTCATCTTATTTTATGATCATTTGAAGAGATTTCCTGGTACCTTATAAATGCCTCCTCTAGGTTAATTCTAATCAGATTCCATAAGTCATGAGAGCCTGGGTACAAGGAGTACCAGTAAAACAGTATAAGAACAGACACAAAGAGTTGGAAAAAAAAGCCATTTTACAGAGCCATAAGCAGTAAATAAAGGAAATCAGCTCTATTACTATCCAAACCATCCAGGGAGAGACTTGTTACACCAACAAGATACCAGTCTTTAATTCACAGACAAGTCGAATTAGTTCAGGATGAGACAAGAGAAAATTTAGTCCTAAAAGATACCAAAGAGAACACAAGGACTCAAGAGCAGCAAGTGCTAGAACAGGATTGGGAGACCAAGGGAACGATGGTGCCATTGCAAAAGATGTGGGAACCCAAACACTACAGGACTTGCAGAGAGGTTGACAGCATAGATGTAACAGCCAGCTATGTGCTACAGGTTTGAAAGAGCTTCATAACAAGTTCTTAAGAACCCCGGTCAATCAGATGATCCCGAAGAAATTTGGAGAATAATTGGCATATCATTAGAGGACTCATGTAGCTGGCTAAAGGAGACATAAACCAAGAACGTTGACCTGTCCTAGTCAGCATTACTGAAGAATCCCTTAAAGCTCCCCATTTATGTTTTATGGGGGTGGGGGCTATTGTAAGGTAACCATTTTATAGGAAATACTTGTCAATAACATCATTGATTCTCTATGAAGTCTCTTGGAATGATAGTATACAGAGAATATTTGTGTGTGTGTGTTTTCTCAGGAAATAGAAATTTTTGCATCTTCATTTCAGTTTTGTCAGATTTGCAGATCAAATTTCTATCTCTAATTATATCTAAAAATAACAACAATAAAATAGAACCTAAGAATGCATAAACTTTAAAAAAAAAATCAGAAACTCCTGCAACTAGACTTGAACTGTCTTCCTCCACCAAGGTTGAGGTAGTAATTCTGTCACAATGTACCAACTTTTCTCCTGAACACCAGTATCCAGTTAAAAGTTCTTGCAGACAAACCAGCATTGAGTCTTTGAACTTAGTCATTTTTTAAATATAAAGAGATTTAATAGCTTTTAAAAAACAATTGCTTCTCAACTAACTCACTTTTGTATCTATTTTGTGTACATGCATGAAACTGGGTTATATATATGTGAATTTCCAAGGATAATGTGCAGGAATAGGCTCTATCTTACCAGCATCTGTGGTATAGGTATTAATCTCAGGCCATCAGGCTTAGGGGCAAGCTCTTTTACTGGCTGAGTCATTCCACAGTCCTGATTTTAAATAATTAACACAAAGTAAGACATTACTAAATTAGAAATAATGTTTTCTAGAAAAGTAATCAATGCTGTATTTGCTGCTTTCATTGAAATTGACAGGAATGTTTGCTAGCAGTAGGGTTAAGGTCAGTGCTGTTGATGGTGGTGGAAAAAATTTAGAAAATATTTGCAGAGTGTTTTCACACTTTGATCTTTCTTCCTTTTACTCTCCTCTAACCAAGAAAATGGATCCAAAGGCATCTTTGTTGAGAGTGGTTTTAAAAGAACATTTCAAACAAGAGCAACTGGGTACTGATCAATATATGTAGATCTCAACAACTTCAAAATGTCTCTGCTGCTACAGAGCAAAGCCACACAGAATCATTCTGTTCTACAATTCTAGTTTTAACTCACATACTCCTCATTAACATGAGTTCTGAGATAATCCATATGATTATTTATTTAAATATTGGATAAAATTATTCTTGCACATAAATGTATCTGTAGTATATAGATTAAAAAATTCTGTAGATCCTGATTGCCAGATTTTGAAATATTGCTACACTTGTATTATAGATGGAATAAAAGTATTAACTAAAGAATTATTTCTCCATTTATTTGATTCTGATTATAGAATTCTGATAATAGAAGGGAGGATAGACAGATTTATGAAACTTGGTTAGATGAGGCATAAGATCCTCAGCTCCAATTTGCCATATTTTCTTTTTCCTAGTAAATGGCATGAGCTATGGATATTTTAGTATCCCACTGGGGACTTTCAAGCAGTGGTGAAGTGAGAATTAATGGTGTTTGTCTGCATATGAGTTGCCATGGTTACTTATTACACATTTTGTGATTGCTTGATTAATATATATCTATTACAACACTTTCTGATAAATGTGAGAACAAAGAATTTATCTTTTTTATTCATGCTGCAGAAGACAATGCATACATGAAAAAAAGTATTTAAGTGACATTTCATGACTTAGAAAATATGTATTGGTGAGATTTATTGGGGAGGGTCAAAAGGGAGGAAGGATATCCAGTCATACAGAGATAGAGGGATAAAGTAGGAATAAATATCACTAAAGGTATTTGAGTAAGTTACGTGACACACACACACACACACACACACACACACACATATAGTTAATGTATCTATCAATCATCTATTATCTATCATCTAGCTATCTTTCTATCATAGCTTAATTGGATTTGCACTAATTTAAGTATCAATGCCCACCCCTACAAAAAGCCATAGACTATCTGATAGAAACCCTAGTGTCAGGCATGTGTAATCTTTCAGATTATTGGTCAAGGGAACAAACATATGAAACTCCCCCAAAATATAAGTTATTACTGTTGCTCTTGATACTTTCCAGAAAAATTTAGTAAGACTCTACTGTTGAAGATATTACAGGATTTGGAGTAATTGATCTGATCTGTAACTCTCCTTACTAAAGACTATCTCTCATAGTTATTAATGGAGAAAAACAATCAATAGTACTAGTTAGCTATAATGTCACATATCCACAATGACCTGTGTACAAAGATATTCTGAATATGACAGTGGTACTTATAACCTGGGGTTACCCAATAGCCTTGTAGTTTGTCTTAAAGATTGTACCACAAGAAGAAATTCATGTCCAGAACTATAAAATTCATTAGTTCCATGTGGATTGTGAGGTCATGGAACCAAGAACGGAATCTCCTATTCCCACATTCCTAGCCAGTACAAGCTCTAACTGCATTCTAAATATACATCTTTATATCATAGGTATGTGTAGCTCTCAAAGAAGCTACATTTTAAATACAACTGATCAAAATGCAGAACTAATGATGTGTAACCATCCATAATCAACATATGTACAATATAAGCCCAACACTTAAAGCTCAGGCAACATCTTCGATAAAGGGCTAAAAATATTCTAAGAGTCAGAAGGCCAAGACAACTAGGTCTTGCAAAACAGTGTCATCTAGAGAAAACCAAAGAGGACTGGAGCTAGGAGGAGGAATGATACATTTTATGAAATCTTTAAGAGTTAATAAAAATTATTATGTCATAAAATAATAATTTCTGGTCAAAGAAGCAAGTAGGCTAACTTCAGATCTGAACCGTCTCTCCTCCAAACCCAACAAGTCTCATCTCCAGCTCTGTAGCAGACCATGGGCTACACAGCCGTCCCTTCTTCCCTGTCCCCTCTCCAGTGGATCAACCACATCTTTTCCTCCAACCTTCCTTCCTTTCCTCAAGTCATCACATTATCCCAGTCTCCAATTCCTTCATGTGTTCTCTTGGAACCTACCAGCAATCCTGCCAGAGAAGCAAGTGTATAAATGGAAGCAGGTGGGTGAGTTTCTGATCTTTACTCCCTCCTCTCTTCCAGTTTTATGACCAGCTCTATAGCACATTTCCTGTTCTCTCATCACTCTGCCTCAACTCCTATGGGGTTAAGTACATCCTGGTGGAACATCTTGTTTTTTCTCCCACATCTAAACCCTGTCAGCATCCCTCTTCATAGCCTATCCCTACTCCTTAGTATCAGCTTCCATACCTACAAATCTGTGTAGCTATAATGGAAGTCAGTGTGGTAGTATATGAGGAGATATGATTTGATCTATTACAAAACCAGCTCTACCACTTTTGGTGACATACCAAAGGGTACTTAACGTTTGGTGATATACCCAGAGTATGCTTCATCCTACCACAGAGAGATTTGTTCAACCATGGTCATTGCTGCTCTATTCACAATAGCCAGAAATTGAAAACAAACTAGGCATCACTCAACAAATAAATGTATAAAGAAAATGTGGTTTGATACATTTCCACAATGGAATATTACTCATCCATTTTAAAAGATGAAACAATGAAATTCTCAGGTATACTAAGAGAACTAGAAAACATCATTCTGAGTGAAGCAACGACAACCCAGAAAGATAAATATGTCATGATTTCGCTTATATGTGGATATTAGCTATTAAGTCACTGATAATAAGGTTAAAATACAAGGAACCACAGAGGGTAGGTATACAGTAAGACTCCAGAGTGAATAGTCTTCCTGAGTAAGGGATGTTGACTAGATAGTTATTGATGGATGAGGTGGGGCTTGGAGTTGTAGGATCAAGTGGACAGGGGAGAAGAGAAAAAGGGACTGGATACAGGAAAAGACTGCTAAAAGGAAGTGCAATTTGAAGGGTAGTATGAAAACCTAACACAATAGAAGCTTCCTGAAATGTAAACAAATATAAAGGAGATCTAAATGAAATCACCAAATAATGGGGAAAGAGAGCCACAACTGGGCTTCTCATCACCATAAAATCATATCTTGTTCCAGGAAAGAGAATGGGTTACATCTAACCAAGTTGTTGGCCAATGGATTCCATGCAAACCTCTAAACAACCCAAGCTGTTGCCAAGATTAAAGTTTGCTCTCTAAAAACTGTCTCCAAAGTCCTATTGTAGAACAAACCACCTGCACAACTCACTGAACATGGAGATAATGGGCTGGAGCCTTCACCTCTAATGACTAATGTTGAAAGTACTAGAAGATAAAAGATACAGCGCATGCTACCAAGGGAGAAAGGTTAACATCCAGCAGCTATAAACCCTTCAATCTATAATGGTGTACTGTCTGCAAGAAATGCTATGGTAATAGTGCCAAAGTTTTTGGAAATAACCAACCAACATTTGATTTGAATTAAGGCTCATTCCAGGGATGGAAGCCATATCTGATACCGTTTGGGTAACCATGAACCTGAGAATAAATAGTGCATAGTTCTAGGGTAAAACTAACTACTCTTCTACTAAAGGAACCTAAGCATTAAAATAGGTAGCCCCTTAGTCCTGTGTAAAGCCGATGATGCAGTGTAGGGAATTCTAGGGCACCGAGATGGGAGTGGGTAGGAAACTAGGGAGATGGATAACATTTGAAATGTAAAAAATAAAATAATCAATGAAAACTGAAACAAACAAACAAACAAAAAAGCCGGGCGGTGGTGGCTCATGCCTTTAATCCTAGCACTTGGGAGGCAGAGGCAGGAGGATTTCTGAGTTCGAGGCCAGCGTGGTTTACAGAGTGAGGTCCAGGACAGCCAGGGCTACACAGAGAAACCCTGTCTCGAAAAACCAAAAAGAAAAAAACAAAAAAATAAAAAAGAAAGAAAAAGATGGCCCCTAATGACTTTCTACTCTACTTAGAGTTGAATGGCTTGCTCTGCCATCCTCAGAAAAGCTTCTTCCTCCAGGAGATGGGAACAGATACAGAGACCCACAGTCAAAGAGTATGCAGAGAATGAGAGTCCTTGGAGCACTCAGGCCTACACTGGGTGTGCCCATAATATCCCTCCACTGAGGTCTCAGGAAACTGTGAAAAAGGAAGCAGAAAGAATGTAAGACCCAGAGGGGATGGAAGACCCCAGGGAAACAAGGCCCTCTATAGCAACAGGATGGAAGCACAAATAAACTCACAGACACTGAGACTCCTTAGGGAGGTTCACTAGAGAAACAAACTTTTCTTAAGGATAAGCTGTATACCCAGCAGTAGATGATCAACACAAAATATACTCAATGCTGTTTTTGGACATTTTCTTCTCATGATGTCATGTCAGGACATTTGAAAATTCTTATTTTTCAATCTATATGTTATACGTTTATAGATTTATATTATATACTTATATTTTATGTTTATAAAATACATATTTTATATTTATGTTTTAAAATATATATTTATATTTTATATTAGCTATATATTTATATTTTCTTTATATTATTTTTTAAATATACAGAACTTTTCTTTCTTTTAACTCTCTGGGTGCTTTGTGTATATATTATGAATTCTGGTTTACCATTTTCATGGGATTCATGAGTGTGTAAACAAGCGGCTCACTGTCTCTGTCTCTTTCTGTTGCCTTTTCTTTGGCTCTTTTCCTTCTGTTAGTTTATTTTATTTTCCAATGTATTAACTTATGTTCTATCTTTTATATATTTATTATATTATATTATGTTATATTATATTATATATTCCGTTATAAGCCTGTTTGCTTTATAATGGGAAGCTGAAAGACGGCACATCTAGATTAAAGGGAAGGTGGAGAGGAACGTGGAGGAGTGGAGGGAAGAGAAATTGTAATCAGGATATATTATATGAGAAAAAAATGCTAGTTTAAATTAAAGAAAAAAATAAAAATAAATCCTATCTACTAATTATTTTAACCAGAAACATTCAACAAACATTCAACAAAAAACATATCTAAGGTTTTCCATGCCCTAATTAACTAAGTTGATTATCCCCCCTCAGGAGAGTTTTAACAAAATAATTTAAGCCATAACGTTTTTTTTTCTTCAAACATGGCATTATTATTGATTCTCTGATCATTTCACATCATGCACCCTGATCATATTCACTCCTCCTCAGTTCTTCCATGTCTACTCTCCTTGTGATCCCCACAGAATAAGTAAAATTAAAATACAAATAAAAGAAAAAAGAAAAAGAAAAAGAAGTCAAATTTGTGTTATCTATATACTCACTGGAGCAAGCTCAAACTCTTAGTCCCCTGCACCTTAAGAAGAACAGAGTCCTTCCCCTAGTATTCCTCCTCCAGAACCCATGTATCATGGACAGCTACTCTTCCACATTCTCATCATACTTTTTAACAGCTCACTTCTGGATTGTTTCCAGCTTCTGGCTCTTAAAAAATAGAACTGATATGAATAGAGTGGAGCATGTGCCCTTGTGATATGTTAGAGCATCTTCTGGGTACATAAGCCCAGGAGTGGTATTGCTGGGTCCGCAGGTAGTAGTACTATGTCCAATTTCCTGAGGAACTGCCAGACTGATTTCCAGAGTGGTTGTACTAGCTTGAAACCCCACCAGCAACGAAAGAGTGTTCCTCTTTCTCCACAACTTCGCCAGCATCTGCTGTCACCTGAGTTTTTTATCTTAGCCATTATGACTAGTGTGAGGTGGAATCTCAGGGTTGTTTTGATTTGCATTTCCCTGATGACTAAGAATGTTGAAGGTCTTTAGGTGCTTATTGGTCATTCAAGATTTCTCAGTTGAGAATTCCTTGTTTATTTCTGTACCCCAATTTTAATAGGGTTATTTAGTTCTCTGGAGTCTAACTTCTTGAGTTCTTTGTATATATTGGATATTAGCCCTTTATCAGATATAGGGTTGGTAAAGATATCCTAATCTGTAAGTTGCCAATGAGACCTCATTTGTCTATAGTTGATCTTAGAGCTTGAGCCATTTGTGTTCTGTTCAGGAAATTTCCCCCTGTGCCGATGTGTTCAAAGATCTTTCCCAGGATCCACTTGGCCTTGAGCTTTGTACAGGAGATAAGAATGGATCAATTTGCATTCTACATTCAGACTGCCAGTTGAACCAGCACTATTTATTGAATATGTTGTCTTTTTTCCACTGGATAGTTTTGGCTTCTTTGTCAAAGATCAGGTGAACAAAGGTGTGTGTTTAATTCTGGATCTTTTCAACTCTATTCCATTGATCCTTGTCTCTCTATATATACCAATACCATGTAGTTATTATCACTATTGATACAGCTTGAGGTCAGGGATGCCAATTCCCCCAGAAGTTCTCTTATTGTTGATAATAGTTTTCTCTATCTTGTTTTTTGTTTGTTTGTTTGTTTTTTGTTTTTGTTTTTGTTATTCCAGATGGCCCTCAACAGAGAAATGGATACAGAAAATGTGGTGTATTTACACATTTGAGTACTACACAGATATTAAAAACAATGACTTCATGGAATTCACAGGCAAATTGATGAAACTAGAAAATCTCCTGAGTGAGGTAACCCAGTCACAAAAGAACACACATGGTCTATACTCACTGATAAGTGGATATTAGGCAAAAAGCTCAGAATACCCACCATACAACCCAAAGATCATATGAAGCTCAAGAAGAAACAAAGTGTGGATGCTTCAGTCCTGCTTAGAAGGGGGAACAAAATAATCATGGGAGGTAGAAGAATGGAGGGACCTGGAAGGGAGAGTAGAGCAGGAGAGAAATGTGGGCAGAATCAGATGTGGGAGGAGATGGGAGAGAAGTAAGAGGGTCAGGAAATTGAACAGTGTGTAGCAGTGGAGGATGGTGAACTGGAGGTAGCCAACAGAAAGTCCCAGATGTCAGGAAAGCAAGAGGCTCCCAAGACCCAAAGAGAAAGACATTAGCTGAAATATACAACAAAAGTGAGAGATAACCTGTAGAGACCATATCCAGAGGGTAGGCATGGCCCCTGGTTGGGAGATAGAGCCATCCACCCATCTCAAAAATATTAACCCAGAATTGCTCCTGTTTAAAGGAAATGAAGAAACAAAAAGTGAAGCAGAGACTGAAGGAAAGACCATCCAGAGACTGCCCCACCCAGGGATTCATTCCATCTGCAGATACCAAACCCAGACACTATTGAGGATGCTAAGAAGTACTTGCTGACAGGAGCCTGGTATAGCTGTTCCCTGAGAGGCTCTGTCAGACCCTGACCAATACAGACGCAGATCCTGGAAGCCAACCAGGGACCCCAGTGGAGGAGTTAGGGCTTCCCTAACTGAAGGAGCTGAAGGTGTTTGCAACCCCATAGGAAGAACAATATCAACCAAGCAGACCCTGCAGAGCTCCCAGGGACTAACGCTCCCCCCCCCCCACAATCAAAGACCACTGGAAGAACCAATGGTTCCAGCTGCATATATAGCAGAGGATAGCCTTATCTGGCATCAGTGGAGGAGGCCCTTGATCCTGAGGAGGCTTGATGTCCCTGTGTAGAGGAATGCTAAGGCAGTGAGGCAGGAGTGGGTATATATTTGCAGGCACACCCTCATAGAAGCTGGGGTGAGGTGGGATGGGAAAGGAAGTTTGGGTAGGGGAAAGAGAAAAAAGGAATAAGACTTGAAATGTAAATAAATAAATAACCAATGAAAAAATTTTCCTTAGCAGCTTCCTCTAGGCTGTTATTTTGTGGGTAGTGGTAGAAGTTGTCACAGAAGCCTTCCTTGTCTCTCCCTCTCAATTGTACCTCATCAGTCATCAATTTCATAGCAAAAGGACCCTTCGTAGCCTTCATGTATCACAGACTTCCATGCAGTTTCTTGTGACAACACAAAAGACATGGCCCCTGATGCATTAGGACCATGAACCCAGAAAAGGCCCTTGGGAGACTGTCTTGACCACTGAAATCAAGATAACTTCAGATGACAACACAGGGTACACTCATCAATAGGGTCCCTTATTGCACCTTTGAATACAAACATAGCCTCAGGCTGGAGCATAGACCAAGGACATCCAGATGGCTATTGGTGGAAACACTGGCTATGGACATCAAAAGAGATCTGTCCATAGTAGGTCCATGGAGCCAGATATGGTTCTCAGCAGCAAGTAGGACCTGGACAACACCATGGCCTCAAGTGGCATGGAAGACCATTCATATCAACATGGTCCATGGCAGCAACAGAGCCTATGGATATCAAGACAACCTTGGGAGGCAGCACGGGCCGCTTACATCAATATGGTCCCCCTGTGAGATCAATCTGTGAACATGGAAGTGGTTTAAAGTTCTTCCACAGACCATAAACATCTACATGGCCACTGGTAGTAACATGCACCACAGTCATCAACACAACATCCAGTGGGATGGGGCATGGCCTGGCTGACATTAAGCCCTACTTTAAATGCTCCTAACAATGCCACCCCATTGTCTGCTTCCCCCTCAGAGGAGCCAGACCTGCTGCACTGGATTGGAGGGAAGGAAGCTTAGTGTAGGGAGGGTGAGCTTAGAGCAGAATCTAGGTCATTGATGAGTATCAGGCAATGACCAATACCCAAAGGCAATGAACATATCTAAGAATAGCTTAGGAGAACTGATTCCATTTACTGGAGGGAAAGGTAGTACTTACAATGCCTGCTGAGGTTGTCAGGATATCTAGGGTGACGTTTGGTTGCCCATGTACTATTAGCACACAAACGTTGGGTCTCCTCGGGGAAACATTATAAGGTCAAACAAACAATGAAGCCTGATAAGTGTCAGGGTAATACATTCTTATGAGGATTGATGGTGCAGGAGCTGGCTTTTTGTGCCAGGTTAGGAGGTAGCCAACTCCTGTAGTCCCCAAATTTAGGGTAGCTGAGAATGAAGCTCCCTCAACCTTGCCTCTGTCATCCTGGGCTATACTAACAAAGAGCAGCTTCTGCACATAATTTGATTAGATTATAATATCTTTGGATTTTCTGAGAAAAATAGGATTCCCCAAATTATAAACACTATACCAGAGAGCTGTTCATTTGGTCGCAGAACCATGTAAGTTAATTGCCAATTGTCAGAAAGCATTAAGCTTACATAACTAAAGTACACAGTGTAGGGTCTTGAATGTGATTTGGAATAAAAACAAACAGCTATCTAGAAATACAAATTTTATGGGGTTTATTATTTTTAATTAAAAATTTTATTCATACAAAAGAAAGGGAATTAAGAAATAACACTGGCCGACGACTCCCAGAGGAGCCGCAGGGCAGCAGGGACACGATCCTCTCAGCTTCCGAGTGAGAGAGGGGGTTCAGTGTCCTCCTCTGCCCCTTCCCTGCAAGTGGATCGCCTAACTCCAGAGAGCACATTAAGCCAGAGACCCGGGCAGGATCCCCTGTTGTCTCTCGGGTGAGGTTCTGAGACTGGAGCACCCAGCCCTGAGGCGCCTTAGGCCAGAGATCCGGGCGGGACTCGCCATTTTCTCTCGGGTGAGTTTCTGAGACCTGAGCAGCCAGCCAGGAGCCACAGGCCCCACAACTCCCGGGGGAGCCTCAGGGCAGCAGGGACACGATCCTCTCAGCTTCCGAGTGACAGAGGGGGTTCAACATCCTCCTCTGCCCTTCCCTGCAAGTGGAGGGCCTACCTCCAGAGAGCACGTTAAGCCAGAGACCCGGGCGGGATCCGC
>NW_022196894.1:49138547-49185237 GCF_008632895.1 Mastomys coucha | reverse complement strand
AAAAAAAAAAAAAAAAAAAAGAAATAACACTGGCCAATGTACATCTTTCCTCCTAAGCAACAGGATTCTTTTAAGCTTAATTTTAATTTTTACTTATGCGCTTTACATTCCTCTCACTTCCCCCCTCCTGGTCACTCCCTCCCACAATTCTTCCCCCATCCCATCTTCTCATTCTCCTCTGAGCATGTGGAACCTTCCTCAGTGTTCCTAACCCTGGCACTTCAAGTCTCTGCAGGGCTAGGCATTTCATTTCCCGCTGAAGCCAGAGAAGGAAGCACAGCTTGAAGAAGATATCCCATGGGTAGGCAACAGCTTTGGAGTTAGCCCCTGCTACAGTTGTTCAGGACCCACATAAAGACCAAACTACACATCTGCTACCTATGTGCAGGGAGGCCTAGGGCCAGACTGTGTATGTTCTTTTAGCAACAGGAATTTAGTGGATTCCTTTTTTTTTTTTTTTCATTTCTTAGGCTTGTTAGAAATAGATCAACTAAAGTTTGCATCAAAAATTAGTAATTAAAAGGCCTTCGTCAATCTCTTCAGAGAAACACCCCGAGTTAGAAGAGGCAGCCCAGGTCCCAAACACACTATTAGCATTTCCAGGTCATACACAACTCAGCAACTTCTTATTATCTTGATTCAGATTTCTGAGTGTGACTCCTGAGTCCCAGATGGATCCCCAGGTGGTAGCCACCTGACCTTTGGCACTCAGTAACATCTTAATGAAACGTTCAACTATCACAGAATCCATGTATTAATAACAGCTTATCAATCACCAGTCCTTTCCACACCACTTTTTCAAGCAACTCTTCTCAATCTTTGAAAGAACGTTTTCTAAAAACTTGTGGTAGTGATTGTATCTCTCTGGGTTGGCAGCTTGGCACTCTGGCTTTTTGATCTCCCTTTTCCAATTCGTCTATCAGCTTCAGGGTAAATGTTTTGTTATCCTGCCAATCACGAACAAATAATTCTTGCCTTAATCCTCTTAAAATAAAGTTCCTTTTTACCTATGTCTATAATCTAAGGTCTTTTATAAAGGATTTGCTGAAAATAGTTCATTTTGTGCATATGGCTTGGATACTGACTGAATATTGATTGGTGTAACTTTCTGAGGTTATATGTTTTAATACAAAAATATCAAACCGTTTCTTTCTTTATTGACATTTTGACTCTTGCTGTAGAAACCAGATGGATAGCAAATCCTTTACAAATGCATACTAAGTAAATAGACAGGTGTTTCTATTAGGCATATCGCACTTGCAACTTTTCTTGAATAAACTAGTACTAACATCCCATATAATGTTCTAAATTAGTCTTGAATTTGACACTTTGAAGTGATTGCAAGTTGGAATTGCAGAAAACATGCTGTATACTTATGCTAAACTGAACACTTAGAATTGTAGATAGAACATACTACTGTTCAGGTAATAATATTGTATTGCTCTATAAGTCATAAGATTTCAATGAATTGTGCCTATATGCTGGAGGTTCTTCCCCACTTCCTTTTCTATTAGTTTGAGTGTATCTGGTTTTATGTGGAGGTCCTTGATCCACTTGGACTTGAGCTTTGTACAAGGAGATAGGAATGGATCAATTTGCATTCTTCTACATGCTAACTACCAGTTGAGCCAGCATCATTTGTTGAAAATGCTGTCTTTTTTCCACTGGATGGTTTTAGCTCCTTTGTGAAAGATCAAGTGGCTATAGGTTTGTGGGTTCATTTCTGGGTCTTCAATTCTATTCCATTGATCTACCTGCCTGTCACTGTACCAATATCATGCAGTTTTTATCACAATTGTTTTCTTGTACGGCTTAAGGTCTGGGATGGTGATTCCACCAGAGGTTCCTTTATTGTTGGGAATAGTTTTGGCTATCCTGGTTTTTTTTTTTATTTTTTTTGTTATTCCAGATGAATTTGCAAATTGCTCTTTCTAAGTCTGTGAAGAATTGAGTTGGAATTTTGATGGGGATTACATTGAATCTGTAGATTGCTTTTAGCAAGATAGGCACAGGGAAAATTTTTCCTCAACAGAACAGCAACAGCTTATGCTCTAAGATCAATAATTGACAAATGGGACCTCATAAAATTGCAAAGCTTTTGTAAGGCAGAAGACACTGTCAATAGGACAAAACAGCAACCAACAGATTAGGAAAAGATCTTTACCAGTCCTATATCTGATAGAGGACTAATATTCAATACATACAAAGAACTCAAGAAGTTAGACTCCAGAGAAACAAATAACCCTATTAAAAATGGGATACAAAGCTAAACAAAGAATTCTCAACTGACAAATACTGAATGGCCGAGAAGCACCTAAAGAAATGTTCAACATCCTTAGTCATCAGGGAAATGCAAATAAAAACAACCCTGAGATTCCACCTTACACCAGGCAGAATGGCTAGGATAAAAAACTCAGGTGACACCAGATGCTGACAAGGTTGTGGAGAAAGAGGTACATTCCTTCATTGCTGGTGGGACTGCAAGCTGGTACAACCACTCTGGAAATCAGTTTGGTGGTTCATCTGGAAATTGGACATAGTACTACCAGAGGACCCAGCTATACCACTCCTGGGCATATACCCAGAAGATGCTCCAACATGTAATAAGGACACATGCTCCACTATGTTCATAGCAGCCTTATTTATAATAGCCAGAAACTAGAAACAACCCAGACGTCCCTCAACAGAGGAATGGGTACAGAAAATGAGGTACATCTACACAAAAGATTACTATGAGCTATTAAAAACAACGAATTTATGAAATTCTTGGGGAAATGGATGGTCCTGGAGAATATCATCCTGAATGAGGTATCCCAGTCACAAAAGAACACACATGGTATGCATTCTCTGATAAGCGGATGTTAGTCCAGAAGATCAGAATATACAAAGTACAAACCACAAACCACAAGAAACTCAAGAAGAAGGAAGAACAAAATGCAGATACTTCGTTCTTTCTTAAAAGTGGGAACAAAATACCCATTGAAGGAGTTGTAGAGACGAACTAGGGAGCAGAGAGTAAAGGAAGGACAATTCAGAGACTGCTCCACTTGGGAATCATTCCCATATTCAATCTTCAAATCTAGACACTATTGTGGATGCCAGAAAGTGCTGGATGACAGGACTCTGATATAGCTGTCTCCTGAGAAGCTTTGACTGTATCCGACTAATACAGAAGTAGAGGCTCACAGCCATCCATTGGACTGAGTACAGGGTCCCCAATGAAGGAGATAAAGGACCCAAGGAGCTGAAGGGTTTGCAGCACCTTAGGACGAACAACAATATGAACTAACTAGTACCCTCAGAGCTCCCAGGGACTAAAGTACCAACCAAAGAGTACACATGGTGGGACTAATGGCTCCAGCAGCATATGTATAGCAGAGGATGGCCAAGTTTGTCATCAATGGGAGGAGAGGTCCTTTGCCCTGTGAAAGTTCTATGCCCCAGTGTAGGGGAATGCCAGGGCCAGGAAGTAGGAGAGGGTAGGTGGTGAGCAGGGCGAGTGGAGAGGGAACAAGGGTTTGTTTTAGTTTTAGTTTTAGTTTTTTTTTATTTTATTTTATTTTATTTTATTTTATTTTATTTTGGAGGAGAACCTGGGAAAGGAGATACTATAAATAAAGAAAACATCTGAAAAAAAAGATTTCAATGAATTATATCTTTTTGACATAGTTTTTAACTATAGATATAAAATTAAAAACAGTTAGCAGCATTGATGTTAACCGTATATTTAACATTTCTACCAAGTGCACAAGCCATGTCTCAAATTGTATTAGCTCCTCAACATAACATTAAGATATTTTAGCTCTGCAGTTACAATGTTAGGACCCCTGGGATCATTTCTTCAATGTTATCATTAACATGAAAACATAGGTTTTTCAATAATTTCTTACTTGATTCACATTTTCTTACTCTTTCTGGTACATTTTCATCAAAAATATTATTGTTTATCTAACTGTGCTTTCTGAAGTTCATGTCACACTTGCCAAGTTAAAGCACAATTAAGAGATGGGCTGCTGCATTTGGTATTTCAGAAGCAAGTGTGACTTCACAGTGAAAAGTTTAGAGGCTGTTGCACCCTGCCAAGTACAAGAAACGGAAGAGTTAGCATCATATATGTTAACTCCCTGTACTTCACACAAGACATGGCTTTGGAAAATCAATTTTTCCTCTTTCAAAATTCATCTTCAAGTTTGTCTGACATCTATCACAAAAGTATATATTGTATTATTTATTTTCTACTCTATCCTCAGAAATGAAGAAGCTTTCTTATAAGATATGCCAAAAAGGCTTTTTTAGGTGAATTATATAAGATTGAAGGTGACACCTGTGCATTTTACCTAAAACCTTGATTACCATCATATCATTTTTTACAATCAAATGTCATCTCTCCAAAATACTATCTTAAACATGGATTATTAAACATATTTCCCTACTGTTTAGATTCTCTGTTTTGAAGAGTAATTTGGGACTGGGAATATAGCCCAGTGGCAAAATACATCCTTAGCAACTGTGAGGCCCTAGGTTTAATCCTCAATACCTTACACAGTGCACACCAAAGCATTAAACTATAATTTCTTTGATCCAGCAGAAATACTTTGTTGATGGGTGGCATGTACATACTGAAATATGACATCATCTTTAGCACAGCCTCTTTTATTATTTATTATGGAATCTTTTCTTTTTCTGTACTGAAAGAAATTGAAAGAGAAAGTCAAACGAATTAAAGTAGGCAATGGTGTTCTCACTAAAAGACCAAGCATATCACTTCTGAAAAGGTTCTGGTAAATAAGAGTTGTAAACAACCCTAGCATGTTAGGGATCTGGAAATGATCTTCAGCTCTTCTCTACCTTTTCTACACTCAGTGATTCAGTACCTAAATCTGAATGTTGGAAACATTTCACTAGGTCTAAAGTGCTGGGAGTTGAATTTTTTCCCCTAAAAGTAATCCCACGCTTGGTTTACTGAACATCAAAGGTAAGAGGGTAGCTTCACATAATAAGCCTCCTGCTGGCTCTGTCTCTTTGGACCTAAGTCAAGCCAGACATCCAAAGTGTCCATTAGTGGTAATGAGAAAGGAACACAAAATAAAATGTGCTGCCACTTAAAACTTTACGGCAAGTATGGCTTCAGCGGCACACCAGCACATCAAAAGGATCTTGCTCATTTGCCACGTCAATCTCTATTTTTTTTTTTCACTTAAAAGTGTGGTAAAGTATGAGTTGTATTTTGTGAGTTACTATTTACATTTTCTGGAAAGTCAAAAAGGATGATAAAAATGGACATTTAGCTAAGTGCCCATTAGAGAAATGAAGGAGATGCATAACTGTTAGAATGTTCATGTGATATATTTTTGAAAGATAAGGCTCACATTTTAAACGGCAATCACTAAATTGATGAACAAATGTAATACTTTTTTTTTTTTTTTTTTTGGAAATTTGCTGCTGCTTAATACCCTACAAAGATGAGAGTATAAATAAGAAATTTCAAGGAAATAAATTCTCCTTTATATCAGCTTATCTTAATTTTAGATTCCATCTTATTGATGTGAAATAGGCTTTGCAAGAAGATAAAGTGATAGGATAATTATATCTTAATTAAGTTTTGGAGAATTTAATTTTCAACATATGTATAGTCCAAAGATTAAATTATAAAATATTTAATGGATGTTAGAGGGCAGGGTGTTGTGGGAGATTCAGAAGTAGAACTGATTGCATTTTGGTCCACAGCATTAGTCCCTCTGGTACAGAGCAAAGAATTGCGCATATAGGAGTAGTTTAAGAAAAAAATAGACAAAGCCCAATACTGCATCAATGACATACTCTGAAATCAATGCAGTATACAATTCAGAATGATGAGGATATCTCAGGCAAAACAATTGTTTTTCAATGTACTACCAAAAAACATTTTAGAAAATTACATTTTATTTAAAGTTAATTTATTTAAGACCCTTCTGGTTGGTACTAGAATGTAGACAATAGCGATTTTCAGTTAAAAATGTATTCTTTAGTTGAATGATCTAGTCACTGTGATAATTTTTGACTGTTTTAAAACCTAAATTCCCTTTATATCCTGCCTTAAAGAACAGAGATTACATTTATTAGAGGATTGCAAATAAAGGTAAAGATGTACAGAACTCTTTGTTGAAAACAAGGCAATCTTCATGGGAACTCTGATGAGCAAACATGTTGCATTCTCTACTTTCATCTGTGTAGTTACTTTAAATGGAGTCCATGACTTAATCTTACTAGATCAGTGGGAAGTTTAACCTTACTCTTTCCTGATTCTCTTCTCATCTTTACTACTAGGAGCTCCTAGATTTTACACAGATCATAACAGAAAAGAGTTCTATAGTCTGCCTTCAAATTGAGTTCCTCTTACTTGCTTAAGTCCTAGGCTGCCACTGTCCTTCTCCTCCCTCTCCTTCCTCTTCTTCCCCTCCCATTCTTCTACTTTTCATTCTTCCTTTCTTCTTCCTCCATTCTTCTCTCCATCCTTCACTCTCCTTCCCTCCCTTCTCTCCTCCCTTCATTCCTCTCCTTCTCTTCCTCCTTCTTTTCTATACTTGGTTGATTTGATTTTATCATACCAAATCCTTGAGCCCAGTCTTGTCTTGGACTTGGAATGAAGCTAAGATGACCTCGAACTTCTGATGCTACCACCTCTTCCCTTTAAGTACTTATGCATCACCATGCTTAGCTCTGTTGAGCTTACTAGTCTACTTTCTTGGCCACCAATGTTAATGTTGGGACAGACCCACTCTGAAGTGTTTTGAAAACCTGCGGCCTAGATTTCAACTTGCATACATGCTCATTGAAAATCCTCCCATGATTCTCAAATCTTCCTGGATATTGGTATAAAGTAGTGCATGGACCTGCCCCTTCTCACATCATAGCTTCCTTGGACTCTTACAATAAGAGTAAAGACACAAAAGAGATAAGAAATTTTAGCCTTACTTTCCTTCATAAACATTTTTATGTAACAGCAGGGTGAGGTTTTTATTTATTTTATTTTATTTTGTTTGTTTTGTTTCTGTTTTTTGTTTTGAGTAAGAAGTCCATTTTGGGAGTTCGAGTCAGCATGACTAACATAGACTGGTTTGGAGATAAGGATAAAGTGGGGAACCTCAATATTCAGTGTTGATCCATATTTTATTTGGAGTTATTTCTACCTGGATTTCTACAAGTTAAATGTAGCTAAAATTATCTTCAAAGAATAAATAAACTTAAAAAATTATAATATGTATAAATTTGTATTAAACTTTCTACTCTGTACTAACATATGTGTGTGTAAGTGATGGAAACATTAGCAATGGACAAAGAATGCTTGTAGAGAATCTCAAGTTATTAGATACACATATACATGTGATTGTTTTACTTACATTTTCTTTCACTTATCCTGTATTTTTTAATTTAAACATAATTTTATTAGTTATTTGAAAGTTTTATATAATGTGGCTGGATAATATTCACCCCATTACCAAATCCTGTCAGATTCTTCCTTTCTCTATTTATCCAACTTAGTGACCCTTGGTCCATTTTTTATTCATCAAGTTCAAATTGTGCTGCCAATATATATTTAGATGTGTGGTCTTGCAAGAAATAATGGTCAACTTATCAGTGACCACGTTGTTAGAGACACTAGAGTCTATTTTTCCCAGCAGCTGTCAGATGGCAGGAGCCCCATTGTTTGAGATGGGACTTTGTACTCATCTCCTTTCTCCATGGTGGGAGTTGATCTGGCTTGAGCTTGCACACGTCTTGTAGATTCTACCACAACTTTTCTGAGCTCTGCCTTGTTTTATCTAGAAGACACCATTTTCTTGTAGTCATCTACCTTTTCTGGATCATAAATTCTTCCAGTCTACTAACAATGATCCTTGAGCTTTGGAAAGTCAGTATGATATACATGTCTTACACAGAGCTTGACATTCTACAGTCCCTTAGTCTATGCACCATAGCCGGTTATGGGGTTTTGTGTTAATCATTATCTGCTGCAAATAGAAGTTTCTCTGAAAAGAGTTGAGAAATGGATTAATCTAAAGATATAATGATATTACATGTGAGTTATTTTAATACTATATCCATTTAGCTGAGTAATAGTAGTGAGTTTTCCCCTATGGCCTAATACTTGTTTAGTCATAAGTTCTTAACAAGACAGTGATGGTAAGTATGAGTTTCATCATGTAGAACAGGACTTAATACAATCAGAAAAAAAAATTGGCTATTCCCATGACATTCCCAACACTATTGCATTAGTGAGCTTGTCTTTCTATGGTCACATAGTTTCTGATGGTTACTTTTATCTTTCAGGAACATGCAGAGCACTGTCCAGAACTAGGAAATCTATCCTGTAGTAATGACAACCCCAGGTCAGTACCAGATTGTTATCTCCATATTCTATAATTCAAGTATGGGGTATCCTCAGGGATAAGGTCTTACCATCAAATTCTGGTGCATAAATGTCTTAGTTAGGGTTTTACTGCAGTGAAAAGATACCATGAGGCACCTCTTTTAAGGAAACTCTCAATTGGGGCTGGATTACAGGTTCAGTACATTATCATCAAGGTGGGAGCATAGCATCATCCAGGTAGGCAGTGTGTTGGAGGAGGTGAGAGTTCTTCATCTTCATCTGAATGCTGCCAGGAGAAGACCAGCTCCCAGGTACCTAGGAGGTGTATCCTACCTTCACCGTGGCATACTTCCTCCAACAAGGCCACACCTACTCCAACAAGGCCACACCTTCTAATATTGCCACTCTCTGGGCTAGGTATATTCAAACCACCACAACAACCAATACTATTGGCAATAATAGCCTGTAGTGTTAGGAGATCTGTGGGACCACACTGATGAACAACTCTAAAAGAGATAATCCCATTCCTGCCATTGGATTTAAAAAAAATTCTTCTCTCATTCAGTATATCCTGATCACAATTTACCCTCTTCCCACTCCTCTCAGATCCATGTCACCTCCCCTCTCCCCAAGATGCACTCTCCTCCATTTTTTCTTCATATAAAAACAGGCTTCTAAAAGGCAACAGCCAAACAGAACAAAACAATAGATAGTCAGACAAGGCAAAAACCCTCGTAATAAGATTGGACAAGGCAATCCAATAAGAGGAAAATAGGCCCAAGAGGAGGTAGAAGAGTCAGAAATGCATCTGTGTCTACTGTCTGGAGTTCCACAGAAACACCAAGCTAACATCTGTAGCATATAAGCAGAGGACCTGGCGCAAGCCCCATATTTGTTAGCCTATGGTATCTAGCATTGCTCCCCTGTTATAGTATAACTCCAGTATATATAATTTCCACAGTACTATATTAGGTTTCTATATGACTTTTCAAAAGGTCTTAATTGTTAGTTGTCCTTCCTCATACTCCCTCCTATGCCCTACCTTACCATTTTTTATCCCAACTTAGTACTTCCTACTCTGCTGATCTGGCTTGAGCTAATAATAAAACCTCTAGAGTTTTATTATATAAACCATGAATGTTATTTAAACTCAAGAGAAAGAGCAAGCTAGTCTTGAAGGGATTTAACTCTTCCTAGATGTAATACTGATGAAAATCAGAAGAATCTGAAGACTCTAGATATTTGCGATGTTTAAATTATTTCCCATTAAGGGTCAGGATTTCATGGCAGGTTAAGTTGAATCATTAATTCAGCTCATACAATTTAAATAGCTTTGATCAACCCATTAAGACTTCCTTACTCAATTTTGCAATCTGCTTGGTATATCTTGTCTTAAAGGTTGTGTTATGGATAATCACATTTTAAGGATATGTGCATTATTACACCATTACCAGCATGTAATGAAAGAAGACTGTCTTCTATTACATTTTCATTTAGTTATAATTATTCCTCAACATTAATTTTAATTCTCAGAAATCTAGACAACTTGATTTTAAACTACAACTTCAGAAATCTCTAATTTAGATATTTATTTTTCTACACAACACATTTTAATGTGAGAAGATAAAAAGGAAGTTTATATTGAATACCATCTTCTTATTTCAGAATATGTAGAGAATTTTAAACAAAGTGATTGAAATTCCAAGGGTGGAAATACATGTTATAGACTGTTATTTTATATTGCTTTTAGTAGAGTTTCTTGTATTACAATGCATTATGAAGACCTGCTCTCAATGTGGTCACAAATATGATATACTGGATTATTAAACATTCAAAGAAACAACAATGCACAGAAGTGTGCCATATGGGAAACCGGCCAACAAATAAAATGCCAGTTCTGGCAGCAAGCATCACATGGATAGAGACAAGTGTTCACCAGCCGCGAAAGTAGGTTTGAATGATGACAATTGTACAAAAATGTAATAATGCAAGAGCCCTTTTCCAAATAAGAAATATATGTGATTTGTCATGCTTTGAGCTTTAAAGCTATTTTTAGCACATTGAAGAAAAGTACATATATTTCAAAAATGAGGTAGATCATCCATCAAATCTATTTTCTGGTATAAAGTATACATAAGAGCTTTTTTATAGTGCCAGAAAAAGATTATGGCCTGAGTTCTATTTGTATCCAGAGAAAGCATGTTGTTTTTAACCCACAAATGAATAGTGTGTGTTTTGGTATTTGTTAAATAATTTAAGTTATGAAATTAAATTAATTTCATTATAAAAAGCTTTTAATATACCTTTAAAACAGTAGATGTTTCATATGTTACACAGAAAAAAAACCATGAACATAATCCAGATAAGCGTTAATGACTATAAAGATACCATGTCATACCTTCTTTTTGTTACCCTATAAATTCCTCATCATTTGTGGCCGTGCCAGAATGCCTATTTTGAAGTTTTCAAAATATACAATCCATGTCACGACTTTTAGAAACCTTCACCCAGAGAAGCTCAATCAAAAAAAATAAGAAAAGCAGGATTATTTATCAACCAAAGGCAATTTTTCTTTTTCTGCCTTTAATTATTTTTTTAAATGAGATTTCATGTAGTATAAAAACACTTAAATTGCAAAAATATCAGAACTGGGCACATATCACCCATTGGTATCATTCCTTTGAGAAAACTAAATTTAGTGCTTGGATATTTAACTCAGGGACACAAGTTCAAATTAACATTCATAGACATTTTTGCTCCTTCTGAAATCAACGAGAGCATAAATTTTGCTCTGATCCTTGTCTGGCCCAAACATGTTAAATTTTCTTCACTGAACATAATGTTCCATTAGAGCTTTGATATTAGAGATTACAGTGACTTAAGAGCTGAGAATTCTAAACAAAGACTCTGAAAGCCCTTGGCTTTGGACTAATCTCTTATACTCAAATCTACCAGAAGAGACCAAACAAAGTTTTATCACAAAACTACTGGCATGTCACCAAGAGTGCAGGTTTACAAAAACAGATTCCCTGATTATTTATTTTTCCTGAAAATGAATGATTCCAATTAAAATAATCCAAAATATGTTTCTTCTGATGTACCCGTTAAAATACATATGCAATTTATATTTAGGAATATATAAACATATATGTGTGTGCACATTTGCATGTTGCATATATATGCATATAACATTAATTAATGAACAAAGAGGTCATGAATTTAAAAGAGAACAAGGAGAGGTATGTCAGAAGTTTGGTGGAATGAAAGGAAAGGGGTGAATGTTATAATTATATTATAGTTATAAAACCAAAAGAAATAATTTTAAAAAAGAATTTGAGAAAAATATGTGTGACAAGGTCATAAAAAACTAGTTACTTTATAATCTCATTAAAATAATAAAATGTTTACTAATCCAAACCACTCAAGGTGGTTCACACCTAACCTTTCTACCACAGCTCTCAGAAATCAAGGGATGAACCGTTGAAATGAATGTTTGGAGACTGGGGATGTAGTTCAGTTGTTAGTGTTCTTGTTTAGCATGCACATGATCCTGGCTTCATTCCCTACAATCACATATACTGTAAGCTAGGTCTATAATTATAGCACTGAACTAGAAGAGGGAATAAGATCAGAATTTCAAGGCAATGTTTTATCGAAATATAAAAGCATTCAGAGGCACAGACATCTTGGCTCATTAAAAATATAAAACAAAACTAAACAAAAAAGAAAAACAACAAAAGAAGAAGATATTTAAGAGCAATGAGGTTGATTGCACAGTGCCTTAGTTACTTAGTGGTTGATAAATTGAACTGATGTTAATTATCTGACCCCTAAACTTCATTTTTGTATTGTTAGCACATGAAGCTAACAAAGGCCTAGATATATAACCACAGAATATGAGAGGGTTTGTTGTATTTGTTTAAGTTCTTACTCTTAAATATAAAATAATTTAAAATGGTCTCAGATGGAAGATTAAGGACAATTTTAATAGAGATTGAGAGAAAAACCAACATTTCAAACAAACCAACAAGGTGCTCAGCTGCCAGGGGAGGCAAGATGGAGAAAAAAGTCATGTCTTTGAGTTAGCCATGGGAGTCAAAGAAGCAGTTGTAATCCTGTGTATCAGAGAGAACCTAGTTAGTAGTCCCCAGTTGCAGATCTAAGCTCTGAGAATATCTAAACTGAGGCTTTTGTGTACTAGGGCATATGCCTGCCCATGGACCCAGAATTATTAGTAGATATCAGGACAGTTACAAGGAAAAGTCATTCCTAAGGACAGATGTGGACTGGAAAACCTGAAGCGTCCCAAGGCTTCTACGACACATTTGGTGCTGTTTAAATGCATCTATGCGTACATACACATACACATACAAATACACATGCACATACATACTTGCATAGGTTCTCATCTTTGAATGAAGCCCAGATAGGAAGAAGAGGCCTTATCTTTCACATGTTAATCTTGCTGTTTTCAGTCTTGTCCCTACTCTGCCAAGGGGTAAATGATTCCCTATAAAGAAGATGGCATGCAGACATTGTTACAACCAGCAAAATACACTCCTCTTCTCACTTCTCTTCTCCACCAGAGATCAGATCTTTTTCTTGTTCTCCATAGTGACCTTCACTGCACTGTCTTTACAATTCGCCATGCAGTCTCCCTTACAAGGTCTGATCCCCATCACCCTGTCGTTTCAGCTCCCTGAGCAGGAAGACTGTCTTTAAAATGAAACACAAATGACATGTTAATGATTTGTAAAAACACAAAGCAGGGGGTTAATGACCATCTTTGAAATTAAGGACTTCATTTCCATCAGCTCAGCAGGCTTTGAAACCTCCAAAGAAAGCTCAGGAAGGAGACCCACTAATACAGCTGCTCCTAAGCACAGGGCATCTTAACATTAACGCTCGGTTAATGAACCATAGCTTCCCATAGAAAACTCACCTTTGTCAGTTCAATGGAATATGCGGCTCCCTGGACAAATACCCAGACACCAGCTGGGAGTCTGAATTCCAGCCAATATACCCTTTATAAGATACTCTGAAGGTAATGAGGCCAGTGTTAAGCAGATTTCTTCTCTGTATCAGGGAGGTGACTGTAACCTGCTTCATATAGAAGTCAGCAACACCTTGGATTAAGGGACACTACTTTTTACATTCCTCCTCTCCTCTTAGCCTTCTTCGATACATTAGCTTTCCAGTGGAAGGTTAATACTGTTCAATGGGTTATGATTGCTTTAAAAGTAAAGGCTAAGTTTCTTAACATATTCTATAGTTCCCTGACTGGACTGGCCCCAACTTAGCTCTACTATCAGCTCACATTATTCTATCCATCTGTACTCCAGGTACAGTGGCCTCCAACAACTTCACTGTACTAAAGGAGCCTTGCCATAGGGGTTTAGCATGTGTCGCTCCTCTGTCTCAAAGGTTCTTCTTCATTCAGGTATCCAAGTTTAACTTATTTTAGAGAAGTATGACTCTGATGTCCTTAGTGACCTCCAGTCTAATGTACTATCGATATAAAGACAACCACAGCATCAGGCAGTGTAACTTATTTTGATGATGATGATTATGGTGATGATATCATTTATTAGTTAATTCCACTATAGACTGGAAAGTTTTTTAAATCAAAGAAGTTCAATATTGCCCACCTTTTAAATATTAAGCAGCTAGTGCTTTGACAGACAAGAAAACACTTGCTAAATATTTACAATATGGTATGAAATGTATAAACATGTGTATAGTTGTTCTTTTTAGAAACATAATACATTTTATGTTGATGCATGAAGGGTTCATAAATAGAAGGTGCAAGACAATACAAGGTCAGTAAGTGAGAGAAACAGGTTGTAAAACAAGAGTATCATTATAGCAGTTCATGACAAACATTATGTTACAGAAGATCAGGTCAAAAATATTTTCATATTGCCAACATCAGCTATTTGGTCTATACCTTTAAGTATACAGGCGTGGCTGAACTTTGAAATGGAAGTATCATCATAACATAAAGAGTAGAAGGCATCACATGTTGGAAGATCACATTAAGGAGAGTATGATAGCTTTCTCAGAGGGAAGAAATATGAGAGTGATTTTTACCTTAATTTCATAAGCATTCTTAAAGGAAGATAAGCAATACCACAAGGAATTCAAGGTTGTGATCATAATCTATGTCTCTTTTTCCAGTGAAAGGCTCATGACAGCTGTGTACTGGCATACAGCATGAATACACTGCATCTTAAATACTCCTGTTCCACTTTCCTTCTACCTGCCAAGGACAAATTTAATTCATGGGCCCTGCCCTATTCACCATCAAACTGACAAGATAAAATGGCCAGTTTCAAATGGACTTTAAGCTTCAAAGAAAAATGAAGGCATGTAAGATATTTTTCAAAAGCTTAACTTCAGATATCTGCCCTACACATACAATATTTAAAATTTCTTTCTTTTTTTTTATATTTTCTTTATTTACACTTCAAATGTTATCACCTTTCCCGGTCCCCCCAGAGATCCCTTATACCATCCCCTTGCTTCTATGAGGGTGTTCCCCTACCCACCCATCCACCCACCAATTCCTGCCTCCCCACCCTCACATTCCCTTACACTGGGGCATTGAGCCTTCACAGGACCAAGAGCTTCTACAGCACTTCTAAATATCAAATAATTTTTACATATTCTTGTATCTATATAGATAGTTAACAAAAAGGGGAAATTAACATTAAAATGTAGGCTCCTGTAACATTCTCTATGTTTCTAGTATAGCAGGTACATGTGGGTAGATATTAATATCAATATTAATAGAAATGAAAAATCTTTTGAATATACTTATAGTGAAATAAATTCATGTGTACCCAACAAAATTAATATTTATATTAAGTATTTATCAAATTTGGGGTTACACTTGTAGCTATGAGTGATATGTAGGAATTCAGGGGATTTTTGCTAACTATATAGTAATCATAATGTCATTATTGATAAAGGCACTTTCTACTTTGACAATTGTTCAGATTACAAGAATTAAAAATAGAATTTAGAAATATGAAATCTTTGTTTGAAATGACCTACCTATTGAGCTTTCCAAATACAGTTGAATTTTATGTCAGTCTCTACATAAAATAACTGATACCATAACAGAAACATCAATGGTCTGGAAGTTTGTATATCTTGATCACACAGAAGTCCAATACACATGTTTCTGACAGAGCAGATGCTTCAGACCCACTGGAAGATGCATGTTTTCTGGATGGTGACTCAGAACCTAGTCTTTGAAGCCATCATCTATAATGAGTGACCTTGATCGCCACAAAAATATAAGGGATTGAATTGCATATAGGAGATTGTTAGGACTTGTGTCTGCAAATGACATATGACACATATGTTGTTATTTTGTTAGCCAAAGCTTTATCTGAGGTATATGAATCATATAGGTTAAATTGTGTGCCCAGACTGTTAAAAGAAAGGGAAAAAATAGAGCCTGAAACAGCCAACAAAGACTAATTCTGAATTCTCTCATTCATATATACCCAAACTAGATGCCTAAACCAGGTGATGTGGAAAAGAACTGAGATCAGAAATATGCTTACTTTATGTTATTTCATTAAACGAAAGAATTTATAACATAGAGTGCAGACACTCCTGAAACAACCTTTAAACCAAAGTGTACAACATAGGCTTCCCAGCGAGGAGATTGTGCACTGGCAGAGAAGATTCAATGTCAAGTTCCATAGAAAAATTGTAAACAGGCAGAATATTTACCACTCTCATGTTGGCATCACTGTTACCATTACTATTGCTGCCACACTGCTATTGGATGAAGCTAAAATTTTAATTTGAGAGGTTTTTGTGAATTTGTGTCAAAAAAGGGTTCTAAAGAAGCAAGAGCTTCAGTTGACTTTTGAACATGAGTCTTAATGGTTGGAGTGGTTAAGCCACGAGATTTAATAGGGGGAGAGTGGATGAATGGGGCAAAACAGGAGTGAACAAAAAATATCACTGACGAAAGTTTGCTAGGTGTAGTTTGTAGGCTGGATGTGCTGCTTGTAACTTTGATGTTAGAAATAGAAAACAATGAAGCTAAAAAAGGCTAGAAGGCTTTGAGTGGGCGCATTGAAATGAGGAGAGTGATGAGCTCTTAAATCAGAAGTATTTTAACTCTATTCAGGATGTGCTGATGAACCATCGTATGTTCATGAGCAGAAGAGTGACCTGATGTCATGGTATAGTAGTGGTATTCTGGAATGAGCCAGTTACGTCATCCTGAAGGGCAGGCTGGGGGATAGACTAGTCTTCAGCTCTGAGATGTACTTAGTTGGCTACAGTATAGCAGTGCTCCACTTGAATGCTTTGTTGAGGGTATACATTTAATGAGTTATGAATTCTGTTTTCCTCCCAATGGTATCAGTGACTTTGGAAGTTAGGAAGACTTTCTTCTTTCCTCCAGAGAAGTAGTGTCAGTTTATGGCTAGAGGAAAAAAAAATATTGTTGAATCATACCGTTAGAACCAAAGTAACTACCTTGCATAGAGAACCTTTGAGGGTTGAGTTTGGAAGGGGCTCAGCTGTGAGGTTAATTCTTGGTAACGCCTGGGAACTGTGTAATCAAGATATTGACTGTGATGATGGTCAGCTGAAAGTGTTTGTGTTGAATGCTTCTGATTCTCGGATAGGTCATTTGTGTGTTGGGATTCCTAACTCTTCATCACAGAAACCTCTCTCTATACTGGCTTTGTACCTCTATGATGAAGCAGCCATTTCCTAGACAAGACAGTGCAAAAGAAAATCAGCAGCCTCAGTGCCCCATGGAGATGTATAGGAGTTATGCCTTCACTTCGGTCAAATGGTATTTCTTAGGACTAAGTCACAAAGAATAGATGCTCAGGTGAAGAGAAATTGCATTCTTACTTTTACAAGAGAGGAGTGTCAAATAACTTCCAAACACTCTCTGCAAAACAAAGCATAAAAAGTGAATTATTTTTGTGAAAAAGAGAGTCTAGTTCAAAATGTGTTCCAGTAAGTTATTTTTAATGAAGAAGTTAGCCTTTCGCGTCTCTTCTTCCCACTCTTTGTCTCCCTCCCTCCCTGCCATCCTCCCTCCCCCTCCTCCTCTCCCAATCTCTCCCTCCCTGCCATCCTCCCTCTACCTCCTCCTCTCCCAATCCCTCCTTCCCTCCCTCCCTTCCTCCCTCTACCTCCTCCTTTCCCAATCTCTCCCTCCCTTCCTCCCTCCCTCCCTCCCTGCCATCCTCCATCTTCCTCCTTCTCTCCAAATCTCTCCCTCCTCCCTCTTTTCATCTTTCCCCCATTACCTGATTTTTCTCATGAAATTCCTTAAAAATGAAATATTATTTACATAAATTTGCCTATATGAGAAAAAACACTTTGCATCCCATTTATCATCTGTTTTTCTGGCTTGTAGGCCTTTGAAACACTTTTCTGATAAATAAAGTCACACTTTCACATACCTCATAAAACACTTTCTCTTCTTCTTTTACTTCAACCTCAGCTCTCCTGCCTATGATACTGCTGAGATGTAGGCCACTAGTTCTTCAGTAGCGCATTCTTCTAAGAGCCTGTTACATAAACATCTTCTTTCTGTCTTTCTATGCCTCATCTAAACCACTAATCCTCTATTTTTTCAATGGAAGTATTTTTTTTTTTACACCATGTCATCACATCCTGACTGTTCTTGCCTGAAGCCAATAGCATCCTCAGTTCTTTACTCCCTATATGCCTATGCCACAGCACTTAAAACTCAAGTTTTTTTTTTTTTTTTTTTTTTTTTTTTTTTTTTTTTTTTTTTTTTTTTTTTTTTTTTGCCTCTCTAAACCCAGGGCCCATTTCTTTGATACTGCACTACTGCACCTGCCTTAAGCTCTAAGTACATAAGGACTGCCTCACCTCTTAACAACTTAAGGTTAACAAATACTTGATCCTTTTAGTTTCCAAGTTGCTCACTGTCATTACATCAACAGTGATCATGTTTTCCAATTCTTTAAATTGTCATCTGGAAGGTAGGCTAGGAAAAAATGCTTAGTAGATAAAATTGCTTGCCATGCAAGGCTGATGACCTGTGCTTGATCAGTGGAACCCACAAAAACTATATACATATATGTCTACAACAGTAACTAATGAGAGAAAAGAAGGTTTTGAAAAAGAACAAGGAGAGGTATATAGGGGGTTTGAAAGGATGAAAGAGAAGAAGGAAATAGTTTAATTATATTACAATCTCAAAAATAAAAAGATAATTAAAAAATAGATGTTATCAGTTACATCTGTAATGCCATCACTCTTATGATGGAAAACAGAGATTGAGAATCACCCTAAAGCCAATTGGTTCACCATCTTGAAGTATATTGAACAGAAGAAACAAGAAAGATCCTGTTACAACAAGGTGTAAGGTGAAAATAAACTCCTCAAAGCTGTCTGTTGACCTCCTCCATGTATACACCTGTGGAGGTACACACAAACACACACACACACACACACACACACATGCTTGCTTGCACATACATGCACGTATATGTGCATGAGCACATCATAAAATGGTAAAAATAAGTTAATTTTTTAGTAATCTTTCTGTCTACCCAACACCAATCATAGCTCCATTTTTCAGCATTGACTTGCTTATTGTTTTCCTCATTACTTATTCTATTTCTCCTACTCTGAATCTCTGTTTCTACTGTGTTTCAAGCAACACTAAAGAAAATATTTGCTTGATATTCAGTAGGCTTTTTTGGGTAAGAATTCATTATAATCATACTAGTTGGGTGTGCATGACATCTTGCCATTTTGAACAACAAAAAGGTTGGCACTAGTCTCAAAAGGGGGAAATTTAAATGTTGCTCACACAAGGGTATGTGGCAAGGGCTCTGTGGAAAAACCTGGTCCCTAGCTCTTCTGGATGACAGAGAGAAGCTCTGCTTGCAGTTGTCCCGCTGAGTGCCCACTACACCGTTTGCCTTCTGCATGACAGTGTTCTAAGCTCTGGTAAGCTACCATTGCTGTCACCATGGAAGATAGTGTAGGAAGAACTAAGCCATTACTCTAAAGTCACTGTTGGCTAGAGCACTCACTCCTTCCAGCACTTTATTGAAACCTTTCTACAGCTAATACCCCGTCCAGTGTCTGTATTTCAATACTTGTCATATAAACCTCTTCATGGCATTTGGAATTATTGATTACCCCTTCCTTTCTGAAATTCTCTTTCCTCTCATTTCCAGCACAAAGTCTGCTACTGAGTTTTTACCTCCTACTCTGTAGAGACATCAAACAAAACTAATAATAAGGGATAGTCTGTAACATGACAAGTGACAGATGAATGTCTCCAAGTGAACACGCTCATAATGTATCTCTCAGGTTAGCTTTCCCTGATGTGAAACTTAGAATGTTTACAAATGGCAAAGATCAAATGAAGCAATGTTGTTTTATTTTTCAGTAACAAAAATAATTGTCATGTTGCTTGTTTGATCAAATTTTATACTTTTATTGAGATTTTTTTATTAAATATTTCTTTATTTACATTTCAAATGATATCTCCTCTCCTGGTTACCCCTCCGAAAACAAAAACAAAAACAAAAAGCAAATTCAGTTTCCTCCTCCCTCCCCCTGCTCACCAACCCACGCTCTCCCACTTCCTCCCCCTGGAATTCCCCCACACTGGGGCATAAACCTTCACAGGACCAAGGGCTTCTCTTCCCATTGATGACCAACTAGGGCATCATCTGCTATACATAGGTTGCTGGAGCCATGAGTCCCACCATGTGTGTTCTTTGGTTAACGGTTTTAGTTCCTGGGAACTGTGAGTTAGTTCATATTGTTGTTTGTCCTAAGGGGCTGCAAACCCTTCAGCTCCTTGGGTCCTTTCTCTAGCTCCTTCACTGGGGACCCTGTACTCAGTTCAATGGATGGCTGTGAACCTCTACTTCTGTATTAGCTGGGCACTGTCAGAGCCTCTCAGAAGACAGCTATATCAGGCTCCTGTCATACTTTTATTTTTTTCAGAGCCTTTCAAATATGTTGTGACAGTACAAACATGCAAGTCTGGAATCAGCACTAAGCAAAACAGAGGATGTCTGGGTTAGGTGGAGAGATTCTGAGGCTCTTGACCATGGCTCTAAGTCATTACACTTTAGGCACTCTTACCTGTTTTCACCAATGGCAACCCTTCAGCCTTTTCTTCCTTTGATATCACTACAAGCTGTTCTTTCTGAAACCAGCATTTCTGCTTACTATATATGTCATCATTTACTGTAGTTAGTGTCACTGATGCTGTTTAAGCACTTTGTCTTAGTTGGCTTTGGTTGCCCCAACAAAAAGATTGTTTAGCTTTGAAAATATACTTTATTGATTATATTTTCATAAAGATTGGCATGGTCAATATTTTTAATTAATTAATTAATTAATTCTTTTTACACTCCATATTTTATTCCCCCCCAGTCCACCCTCCTACTATTTCACATCCCATACCTACTCCACGACCATGTCTCTACTTGGATATCCCCACACCCCACCCCACCTGACCTCTAAACTCCCTGTGGCCTCCAATCACTTGAGGGTTAGGTGCATCATGTCTGAATGAACACAGACCCAGAAGTCCTCAGGTGTATGTGTGTTGGGGGCGTCATATCAGCTACTGTATGCTGCCTGTTTGGTGGTTTGTTGCTTGAGAGATCTTGGTTGTCCAGATTAATTGAAACTGCTGGTCCTCCTACAGGATCACCCTTCTCCACAGCTTCTTTCAATCTTTCCCTAATTCAACAACAGGCATCAGCTGTTTCTGTCCATTGGCTGGGTACAAACATCTGCATCTGACTCTTTCAGCTGCTTGTTGGGTCTCCTAGAGTGTGATCATGCTAGGTCCCTTTTTGTGAGTGCTCCATAGCCTCAGTAATAGTGTCAGGCCTTGGACCTACCCTTGAGCTGGATCCCACTTTGGGCCTGTCGCCGGGCCTTCTTTCCCTCAGGCTCCTCTCCATTTCTATCTCTGCAATTCTTTCAGACCGAAACAATTATGAGTCAGAGTTGTGACTATGGTATGTCCCACTCCCTCATTTGATGCCCTGTCTTCCTGCTGGAGGTGTGTTCTACCTTCTCCCTACTGTCAAGCATTTCATCTAAATTCCTTCCCCTTGAGTCCTAAAAGTCTCTCACCTCCCATGTCTCTGGTGCATGGTTAATATTAATGCCCTAAAATTGTCGTAGTTTGGAAAGTATTTTCTCATTAGGAGAGTTTTGGCAGAGAGAGTTTGGAATATACTGTGTAGCTGAATGACCTCTAATTCACTGTCTTTCTGCTCTGTCTCCTCAGAGGTAAGATCCTCACAGGCATGTGTTGTCATGTCCAGCTTGTTATATCTTCTTATACGGCTACTAAATGCATCATGAGTGTATTGTCTTCAGAACCGCATTCACTTCTAAGTAAATACTGTTGCAACAGGGACTTAGGCCTCTCCATATGAATTTGGCAGGGTGGATACAAACTCTAAGTCAACAGTCTATGCTTATCAGGAAAATTTATAACATCTGTGTTTCTAGGTAAAAATTTCTATATTTTATTACTTCCAATGTTATCACCTCTTGATGCTAGATCTTTCTTGCTGTGGCTCATGAAAGCTGTGAGATTCTCCTGGTTCTTCTTAACCTCTATTAGTATAACAAGTCACTATCGTATTGATTCCTACACGCATGGTATGCACATTCCTCTGCTCTCCATTATATTGTCCTGAATTGACATTAACCTTGACCTCCACTATTTCTCTATCGCACTACTTTAACTGGTCATCACAGGTCCCGTCTCTAGGACTAGCTAGTCGAATCCTCTGTCAGCCCTTAAAGAAATAAATTGGAAAGTTATGGTTTCTTTGGAGACTCAGTGAGGTTATGATGATGATGTTTTGTTGAGGCAGACAAATGAAATAATGTTTTGCTAAAGCAGACACGTAAATTAATGTTTCCTAAAGCAGACACAGGCGAAAGGATGTTTTGCTGTAGCAAACACATGAAAGGATGCATGATGTTTAGAGGGAATATAAATATGACCCCACAGAGTGGGATATTGAGATATAGTTTGCCTTGTTTCACCTTGCTAGTCTTTGCTAGTCTTTGCTGACAGCATGCATCTCATTGGCTTATATTATGTTGCTGAGCTCCACTTGTGGTGACTTCATACAGAGAACATCACCAAGAACTTCCTGTGAGATTCCTGTAGCTGTTCTTTACTTCACAGTCTCCAACCTATTGGTAATCCTCTCCATTTCTTCGGGATTAAACTGCCCTGCTGATTCGTGAGTGTTGTCTTCTAGTAGACTGGACTGAGAACAATGAATGCCCCCACCCTAAAGAACTATTTCTAAACATTTCCACATCCCCCTTTCATTTCCACTATCTCTGGTGGGTAGTGGGCTAAAAGGGAGTTGAATTATTTAAGAACACTTATTAAAGTAGGTTGAGAAAAATATGTCCCTACAAAGAACTATTACACAAATACACAATTTTATGCCATTCATTCCTTTAAATATACTTAGCATTCACTTGCTGGCTTCTAGTCCAAACATTATGTTTGCAGCCAACACCCACAGTTGCTTTAGATCAGCCCCCTGCCTAAGATTCAGTCTCATTTTTTACTAAGCGCTCCTTCAGGACAGTTCCATTTACACCGGTAGGAACCAGAGACAAAGCTCCACATACTTCAGTGGTTGATGTACTTTTCTCTTAGATGCTAGTTTTTGCTTTGGGGCAGCCCAAAGTATACAATGTAGCTAAGTTCTTCAGACATGTCCTTTCCTTAAATTTTAAGGTATGACATTTTAGATATAAGGATTTCCTCAGATTTGACTTTACATAACATTTTATAGTTTTGTTTGCTTATTATTCACCTCTCTGTTAAATATAACTTTTATTCCATTAAGGTAGGAGCTTCCATTTGTTCTCTTGCACTCATCTCAGTTCTTTAAGCAATACCAGGAACATGCTGGGTGAAAACTTTCTGTTGAATAAACTAATTCCTCTACTGAGATGTCAAAAGGGTTTTGCTCTTAAACCCATGTGACTTGTCTATCTATTTTGTGTTCAGATACTGCTAAGCTTGATACAAAGTACTCCTCAGTTACTATTAAATGGAGTGTTATGAGCTTTATAACAAACGAGTTACGACAGATGAAGCAGTCACAGGACTCTTCAGCATCAGTTAGCAGTCATTATTTTGTGGTCCTTTCTACATCCACCTTCCTGTAAAAGGACACACAAAGAACAACAGTATGAATGAAGAGTGAGGCTGGTCTTAGTAGAGCATACCAGTCAGGATTTTGGCAGTCATTTCTCACCTCTTCTGCCCCTGCTGTTTCTGCTGTCTTTGCCAAGGCACCTGCTTTCAGAAGCATGCTCTAGGAATGACTCTTGTCCAGCTTTCATGATTGGAAAACTAATCTGATAACTGAATTCCAGCTGTGTTGTGTACAGATAGTCAGTAGAGTCGTCTTGGCTCCTGCGAGCCTTTGCATCTGAAAATAGGAATTTAAAGAATAAAATCTTTCAAGTATCAAAAGGTTCATAATAGGGATAGTATTTCAGCATATAAATCATGTTATCAATATCTGAGAATGAATACCTGTCAGTATTTTGCAAAAGAAATGATACAACTTTAGCAAAAATATAAAATGAAATAGGATTCTTCAACCTTTTCTTTATAAATAGACTATGTGTTTCCTTGGGGTAGGAATTAACTAGATTCTATAAATGGTATTTTTCATTATTTAATTCCCTTAGTTTCTAAGAACTCTATTTGGAGGAAGGCATTCAGTACAGATTTTGCATTTCTAGTGGGAAATCTTTTTAAAATGTAAGTTTTTCTAGAGACAATTAAAATATCTACTAACCAATCCTCAGTTGATACTAGTCAAGATATTTTATTATAACTCAGAATTTGATGGACTCAGTGATAGAAACATAGGACAACCATGTTTTGAAAGGACAGAATTACAAATGTTTAAAGAAAAAGCCCTAATGAACTGAACAGGAGAGTGGGATAAGGGGTGAATAAAATATATTGTAAGTTCTTTCAAAATTTATTTTTCTGATCAATGTGCTTAGAATTAATACTGCCATTAAAGCTTCCATGCAATCACACAAACGCTTTTGGAATTCATAACAAAAGTTGAAATGTTCAAGGGTATTGGAGACAAAACAGTCATTCAAGAGCTTATTTATAATATTTCAAGAAGTGTTACTAAAACACAATGCAGCCATGCCAATTAACTTTTTCATTAATGAAAAAAAAAGGTAATTTTGAAGTATCCATTTTTGTTTGAGTGAATTTCAAGACAATTGAAACATGGATAAAAACACATTTTGTTAACGTTATAGCTGTTCAAATACATTTCAAATAGCTACAATACCAAACCAGTGTGTTCATCTTTACACAGCTGGCTAAGAGAATGCTCATATGCTTTCTGATTCTTCTAAGAAGTTAAGGAAATGTTACAAATTCATTTAAAGACTATTTAATCCAAATATTTAACAAAAACAAAAGAATCATTTTAACTTTCCTTTGAATAGATTTTTTTTAAACGCTGCTTAAGGATTATAGCTTTTATATTATCTTCCTCTTATTTCCCAATTGTAATTAACTTCAAGAGTACTGTTCCATTGCTTTTCTTGCCAACATTGTTTGGCTAACCTAGCCACGATATTAACATGACCTGGAAAACACTCAGGAAGATATTTTGACCCTGACCGTCTCAGCTATCTCTATTTTGCAACTCTTGCTTAGACCGCATGACTCTGGATAGCCTCTAGTTACATGCCTGGTGAGGATCCTGTGTAAGATATAACGTGGAACGGTTTCAACGTATCCTTTCTGATGTCTATCTACTAGTTAGCTCTGAGGACACAAAAACCCTGTGTACTCCCAAAGCTCACTTCTTTCCTTATCTTCTTTCTCTACCATCTTAGGTTTTTTTCCCTCTATTTCTCAGGCCCTCATCTAGTGTCAGAGATCTTCAAATTCGCTACTTATTCTGTATGTTTAAAGCAGAATCACAAGGGTAGGCCTTTCAATTCCTCAATAAGACCATGCTAAAAATAAATAGTGAGTGTCCTTATTTCCATTGTAGTGATCAGAATCTAAGAATGACAATCCTGAGCTCTGCAGTGATGCCAGTGCATTATCCTTAAAAGTGTCTCTGAAAAGGCCGACAGCATAGGCTGCCTGCACTGTTAGCTGATGCCTACCTTACTAGCACTATTCAAATCATACACAGAACATACAAGCATCGGTCATTAAGAAAAAGCATTTCATTCCTTCTTAAAAGGGGGAACCAAATAACCACGGAAGGAGTTGTAGAGATTAACTATGAAGCAGGGACTGAAGGAAGGGCAAACCAGCCTAAATATAGCTATCTCCTGAGAGGCTCTGACAGTACCTGGCTAACACAGATGTAGAGGCTCACAACCATCCATCGAACTGAGTACAGGGTCCCCAGTGAAGGAGTTGGAGAAAGGACCAATGGAGCTGAGGGGTTTGCAGCCCCTTAGGACTAACAACAATATGAACTAAGTAGTACCCTCAGAGCTCCCAGGGTCTCAACCACCAACCAAAGACTGCACATGGAGGGGTCTGATTGTTCAGGCAGCATGTGTATAGTAGAGGATTGCAAATTCAATCATCAATAGGAGGAGAGGAGCTCGGCTCTGTGAAAGTTCTGTGCCCCAGTGTAGGGGAATGCCAGGGCCAGAAAGTGGGAGAGGGCGGGGTGGCAGGCATGGGGAAGTGGGAGGCAACAGGGGTTTGTTTTTGTTGTTTTTGTTTGTTTCTTTGTTTTTTGGAGGGGAAACTGGGAATGGAGAAATTTACATGTAAGTAAAGAAAATATCTAATAAAAAAAAAAACTTTTCATATTCACATTCAACTAGGATCTGTATCAGTGGTCAAGGCCATAAAATCCGCAGCAGGGCTTGAAAAAAAATAAGAAGAAAAAGCACTGTAAAAATAGTAGCATAATAAAAATGAATCACTTTGGAATTTTAGGGCTTGTTTTAATGTAGAGAATTTTTGATAAAAATTAAGCAACAATATGTTTTCACCCCACACTTCTAGAAATTCATAGTAATTACCTTATTTATATTCATTATGAAAAAAATCTTCATAAGCAACCTTTATGTCTAACTTATTAACATGCCACAGAATAGTATAGCTAAGGAATAATTCAGAATAAATCATTGGAAAAATGCACGTGAAAATCTACAGAGCAACCTGAGGGGGCAAGGGTATATTTAGGCTCACAGTTCCAGGGCCCATCAGTGTATTTATTATTGTGAGCAAGTCATGACAGCAAGTGCTTAAGGCAGCTTGGAACACTGCCTCTACTGTCAAGGAGCAGAAACTATGGATGCTTGCGCTCAGTGGTATCTCTCCCTTTGATACAGTTCAGGAACCAAACTCAGAAAATGGTGTCTTCCTGTTTAGTGTGGGAATTCCTACACCAATTAGCCTAATCTAGATTCTCTCTCACAGGCCCACCCTGAGGGTAAAAATCTTTCACAGCTGTGACTGAATGCTTGTCTACGGCTGATGCAGGATCCTCTGTGTGGGCAATTATCACGGCATCATGTTGTTCTTAACTATTTTGCAATGCTTTGAGAGAAATGTGGGAATGACCATGGTGGTAAATAATTTCTGTTCAGAAATCTAAAGGTGATTCTTGTGATATAGAGGAGGAATTTATCTAGAACTGACTGAAGAATATTGTCTGGTATCTACTAACAAATTCATGTCTATATTCCTTAACATCTCATTTTTTTATTAAACATTATAGATTTCTTAAAATAATGAATGAGATAGATTGGCTAAGTAAACTTCTTGGCATATATCCATTCAGTATTTTCTTACTCATGATTGATGCTTTAATAACTTGGTAATTGTAAGTGTAGATCAAGCGGAACTTTGAGTTTTTGAGAAGCTCTATGTTGGTTTTAAAAGTAATAGTCCAGTTTGCTTTTCTGGATGATTTTTGAAAACTTCAGGTGTAATGCCAATAAGCACATGAAAATACATTTAATCATCAGAGAAATAAAATAATATAAGATACCCTGCCACTTCAGCCACAAGTATCACACTCAAGGAAAGAAACTGCTGGAGAAGATGAAGGGAGGGCAAAGTGTTACACTATCATCTTTGTATGTCAGTATTTGGGAGCACACTTGTGAGAAAGTACAGATTTTATATATCACAGTGGCCTGTGGCTACCCACACTGAGCAGACTAGCAGTATGCTCCTAAGAGAACAAACTGGAGTATCTTCTCATGTTCTGGGCTCTCACTGTGCTCTGATACCTGTGTCCCTAGTTTGTTCCTGAACTCCACTATTGTCCCTGTTCATCTTCTTCTTTTGAAAAGCTTAGCTTCAGGTCCTAAGAGGTGGGACTTTGTCATATGATCAGAAAGAATATTATGTGCCTCTGGCCAATCAGAATGACATGACTGAGCACAGGAGGAGACACAGGACCTGAAGGAGCAGGAGTCATGTTTTTTCACATACTTAAATAGCCTTAAGGATACTTTCTTTTGGCATGGAGACACTCCAGATGAATGCTATTGGCCCCAAGTGATCCTACCATCATGTATGACCCATTTCAGACATTTGGGCTAAAGCAAGGAAGGGTGGGAAACTGAACTCCATTTTTTTTAAATGAATGGATATGTTATTTATACTTCTCTTCTAGGCTTGAAAAGACTAGCTGCTTATATTGGAGTAAATGGATTCCCACTGGGCATGATAGAGCCATTGTCCATCACAGAGTAGATAGTACTCTAATAACTTTCAAAATGCTTGGTCTCACATTCATGATGATGGTATAAGCAAAATAATCCATGAGACTAGGGCTATGGTAGTAGGAATGGAACATTTTTACACTCCCTGGTAAAAGGAGAGGTAAGGGACAGGAGACTCTCTTGATAATGCAGACGCACCTCTAGATTAGAAAATAGGGTTTTAGAAGTTATAAAACTATAGTTGGGGAGAAGTATTAACTGAACAGAACTCCACATGAGCTTCCATAAAATCATCACATGCAATACAGTTGACTTCACTGATGCAACCACTTTGAGTCAGTTCCTGCCACCCATGCTATCATACAGAAATGTAAAAAGCTCATTGGTTAAGTCACACTTAGGAGAAATTGTTTTCTTGTTCTGTCATCAGTACGATGTACAGGGAATGTTTGTTTGTATATTTGTCTTGCCTGTATAGGACAAGAAAAAGAATACTATCTGATCCTTTATAGAAAAAAATGTTTGCTGAACTCTGCTAAATACTATGCTTTCATTTCATTGTCTTTCCAAAAGGATTGTATACTCCATGGGGCAACAATAGATGCCACTGCTCACCGTTTCCCAATATTATGGCTCATTACTTACTTTGTTTTTAACAGGCTACATCTTTCGGAATCAAATTCCTCAGTTTCTCCCAACTATAGTTTTATAACTTCAAAAAACTTATTTTGAGATAAAAGAAAACCAAGGGTGATTATCATTTATCTGAAGGGATTAATGAAATATTTAAGGTATAAACTTTAAGAAAATGTCGTGTTTATTAAACATTAAACCATAAACAAATTTTCATAGAAGGTAAAGTTCTCAAATAGGACTTTCTGTATCCAGGATATTAAACTTTTCAAGAGTTTGATAAAATAATTATCTCTTCAGACAGGTGGCAAGGTGTTTTGCTTGTTTGTCTTGTCTTTTGGTCCTGTTTGTTGGTTTTTTGTAAACAGCATATCAAACTCTTTGTGTCAGTCACCCAATTTTTTTTTTTATTCCTATGAAGCAGAGGACTCATGTGACATTTGAAGGAGTCTTGAGTCGAAGTTTACACACAAAAGTGGTACAATCAAGGAATGAGGCAGCCACTGCTCAAGTAGAAGTGATTCTCTTGGGTTCTAAGAAGCCCTTCTCCTTATTTAATCATAGCATCAGATTAAAATCTGATTTCTGCTAATAAAACCATTTTGTCCTCATGATCTATGAGATCATGTGTGCTCAAGTAATAATTTCCTGCTCTTAGAATTTACATATCTCACTTAAGAATTTTGAAAGTTCCTTGGTGTCTTTGTTCAGCTCACATTTGGGCAGTCATGTTTGTGACTTTAAGGTGTTGCTTATAATACTAACAGAAGGGAAAAAAGGGAAGGGAGAAATAGTATTAAAATTATAATCTCAAAACTCCCAAACCCAGAAGTTTGAAAGTAAATGGGAAAATTGAAGGTGAGAAACATGTTTCAATAAACAAAACAGAAAATGAGGGAACATGTGGTAAATTTCAGCATGAACTTCTACTAGGGAGTTCCTTGGAAATGCATTGTGTGACTCCATAGTGCCTGTAAGGAGTTCCACCACCATTAAAACCACCATTCATATGCATAGCCACATTCTAAAATAAGCATTTATTACCAATACTTAGATACACCCAGTGTGCTAGGTAAGAAATTATTGTTAGGATCTAAATTACCACTTTTCCATACAAGTTTTATGATTGTTCAGGGAAGCTAGCCATGTGTTCAGAACACTATGCCAGTATTGTGTATGAGAAAGGGTGTTTGTTTACATCTACGCATGCACATTTACATTACATATGGTGGAATTTCATGCTATTCTAAAAGCCTGTATGGTTTTTCCTCTAAGATCTATGGAAAAGTCTTTGTTTTAGGGTGGTTATATTGATGTACAAAGTATTACAAACAGAATCTTACTTCTCACAGCTCTGAGGCCTGGAAAGCCCAGCATCAGTTTGCTGACAGATTTTGTGTGTGGTGATCACTCATTACCTGGTTTACAAGTCCACTGTCTTTTACCTGTCACTGCACATGGAGGAATAAGCCACCATTCTTCTGTGGCCTCTTTTGTAATGACACTAATTCCATTCTAGACAGCTAGTTTCTCTTCAGTACCAACTATGAAGGCTCCTACCTCCTAACCATTACCTCAGAAATCAGTATCTTAACAGAAACCTTGTCAGACCATAAACAGTCTCTAGCAAGCTTATTGCTGCATGAGAAAGAGCATATGTTTCAGGGTTTGCTGCCCATCTCCATATCAGCTTCATTTTTTAAAAGGCTAAGCCTTTGGCAAAACTAACTTTATCCACTATGGAATAATTCTTATAAAGTCTCTATAAATGGAACTCTAGAAGTTGGCTATCCATTTATTCTGAAATGAAAAGAAGCTATGCGAACATAATATTCAACTTTCTGTACACACACAACATTTGACAAATGAGTTTAAGTCTTTTAGGAAATAAGAAAATGACATAGATTAAAATCCAGGTAACAAATACATTGGCAAATGACATACATGGAAATTGAACAGGGAGATCTGGAAAGTAATTTCCTAAGCACACCATTATTAGATATGGCATTTCATGAAGACATCACCTCTTATTTTTCTTGAAGATGGAAAGAAATGAATTGAAAAGGATGATTTATTATTGCCATTCTTAAGATTGTCTTTGCAAAATTAAAACAAACAGAATAGTCCGTCTTTTAAGTGAGATTAAGTTTGGGTCTGCCAACTCAGAAAAAAAAAAACAGAACTGAATTATTGATAGGAGTCTAGTGATGTTCCTTGAAGAAGGGAAAGTATCACATTTTAATAGTCTCAAAGAACTACGTCTTCCAAGCAGAGCAAAGATTGCATCAAAGTTAAAAGGCATCCCGCCATGTTCTGTTGAATTTGCTGCAAGTACTGCCAATCAAACTAGTAAACAAATTCAGCCTGAATCTACAGAAAAATAGAGGCTTTTCAAAGGGAGTTTATGAAGGAGAGTGCAAAGAAGGGCAATGGACACTGGCTGTAGACATACTATGTACAAGAATTGACACTAGGCATTTTACATTCAAATAGTATTTAATAATCAGAGTTCAGTGTTTTAATTGTGAATGATTTACTTAAGGTTACATAATAATTCATGGATTGAGAATTCAAATTTAGATTTATGTGGTTCCAATTACTATCTTATTAGTATGTTATACATAAATAAATATAGGTAGGAAAGTGACTTATTGGCAGTGTGTGTGTGTGTGTGTGTGTGTGTGTGTGTGTGTGTGAATTAATATCAATTCCTTTCACAGTACAGAATCATAGAGGTAACTTGCTGTCATGTTGGAGGGGAAAGCAGCAAAGAGATTGGGTTTAAATTTTTCTTTATCTAAAAAAAATGCTATCTCTTTTTTCTTCTCTAGAAACCTCAAAGAATTCTTAAGTCTTTGGAATCTAAGTAAGTTTTAGTTGAACACATCTCTTTTGATCTTCCCCCAGATTGATACAAATTACTCATCCTGAAAGATCAATAATTATTGGCTTTGTTTGAGTTTCCTGGGTCTGTGTTTTATGACAAGTTTATTGGATGTGTTAGTGCCTCACAAGGAAAGTGATTGGAAGTGGTATCAGAGTCTGGTAGGTACAGCAAGGGAACTAACCAGTCCTGTAAAGATTTTTTTTGTCAAGAAGTCAGGAAAAAAGATGTTGCCTCCCATGCCAAAAGGAAACACCATACTTGAAATCAGTGGAACAAAGCATTGTTACACAAGAGATAGTGGCTCAAGCCCGTTCATTGTCCTTATAGTTCTATGGGGAGGAGAAGCATTAAATGAAGTCCCAAAATTATAGTGCCAGCACAATTATGATTGCTATACATTCTCCAATTCTTAATTTTGGTTAGTCTTAACAAAGGTGACCCATGTTCCCCTTCACAGACAAAGAACATCGTTGCTGATTATTGTTTGCAAAATGTGCTGTTCCCCAAGCAAAGTTCTCTTGCCCTCTCTTTTGTCCTCCATCGTTCCGTGCCTTTGTCACATCTGACTTACAACTCTCAATGAAAATCTATTTAAACTCCAAGACAACATGCTTGGTATATTATGCACAGCATTTGAAGGGTCAGAACATTGTAAATTCTACCTATGAGCCTTTGATTATGTTTAGCTTTGTTCATTCATCCTAGTAGCAAATAGCATGGTCATTTTCCATCTTTGGTTTGCTTCTTTTGTTTTTTTGTTTTGTTTTTCAAGACAGGGTTTCTCTGTGTAGTTCTGGCTGTCCTGGAACTCACTGTCTAGACCAGGCTGGCCTCAAACTCAGAAATCCTCCTGCCTCTTCCTCCCAAGTGCTAGGATTAAAGGCATGCGCCACCACTGCCTGGCTGGTTTGTTTCTTATTGCTCACGCATGTAAACATTTATCTGAAACATAATTACCAAGCACTGGGTTTGTGAGCAGTACTTCTCTAGTCCTTGGTGTACAAGTAATGCCATTCTCTCATTCTGACCAGGAAGACAACAGGACAAGCAGAAAGGACAGCTCCAGAGACCCAGAGGGAGACTTCACACTACTTTTATAGAGAAGGTAATGGATTAATTTTTGATAAAAAAATAACATGTAATTTTTAAATATGGAAATAAATTCCTTTCATAAGTGTTTCTAAGAGCCTTCAGCAAACATTGTGTGCATAAGGACCACCAGTCTTTTATTCTTGTTTTTTTTTTCTTCATGAAAGTCATTGTGGAGTGGGTTCTCTAGAGTTTTTTAGAATCCAGTAAAAATGAACCATCAGTGTCAGCGTCAGCTTCCTGTACAGCTCCCTCTCAGCTTTGGAGTCACTGGTTTCCCAAATGGCTTACTTCACATGTTTTTCTGGCCAGGTACAGGACTACGACTGGCAGAGGTGAGTCCAGTAGACAGCATACTATACTTCCAGGCTGTTTTATTTCTGCTCCTCCTCTCTAGTCTCCTAGGTTTTCTTATAATACAGATGGGGTTTTTACATTAAGCTTAAGCTGGAAGTACGGTTCATCTTATTTTACAAGGACTCCACAATCACATAACAACAGCACATCTAAGTGGGGAAAGAATAAATGCAGCAAATCCATTCCCATCCATAAAGCAATGCTACAGTCAGGACAGGGTCCCATTGAGGACTGAAGCTTTGTGAACAGTTTTTACATCTTTTATTATTTCATGTGTGTGAGTAGTTTACTTGCATGTAAGTAAGTGTATGACATATGTGCAATGCTCACAGTGGCTGGAAGAGGATGCTTGATCTCCTGAAACTGGAGTTAGTAAATCCCATGTGGTGCTGGAAATTAATTGAATCAGGTCCAGTAGAAGAGCAGTCAGTGTTCCTTTCTTCTGAGTCATCTTTCCAGGCATTTTTTTTTCTCCAGTTTAAAAGCTTATTTCTCTCTCATTTCCACAGACCATTCTTGTTCCCACAAAATATGAGTGCTATGCTTGTTAAATACAAAGGAGAGGTATTACAATAATAACAGTTCTCTAAAATAAAAGATCTAGTACTGAAGCACGTAGAGGAATGAAAGACATGAAGTCAGATGCAATTTTCTTCATGTTTGTCTATGTTCTATGGAAGGCAGATGCTCAACTGGACACTAGAGGAGTTTTACTTCTGTGGTGGTTTTATGAATTTAAATGAGCTAGTTATTTAATGTAATATGAAGTTAAGTGTTGTTGTGATTGGTTGTTTTCTAGATGTGGTTAAGATTACCCTTGTCTATCTTTAGTGTGGGTGGGGCTCATTCAATCAGATATAAAGCCTAAATAGTGAGGCTAAGATTGTTTTGAGTAAGAAATTGCACTGACAGTTTTCTTCAAGATATTGAAACAGCCTCCCAGCCTCAGGTTGTGAGCTTGCCAAATTGTGTCACCCAATTGAGTGAAATGGATCTTTTTATTTTGAGAGACAGACGGAGAGACAGAGACAGAGATGGGGACTGAGACAGAATGCATCTGCTGGCCTATTTTACTGGAGAACTCTGACTACATCTAATTCACTTTCCCATTCCCACCCAACCATAAACTGAATTATTTTACTTTTGTTAAATATGCTTAACTTACAAATATTATAAAATATTCCATGTATAATTGTTAGAAAATTCAACTTGAAACTTTGTAATGCATGTATACGTGTTTTTCCTTATACAAGATTGGCATTTGATTGAACATTCCACTCTACACTGAAAACTTAGAAATGCTCAATTTGTATCTGCTAACTAATATACCTTTGAGAGTAAATAGAATCAGTATGCTTGTAGCAATCACTAAATTCAACAGTTGGGTTACGTCTTCAGTTTTCTCCTCTGTGTAATAGGAATGGGTGACTTATATTTTTACTTTATATGAATGCATAATGTAATGTTGCTAAATTTAGAGAAATGCTATGCCTGGATAGACAGAACCAGTGCTGTTCCGCCTCAAATATTTATTAATTCCTTTCAAAAAATATGGTACAAAATGTGTGACATTAAAAAATGTCAATTATTTTATCATTGGCGTAACTGGTGATTTGTTAAATAATTTAAGCTGTAAACTACCAGCTTCATGCACTTTTTATTCTTAACTGTATCTTAGGCTTCATATTCTCAAAGAAAATTTCTTGGTAAAATGAACAGCCGAACTGCACCAGTCTCTTTATCTATATTTAAAAAGCCAACCCCTAGTTTAGGGTACAGACTTTCAAGGTAAGCAAAATCTCTCCAGAATGATATGTTACAAACTCTTTCTAATGTAGAGAGCTATTTATAGAGTACTGAAAATACCATCAATAGGGGATTTTAAGCAAGATACAGATTAATTCCATCAGTTTAAAAAAAAGGCTCCTTACTACTTGAATATAAAACATTCTCTATTTCCAGAATTTGAACCAATCTCCCATGCCTATCTTTTGTCCCATGCTCCTGATTGCTTCATTTATGTCTAAGGAATAGAATGATTAATTTTACCTCATGCCAAAATGGGCATGACTACACCAGATGTCTGGCTTGTCAATTATCAGCAGATCAGCCACATGGCAGCTGATGATAACACACAGCATCTAGGACACTAAACAAAAGCATCCACATCAAGTGCTTATTTATGACACAGGAACTGGTGATGAATCACACATGCTGCCTGAAAATTCACTACCTGAAGGGGATAGCCCTAAAGAAATGGCACCAGGTGTTATTAAGCAGCCTTTCTCACACATGCACCAAAGAGGGACATAAGGTCTATTTCCCAAACTGACATATACTGAATGCTAAGCCTCAAATCAGGATTCAGATCTGGGTATGTATCTATTAATTAAAGGTTAATCTATTAACTATATTAATAGCATCATCAAAATGTTATAGAAGTCGTGCAGAGCTGAAGAATTAGAAGCTTTTTGTTGTTTCTGGAAATTAAATGAAGGGTCCTACTTGAATTAGGTAAACTGCATCCCTATCCAAATTAATTTTATTTTACATTTTATAATGACTTTTTCTTTTATTCACTAAAATATCAGAATTTAAATATCCCATGGGACTGTTGGTCTTACGACTTTCTTTAGAGAAGTTTGAGCAACAGAACAGAAGCAAAGTCATAGTCCAGTTCAACCCATCTTTTTATTACCTCTTACTACAGACTTCTTCAGATAGAAGATAAAGTTCAAAACAGTAATTTCCATCAAGCAAATAGGCCTTGGAAGTCTGGGGAGCTAATGGGGCTGTTTCATGTCAACTCAACTCTGTGATCTAATTTCAGATTGTGGGAAATATGCCAACTTCAGTGTCTAATTAGAGTTATTCATTGGAAATTATTTGTAGCCAACCTTTAATCTCTTATAGCAAAGTGCACAGAGAGTGCTGCCATCAGGAACATTGGCAGCATGAATGCTGGGCAGGGATGGAAGAGAGGGTGTGAAATGCGCTTATATGTAGGTTACACGGTTAGCTTGGCTGAGAAATATCTCAGACTGTGGGATGCTAAGTTTGGCTAAATTTAGTGACAGGCCCCATTTTCCACTGAAATCCTAGAGCTATGTCTGTGTAGATGGGAGGTGTTTTTCTCCCAACCGTCTCCAAAGAAGAACAGTGCTAGAGTCAACTGGCACGTGTAGGGTTTTGCTAGACTTATTAAGTAAAAGCCCTCTTCATTTGTTGACACATTTACACTCATCTGAGCTTAATCCCTGCATTCTTTTCTTTGGCTATGATAAAATACCATAGCAAGCAACTTAAAGAACACAGGATTTTTTGTTTGTTTGCTTGCTTGTTTATTATTCCAGAAGGCTAAAGTCCATAAAGTCTTCCATAGAAGAAGACATGGAGCAGTGGGCAGACAGGCATGGTGACAGGAGCAAAAACATGGTTAAATACATATTACCCACATATAGCAGAAGCATGGAGAAAGAATAGATACAAATCCTTAAAGTCAATCATCGGTGACATACTTCCCCCAGCAATGCTCCCTCTAAATGGTTCTGTGACTTCTCCAGATTGTGCCATGAACTGAAGATCAAGTGTTGAAATACCTGAGTCTGAGGGATATACATCTTATTTAGGTCATAACAATCATACTATAACAAAGGACATCTTATCCTACAACAAAGTCTATGAGAAAAGACGTTTTTCCCACTTGGATCAGTGCTGGACACAAAATGAGACCAACTTTCCAGGTATTTACTCAGTAACTGAGTGAAGCAGGAATTGTCTCGAATGGAAAGAATTCTCTATATGAACATCTACTGGCAACACACCATACTTCTTTTTTTATCAAGTAAGTTAACCTGACTAATGCCGGCACACTGATTGATTACTTTACCCTACTCTGCTACATTTCCTTGTTAACGTTGTCTTTATACTATTTTATTTTTAAAATATTTGATGGTTTTTAAAATGAAAGAGTTTTTGCAAACATAATGGATGACGTTTCATTCCCTGTTGACTATAAGGCAAGGGAATTTATTTTCTTTGCAATATCATTGCTCTAAACAACAACAATATAAAAAAAATTAAAATAAAAAGCAGCTTTAAATCATGCAGAAATTCTGCTGCATCCAAAAGGAGTTGATTTAAAAACAAAATAGCATTATGAGAAAAAGAAAAGTAAGAAACCACATAGTCAGCACATCTTCTCTTTCATACTTTGTACTGCAACATTTCTCTTTATTATCATTCCTTGTGCTTTATGCCCAAAGGGAGACATTTCTTCCACTTAATATCGTCTTCCCTCCACAGAAAAAGATTTCTGCATTCATTTGTTCACTATGACTTATAAACAAAGTCACCTATTGCTCTTCAGTGGTATTAAAATGGTAAAATAAGATTAACTTCTATTGTGTAAGAGTTCTTTGAAAATAAAATGCTGAGTCGGAAACATTGAAATAATGTTATTTATTCAATATTGATGAGTGTTAGTTAGTAACAAAGTGTGTGGTCCAATGAAAGCAAATACACAAAATTAATACTAAGCCTCCATTAATGATAATAATTTAGTATATGTATATAATATGACTATTTAAAAGAGGGGTGATCAATTAGCCAGGTCATTTGGGAAAAATAACTTCTTTATGAATAGCCTTTAGTATTAACAACTAAGAAAATAAACTGTTCTCTTTTTGAGCTTGGTATTACTTTATGTTTTGTCCTTATACATTAGCCAAATACTGGCCTTTGGAATGAAAATAACCCTCATAATTCTTCAGATTTACATTTTTACTGTTTTCTTAGTAAGAATAATTAAACAGAAGTGGAAATCCACACCACAGCAAAACAGCAGAAATTAATAAACACTGCTCAGTGATAACTCTTAATATTAATGATCTTAATTTCCAATAAAAAATATTGACTTACAGTTTAGATTAGAAAATAGAAACCATCTTTCTGCTGCATGCAAGGAACACACCTCACCCCCAAAATTATACATTACCTTGTAGTATGGGTGGATATGGTTATATACCACCCATGTCATACATGGAAAATGGGACACTAAGTGAATGGAACCATGAAGCAATCAGTCATAGCTATTTTAATATCCGGAAATCGACTTGACATCAAAACTGACAAGAAGAGTTGGTGAGGATACTACATACCTATTAATGGAAAATAATCCACCAAAGTGATATAGCAACTTTAAAAATTTATGCACAAACAAAAGTACACACAATTTTATCAAAGAAACACTACTAATCTGAATTTTCCAATGAACTATAATGAAGTGATAATGACTGACTTAAATATTCTATTCTCACCAATATGCACGTAATGCAGACAGAAAGAAAATAGAAAGCTTTGGGTGGGGTTAAAGCCCACTTAAATAACATCATAAACTAAATGTACCTACCAGACATCTATGTAATATTCCATCAAAACACTAAAGATTACACTAATCAGTAGCTCATGGAAATTTCTCCAAAACTAATCACATATTAGGACAGAGATCAAGACTTAACGTATATAGAAAAATTGAAATCATACTCTAAATCCTATATGACCTCCATGGATTAAAGCTGAGTATGAACATCAACTAGAAATAACCAAATGTATATAATCTCATGGAAGCTGAACAACTTGATGGTGAATGAATATCAGGTTGAGAAAGAAATCAAGTAGAAAATTTAAAAACATTTTAGAGCTGAATAAAAATTAAAACACAACATACACAACACGCACAAATATATTGGTCATAATGAAGGCAGTTCTAAATTGGCAAGTTCGTAGCTCTAAGGACCTACAGTTCCCTTAAAATAGCTGGAAAAACAAGAAGGAATAACACTCCAAAAATGGTGATGGAAAGAAATAATCAAATTTAGGGCAAAATCATTGAAATAGAAACAAGAAAAAGTGCACTGAATCAATAAAATGAAGTTCTGACTCTTGGAGAAAAGCAGTATGTTGACAAACCTTTAGCTAAACTAGTCAAAGGAAAGAAAGGATCCAAATCAATAAAATTAAAGGTAAAAATGGATCAAAAGAAACACCAAGAAAACTCAGAGAATAATATCTACATACTTCAAAAATCTGCATTTCAGCGACTAGAGGAAGAGTGGCATTGGGGTGCATGAGAAGAAATTCTACATCTGTTATAAGCATAAATGCAAAAATTCTCAATAAAGTACTTGGAAATTGTCAAGGCAACAAGCAAAAGATTAGCCACTGAAGTGGAAACTTAAGAGTTCTTTGGGAAGACAGTTAGATGGTGTTTTGCTGGGCCAAACGCATGAAGGAGCAGTTAACTGAAGCAGCCAGAGCTGAAAGGATGTTCTGCTAAAGTAAGTACATGAAAGGACATGTGATGAAGGTTTCTTCCCTGATGACCCACATGTATTGGTTTGTCTTACCTTGCATAGTTGAGTTGCGTTTGTCGGTACTCCAAAGGGAGAAACGCATTACCAAGCTTTTGGTCATGTGCTGCAGTTTCTCACTGCTTCCTTGGCCTGGAGATGATTGGCAGGGTAGATGTCAGCTGAGACAGACAGATGCACGTGCTGTGACAAGACCTGTGGAGGACATGGGATGTTTGGAGGTGACCTTGGCTTCCCTTATGGAGCTAGCTGTGCAAAGCTTGTGGGTCTCACGTCTTCACTGATCTTCACTTCACTGAGAGATACCAGGCAGAGAACTACTCCTAGTGTTCCTACCAGTCCCTCCTGCTGACTTGTGCTGAGGCTGAGGCCTGGCTGTCTCTGCTAGTTCGTGTTCCCACTATTGCTAACCTGACTCTCCTAACTGGACTGCTGGTGTATCCATGAAGGTGTGCCAGTGGGTTGAAGTGCCCCAGCTAACCCATGAACTGAACCGCTGATTTCCAGGCAACACAGATAAGAATTGCTTCAAGAATATTTCTAAACAGGTCTACTTCCCCATAGCCTTTCTTTCCCACAACCTCTGGTGGATGGTGGGCTAAAAGGGAGGTTAAAGTGTTTAACAACCATCATTAAAAAATAGGTTTTGAAAAAAATTAAAGTTACAATTCACCATGGTCAAGTTGGCTTCATTTAAGAGATGCTGGGAAGTGTCAATATATATTAATCAGTAAGATAAATATAATCTAATACATGATCCAGACTAAAATACAAAGACAAAAATACAGCAAAACGAAAGAAAAAGAAAAACAAAAACAAACAAAACAAAATCCCACAAGATTATCACATCAGGAGCAGAAAAGGCCTTTGACGAAAATCTAAACTTCCTTCTACTGAAATCAAAGACATTTTCTATTTTGTATTAGTATAAGCCATAAGAAATTGCCTTTAATTGTGTTTGAACCACAGATGAGGGCCCAGAAGACGTAAGGACTGTGTATATATGTATATATGTAATACAATGCAATACAATATCGTCAATTTAATACACTAAATACAGTATGAAACAATATAATCAAATACTGTTTTTGTAATGAAAGTTACAGATATAATGAAAATTGTCTTCCCAACATGCTAGCTGAGAAATAGATCTCCCAACACGTGTCGTGGTTTTTGACAGGTAGGCAACATAAGCTAGCTCATACTTTTCACTAGTTCTTCTTTGGTACATGCAGAAAATAATCAGTTTGAGCTAATGGTTTTGGCAAACACAGATTGGTCCAACAGATGCTTCTATTTCTGTTGGTGAAGGAATATGCAAAAAGAGAGAGTACTGAAGGATAAAGTCAGAGATTTTCTTGTTGTCTATGAAAAAGTGGTTCAAGTTTAGCAATTCCCACTATCAAACAATCTGTGACACAGACCAAAAAAGAGGTTGGTTTATTCTCTCTACAATGTAATTCTGCATCTTGTATCATGAAGAAAGAGAACTAGACATATGAAGTGAGATTGAAATGTAAACTTCTTTCCCGATGTCCACCCATTGGTTTTTACCCTACTCATTTCCATCTGCAGCCTCGCTAGGCACCAGCAATCACTGCCTTCCTAATTACAGGGCAATGATGCCAAGCTGTGGGATTGTGGCATTTAGATTTGCAAAGCTCAACGGTTGGTGTTATAGAACACCGAAGCCCTGAACTGAGTCATCCGACTCTTTAAGAATTCTAGACTGGAACACACCACATATCAAATGGCATGGCCCGTAAAGGACATAGCTTAGTAAGCTCATTTTCTATTTTTCCTATATTGGAAGACTAGAGCAGCTGGTACAGTTTGAGCAATCCCCTAAACTTAGAACTGTGGTCAGCAGGCAGACACTCTCTGCTTAAAGTCTTGTCTGGGTGTCTACATTCAAACTGCCTAAGTTTTAACTACACACAAAATTAGGCAACTGTCCACACATATTAAAAGTGAGGTGGAAGAATCCTTTGTGATTTTTCTGCTTCAACCATACACATTGTATGAAGAAATACCCACTAAAGCATACCTGATGGATGGTGCCTGTCAGTTTCTGTGAGAGGGGAGAGCATACTCACTACTCTCTGAGTCAGTATTTTCCATTGTTGGCACTAGAAAAGAATAACATGTTAGGGAGTTGGTAGCTGCCTCATGTTGGTTTTCATACAATCCTAACACTGTTCTACAAAGGAGAAAATGGTGACTCCCATTTCCACTGATAGAGTTTCAAATACCTGAATACAACACTATATGTAAAATTTAATTGCTGAAAACAATTAACCTGGGAGATCTGGGATTGGGAAAGAAAGAGCCAACCCTGGCATGACCATGACCACATCAGTATAAACAGAATCTAGAGCTCCTTTCCTCCTCTTCTGTGACCGTTGCAGTACCTGGTATAATTATCATTGGCTTTTAGTCATCATCTATAAAGAAAGCCTTCCCAGAAACATGATAGGCAACGCCTCTGATAAAGCTCAGTCCCTGCTAGGTATTACAGTTTTCATCTGATTTTAAGGTAAACAATAAAAAGTTATTGTTGTTTGGTTTGATATTTTAGTGCTGGTGATCAAACCAAAGAACTTGAACATTCTAGAAAAGTGTTTTACCATTGAACTACATCCCCAAACACCAACAGGTTTTAGATTTACAGAAAAAATAGATAGTCAGATAGGTCCACAATTTCCTGACTTATTTCATATTCAGATTCCTTTATTTTTAACACTATATAGGCATGGTACAATTGTAAGAATGATGAGCCAGGATTTTACTATGTTGCTATTATCTGAAGTCTTTATATGCTTTACTATATATCTTTGGTTATTATTTTGCTATGCTCAAATCCTATCCAGGACTCATTCTATTTAAGTCTCATGACTCTGCAGTTTCCTCTTGGTCACTGAGATTTTGGTTTTCATGAATTTTGACTTCCTTGACAGTTTTCAGGAATGCCTGTCAAGAGTTTTGTTGAATGTTGCTCTCCAGGGATTTATCTGATGTTTTCTTCATCCTAAGACCTGAGTTATTATTTCTTATGAGATGGGTCACAGAGACAGGGTATTATTTTTACCACATATACTATCACCATGACATTGACTTTTACCAACAGTGTCAGGCTCTTCCACTACAGTCACTTACTTTTCTCCGTTGTCTTGCAGTACCTGTTCAGCTCTCACTGAGTATGGAGTAATGATCTGCTTCCATCAGGATGGGATTTCAACACTATTTGCTTGGTATTCTTCTACATGATATATATCTTTTCACCATTTATTAACTTAACCTATTACATACTTATTTTAAGATGTGACATGAACATTTATTTGATATGTTAAGTTACACTATTGGTTCACTGGTTTTGTTGATCTGGTCACAGTGAAACTTGTCATTATTTCTTGTATCTCTTTGTCAGATTTGCATCAATAGAGGATGTTTTATGAAGGCTTTTATGTTCCTATTGTTTGTTTATATTATGTTGTGTTTTTAACTTGATCCCTTCTTAATGGATTCAACTATGCAACTCCCAAGAGTTATCTTGCATATTTCTACTCCAAGTTCTAGAATTTGACTCTGCAGTAATTTCTCCAAAGAACTTTTCTTTTTTTAAAGATTTATTTATTATTATAAATAAGTATATTGTAGCTGTCTTCAGACATACCAGAAGAGGACGTCAGATTTCATTATGGGTGGTTGTGAGCCAACATGTGGTTGCTGGGATTTGAACTTAGGACCTTTGGAAGAACAGTCAGTGCTCTTACCCACTGAGCAACTTCGCCATCCCCAAAAAACTTTTCTTAATTTATTTAATTTCTTATTAGATAGTAACATTAGAAATCAAAGGCAAAGTGTAAGACAATGCTTGTTTCTGCAGAGGTCTTGTTTTATTGGTACCCTTCAGCTAAATGAACAACAACAAAAATCTGTTCTATTTTGTGTTTATACAATACTAGTGAGCTTTTTTTCTCTCTTCTTTTTTTTTTTATTAAGCTAAACATTAATTCATACTGTAGTGAGCTAATCAAGAAATGTATGGATTCCTTTAATCTACTTCGGTATTGCAACATCAACAATGAGAAACCTGACTCTCCACATCCATCCATCAGAAGTTAAGTTTCACTGTAGTTATAGGGCAGTGCCTGAACTGTCAACTAGTGGCAAACAGCTTCATGAATGTATGTTTATTTTGCTTTTTACATTCAGATATGCTTTCCTTTAATAAGAAAGATTTTCAAGAGGTAGTTCCTCTTTCAGCTGCTCTTATCTGGCCTCCAGTAAGGTCCAATTGCATGGTTCCAGGAATTAAAACTTTACAGAACACCTCGTGTCAATTTGTCTATTTGTGGACTTGACCTTTCTTTACAGAGAAAATGTTATAATAGTAACATTATAATCCATATAATATATTATTACAATATAATATAATATTAACAAATCCACTTTCATCAATTCAGTAGCAGTAAGGCACACATTTGCTAACTAATGATGTCACCAACAGGTGTCTTCCCATTTCACCAGCTAGGTCTCAACAACAGGGAAGTGGAAAGGTAAAGGATGGTCAGGAATAAAGTATATCATATAAACCTGTGGTTCTCAACCTGTGGGTCACAAACCCTTAAGAGGTCAAACAACTCTTTTATTGGGGTCAGGCAGTACCATCAGAAAACACAAATGCTTACATTACAATTAATAATACTATCAAAATTACAGTTATGAAATAGCAACAAAATAAATTTATGGTTGGGGTCACTACAACATGAATAATTGTATAAAACCACTGCAGCATTAAGAAGGTTGAGATCCACCATCATGCATCCCACAGATCTTACTGAGATTCTCTGCAAAGAAATATTTCATTGCTCCAGAGGTAAGTTCTCCAGAAATGAGAATCCAATATCCTTGTTAGCCAATGGAGCCTACTGGTCAGGCAAGCAGAAGACACTGAGAGTTTAGAAGGGATTTGTGGATAAGGACTGAAGGCTTAGGTTTTTGTTTTGTTTTGTTTTGTTTATTTGTTTGTTTGTTTTTTAATACGTGTTGTCAAGTGCTTTGATCCTCTTCTAGCCCTCCATCTAAAGGTAGAGGAGAAAAGATAGTAAGTAGGACAAGGGGATATGGACAGGTTTAGAAGTAGTTCTTTGAGATTATTCCAATCTCCATATGTCAGAATACCAGCAGTCCAGTTCAGTAGAGTCAGGATACCAACAGTCCAGTTCAAAAGTGTCACCAAACACAAATTAGCAGTGGTGGCATCATCCATCAGAAATAGTCAGGCCTCCCTGAATTGGCAGGAATCACTGGAAGCTAGGATGCCTGGAGAAGTTCTCTGCTCTGGCTCTCCCAATGAAGTGAAGATCAGTGAAGACTCCAAACCAATGAAGCATTGCACACTGACACTGTCCATTGAGTCCTATTTATACTCTCTCCGAACATCATGCTGCCTCAGCAAAACACCATGTTAGTCTGTCTCAGCCAGACATCATGTGAGTCTGCATCACATGACACAAACAGGAACTTCCAGTACTGAGGCTTTCTGTCTTTTCAGATTGGGTGTGCATCTTTAAGCCTACTGAAAGTCCTTTAATGTTTGCCCAGCAGCAACAGTTTCCATGAAAAGAAAGGCAGATTATGGTGGAGGAAGGGTGTGACCTCTGAGCACCCATGCTTTGTGTGCATGTGTGTGTGTGTGTGTGTCTGTGTGCATGTATATGTGTGTGTGCGTGTGAGTGCGTGTGTGTGTGTGTGTGTGTGTGTGTGTGTGTGTGTGTGTGTGCCTGTGTACTTGGATAAGCCATTGAATCTACTACTCCATTTGGACATTAAGTCAGATTCAATGTCACTCAAGGGTTTGAGGATTGTTTTTCCAGCATGTGAGACCACTGTAGTAATGGCAGCCTTTAATTCTGTGCCTTTTTACTTAATTGATGAAGGAAGTAAGATTATTCTATCTCCAAATAAAGTTCCATAAAATTAAATTGAATTCAATATAATAAACATTGAGTTTTCATTAAATACCAGCCTCTAGAACAAGATTTCTTCAGAGAGACATGTAACTGCTTTCCCCAAGCTTATGGTTAAGTAATAAATTTGCATGATTAATCAGACCCTCACAATAAAAAAAGTGGCCAGCACTCTGGCTAATATTAAATAACAAAGAAAAATATAAGAAAAAATGTTTTTTTCTTTTAATTAAAAAAATGCCTGATTTTTGGAAACACTGGAAACTGCCTTTAGATAGTTAAATAATTTTCCCTGTGTTCGTTTAGCTGGGAAAAGGGAGCTATAGTAAATAAATGAAAGTGTCATTCTACTAGAAAGAGACACTAGTAGGTAATTTTAGGCCCAGAAGGACAGGAGCCTTCTGAAGCTCTTGACCTTTCTGTAGTAGACAGTCACCTTGGTGGCTTTCTTGACTATGTAGTTGGAGCTATCAACACTCTCCAAATGTTATCTTTAGGCTGTCTTTTCAGCTTCAGAAATATAAATATTGGTATTATTAGAATAAGAGAGTCTTTCAATCAACTTGGGACTTTGTTCTCATGCCCAGCAAGAAGGACACCCTGTTCTAAGTGATAACAAATTTTTAATTTACTGAAATCTCTGCTTCAATCAGATCGGCTGCTGCAGTCTACTGCCTGAGCTGATAGCTCTTATCTGCAGGAACTCAGGAGAAAAGGTGGGGAAGCTGAATTGCTGCCAGTCTCCTTCCAGGCAAGGTCTTTTGGTTAAAAGGCATGGAAGGGCCATTTCTTATCCAGAACATTTGGGTTAAGCATAGGGGTTTTAGGACAAGGCATTAAAGTAGGGAGAGAGAGAGAGAGAGAGAGAGAGAGAGAGAGAACTTTGAAGGTGTTTAAAAGCCATTTCAGTATTAAATTCTATTAATAGCCAAAAGTGATTGTAGTGTTAGTATGAAACAAACTGGACATGGTCACTGCTGTTTTTTCTGCTAAATAGTGGTTATTACTTTAATGGGTGAAGTTTGTCTTATGTGTGTGCTTATAATCTCATTTACAAATATGAATTCACTTTATTATTTAGGAACCAACAATTGTCTTCTTTTCTCTGCTGTTGAAAGAGTTTAAGCTACTCATGGTGTTGATATTTTGAGCTCAGGCCTGATGTGTGCTTACTAAAATACTTCCTCTCTATCTATGAATATTATTTTCTCTTCAAATGGTACAATGGTATGAACCTGTCTTTTTCTTTTTTTCTTTTTCTTTCTTTTTTTTTTTT
>NW_022196894.1:49124299-49138444 GCF_008632895.1 Mastomys coucha | reverse complement strand
TTTTTGAGACAGGGTTTCTCTGTGTAGCCCTGGATGTCCTGGAATTCACTCTGTAGACCAGGCTGGCCTCAGACTCAGAAATCTGCCTGCCTCTGCTTCCCTGAGCCTATCTTTTGCATTTCTTTACCAACACTTACGGTCTGGTAAATGCTCTGCTTCTAAACACAGGTGATCCAAATTCAAGGGTCTCTTCAGTGTATAGGGCCCTACTCTAAGAAGTTGCAGGACCTAACTCTACTCTATACTGAGTGTTTCATCATTCTTTTCTAAGCAATACTTCTCTTTTTCATTATTTGAATAGCCAGGAAAGTTACAAACAATGTCAACCACCACCAGGCTGTATACTATAGCTTCAGACATGAGGGGTGAGAAACAAAAGCCTGGAAACCAAGGGATTAAGAATAAGATGGGTCAGCACTCAGGAGATTCTCTGTGTGTCTCTCCTGTTTCTCTCTTTCCTTCTTTTCTTTTTCCCCCTTCATTTTCCTTCTTTTCTTCCTTTTCTCCCTCCCTCCCTTCCTTCCTTCCTTCCTTTTTTCCTTCCTTCCTTCCTTTCTTCCTTTCTTCCTTCCTTCTGTTTTTTCCTTCCTTCTTTATTGATTCAATAATTTCTCCATCAACTTGTATTTCTAAATTGTCTCTGAATCTCTGTCAATACTAACAATAGGAGGAAAGATTATGCCCCTGAAAGGGGATAGAAACCCCACAGGAAGACCAAGAGAGTCAATACCCTGGACCTTGGGGACTCTCAGAGTCTGAACCACCAACCAAAGAACATACATGGACTGGACCTAGGTCTCCCTGCTCATATGTAGCACATGTGCAACTTGACCTTCATGTGGGTCCTGAACAACTGGATTGGGGACAGGGGGCTTCCTATCCCAAAAGCTATTGCCTGAATGTGGGATATGTTCTACTAGCTGGGCTGCCTTGTCTGGCCTCAAGGGGAGAGGAAGCATCTGGCCTTTCAGATACTTAAAGTGTCAGGGGAGGGGAGGGGATATCCAGAGGCCTCCACCGGCTCAGAGGAGGAGGGGAAGGATTGTGGGAGGGGTGACTGGGATGGGGGCAATGAGTAGAATATAAAGTGAATAAGTAAAAAAAACTTAAATTTACAAAAAGTCTCCCAGATGTCTTTTTGATTGCCTCTATCATGTTGCACCATTTTCCAAATACCTTTCCAACTTGTCAGACAGAACGAGTCTTCAGTCTCAAGTCTGGCATCTTGAAACACAAGGAGCAAGGCAGCAGATGTGGAAGGTAGACCTGTGAAAAATCTTCTTCATCAGACCTTGCCCATCAGGCAAGAGGCAAGTGTTCATAGCTAAAGTTGGCTAGTTGGGCCTGCCCATGCGATAAGTGATAAGAGGAAAACATGACCTTGGTCCCAGGACTCAAGAAATTTATGTTATAAGAGAAAGAATTAGAAATGTTTTGTCCTATTTTAAGGACAGATAACATTTAGTATTAAAGTCGGTTGGAGTCTTAAGGGAGGTAGACAATATCAGTGAAAGGCACCACTTAATTTCTAGGATAGCCTATTTCTCATCGTGCAGTGAATCCTCTGATGAACAAACACTTGCTTTGTACAATGCTTACAAGAGAGCAGTAACATTCGTTTCACTGCTAAAATTAATGCCATGCTTTTCAGGGTAGCATAATACCCTTTATTTCATTTCTTTATTTCTTTCAACAAGTGTGTTTTGAACAACTGGTAGATATTTGAGATATAGTTAAGTAGCAGGATACAGAAAAAATGTTATAAATCAACAAGCTCAACACTATCATCTAACCCAGTGATTTAGAAAACGCTACACAATCTTTATTATAACTAATGCCTGGAAATGAGAACATTTATAGGAAAAGTCAGGCAGTAAGTGGCTCCTGTCCCTAGAGACATGACTACCCAGTAGAGATGTGCACCACAGCACTGCTAATGTAGCAATTAATCTAGTAACTTCTGTTTTCTCCCAAGTGAGGCAAGCAGGGGAGGATTATCACAGAATTAGGCTAATTTCCTTTCATTTAAATGTAATTGAGGACAAGAGAAAACAAAACAGAAAAAAAAATAGATTCTTATGGACCTTCAATTTGCTCACGTGTCTTGTGTTGAAAAGACAAGACAAGTAAATATTCCAATATTTTGTATATTGTAATTTTTAATGTTAATATTATGCCGAGAACTTTGTCAACCCAATGCATGTGAGTTATTTCTTGACTGATCAGTAGTAGTTACTCCATTAACAGGAGTGGGACAAGTTAAGAATGCTAATGAAGATAATACTTGTGAAGTCATGCATTATAGTATAGAGATCATGGATTTCATGCTGATAATGCCATGCTGTTGGAATGGATGGGCCTGTGTTAATGACTATACAGAAAAATGTTGAACATTCTGTATGGGACACTGATGATCTAGAAATAATGACTCATTTTTCCCTTTAATTGAGATATAAATATTGTTTCACGAGCTAAAAGAAATAGACTATATAGAAAAAAGCCTGCTGTAGTTTTTCTCAATATACATCATGTTATGTTCTGAAGAAAGGCTGAACATTATGGCTTATCAATCCTCCTGTGATACAGTGTTCTTTGCCACATCATGAAGTTCAGGCATTATCTCCATCCAGAAAGCAAAGGGTTACGTGAGACTCTACCTTACAAAAGCTGTCCAGATTAGAAGCTATCTGGTTTTTGTTTGTTTGTTCGTTTGTTTTACCTCAGTGAACACTGAAAGACATACCCTTTCAAAGCTTCTGATCTACTCTCAGTCATGATTGTAATGTGAGATACTTGAAGAGGAACCTGTTTTTCTTAGAAGAAAATTATTACTCTATACTAGTTGTTTTTTAAAATTTTTTTGCACTCCATATTTTATCCCCCACCCCTGTCTACCCCCCAACTGTTCCACATCCCATACCTTCTCCTCATGCCCCTGTCTCCACGTGGATGTCCCTAACACAACATCACCTGAACTCTAAACTCCCTGGGGCCTCTAGTCTCTTGAGGGTTTGGTGCAACATCTCTGAATGAACACAGACCAGGCAGTCCTCTGCTGTATGTGTGTTGGAGGCCTCATATCATCTGGTATATGCTGCCTGTTTGGTGGTCCAGTGTTTGAGAGATCTCAGGGGTCAAGATTAATTGAGACTGCTGGTCCTCCCACAGGATCGCCCTCCTCCTCAGCTTCTTTCAGCCTTTTCCTAATTCAACAACAGGGGTCACCTGCTTCTGTCCATTGGTTGGATGCAATTATCTGCATCTGACTCTTTCAGTGGCTTGTTGAGTCTTCTGGAGGGCAGTCATACTAGGGAGAGAGAATTTAAAGAGCCCTCCTCCAGCAGGAATACAGGGCATAAAATGAGGGAGGGGAGGCATCCTACAGTCACAACTCTAACTCATAATTGTTCCTGTCTGAAATAATTACAGGGATGGAAATGGAGAGAAGCCCGAGGGAAAGAATGTCCAGTGACAGGCTCAAACTGGGATTCAGCTCAAGGAGGTCCCAAGGCCTGACACTATTACTGAGGCTATGGAGCACTCACAAAAAAGAGACCTGTCATGATTTTCCTCTGAAAGACCCAACAAGTACTCTGTACTAAAATTTTGATTTATATCTAAATCAAGTGGATTGGAGCTGTAGAGAACAAAGTAAGATTGATATAGAAATATTCTCTTGATTTTTTTATTTAAAGAATTATTTCAGTGTATGATAACTTCAGCAGAAACATAAGCACTATTCAAAATTATAAGAAGTTTGAAAATATATTTTTGTTACCTGACCTTCTTTTAAAAACTTGGCAATCGACACACAGAAATAGTTCAGTTAAAATCATTTTGATTTTGATTTTTTTTGGTGATATTATCTTTCTCATTTTTACTTTTTAAATTCAAAACTACTGGGCGGTGGTGGCACACGCCTTTAATCCCAGCACGTGGGAGGCAGAGCCAGGCAGGTTTCTGAGTTCGAGGCCAGCCTGGTCTACAGAGTGAGTTCCAGGACAGCCAGAGCTATACAGAGAAACCCTGTCTCGAAAAACCTAAAAAAAAAAGAAAAAAAATTCAAAACTATAATTTGATGTTTTATAATTTTATTAAATTTGTTCTTTGATAATCTTTTATGTATAAAATCCATATTCCTTTTTTTTACATATTATCACAATTTAAGAGACTATTAGTTCCTCCTCGATAAGTGGCAGTACATAGCAATTGCTTCCTGGAAAGTGTAAAGCATTATTTGTGATGGCCTAACATATATAATGTCCCCTTAGAGATAAATAATAACATTTTATAACTTTTTAAGTTTTAGTAGAGTGTTTTTTATTATCCCAAGAAGGCTGGTATATTGAGAAAAGGAGGAATCACAGATAGCTTTTCCTGGCTTGGACCCCTGGTCAACTTAGCAGAGCATCAGTGGTTGAGGGTTACGGATATGTAAGATGATTGAAGGACACCTACAACACTAAAAGTCATCTGAGTCAGAAAACATCTCCAGTACCCATCTCTCTCCAATAGTAGCTACATCATTGTCTTACCTACAGTAAAATACTGTGTATGATGCAGGAGATAAACACACATTATGTTGGATATCCTATGTAAAATGTAGTTACAATTAAACTGAATTAACTTTTATGAGATTCTTAATATTCCAAAATTAAATATTTGATTAGTAGAGACATATTATATGTGTTATTAGTAGCTCTTTGATATTTCCTAACCAGTTGATGACTCAAGGCTATTAGGACCGTTGCTAAACACATCAAGTACCTAGGTGCTGGGATGCCCGGGGAACTTTTCCTTCCACTGAAACATTATGCCTTGCTTCATTTGATTTTGGTTGGTTAGTTTTCCCCTTTTCAATGAATTATATGCTTTTTGAGGTCAAGACTGAATAGTGACTATGATAGTGCACACCTGTTGTCGCCACCCTACTGACCAGCGGAAATAAGGAGGCGACCACAAACCCTTCTCCAAGCAGTTTATTCGGGAACCTTGTACTACAAAATCATTCGTTCATCTTTTCTTCTTTCTTTGCTAGCTTCTTCTATATTCTTCTATATCTTCTTCTTTTACTTCTTCCAGCCCCCAGCCCTTGTGGGTTAAATACTTTCCCTGGTCCCAATCAGCATCAGCTACGTGGCAAAGCATAATAGGCTACGAAAAATCATGCCAGCTTGCATCATACACTGGAGGCACTCAGCTTTTCTACATAAAGGCTTGTTTATTACAATGCTCTCTGCTCTGGCCAGAGACCAGGTGTTCAAAATATATAGGGTGGCAGCTGCGGCTCCCCACAACCTGTAATCTCAACAAGGAGATCTCAAGGTCAAGATCAACCTGACCTATGTGGTGAGCCTGTAGGCCAAACAGAACAAAGGAAACAAAGGGGATAAGAAAAGAAACCAGCCAGATATAGCTGTTCACACCTGTAACCACAGCATTTGGAAAGCCGAGGAAGGGAAGGGAGCTTGCCATGAATTTGAGGACAGTCTGGACTACAGAATGAGATTCTGTCTCAAGGGAATAAAACAAAACCAAGTAACGCAACACAAAACCAAATACAGATGTTAGAGTCAGTCGGGCATGTGTGCTTTCAGGGGCAGTGGCTCTTCCAGTGTTCTGAGGAATTGGCTATCAGAGAAGACCTATGATTTGCCCACAGTGATTTGTAGTAAATGTTGAACTAGAATTGCTTCTCTGTCATTCATAACTGAACATAGGTATTGGTATGCTTGACGAATAGCAGGTTCTTGTCAAACATGCCCAGGACAAATATATAAAAGATGCACCTGCCATTGTGAGGGTGCAAAAATGTGTCTTCTGTTATTTATGAACCAAAAGCACATGCTTACAATTAATTATAACATCTCCAAGACAGATGAGAATATTTTCACTTGAGAGAGAAGGAAATTGATTATCATTAAGGGGTAAAGCTGAGATGTCTCTCAGCATGTGGTCTCTCTGAAATCAGCATTATTAGTATGCTGGTCCTCAACCTATTTGAACTCATTTCATCCTCTCTGTCTGTAAACCAAGATGACCTGTAAAAGCATGATTATCTCTGTCATGTCATACTTTATTTATTTTCTAGTTCTAGATTGTATTTCAAATATTATGAGTTTACATGTATGTACACATACATACTTCAATTACTGCTCAAATTTTGAAACATACAAATAAACTCATTTGCATGTACTTTATAATATTTAATAGCCATACATAAGTACAAAAGTGGTTGTTTACGAAAACTGAATTATGCCAAAATCTCTATTCAAATAAAACTATTCTATTGATTTACTATTCCACTTCATGTGTGTTTTCATGTGTTTGTCTGTTTCTAAAATTTCACTTTCTATACCATTTCAGAAACATATTTTTACATACACAAAAATACAGCAGATGCCACATAGTTTCTACAAAATGATAACAATGGCTCTTACTCTAAATTTACAAATACCATATTTTATTTCTGAATTAAAAAACAGTTTGGTGATACAAGTTAATATGCTGTAAAAACTGAAATCTGACTACTCGGCATGCTAGAATTTTTCATGGGCCAAACCTTTTCTTGAAGCCTGGTGTTGTCTGGATCTATACTGTTTAACCATTATTTTTACGGAGCAGGCTCCCCACAACCTGTAATCTCAACAAGGAGATCTCAAGGTCAAGATCAACCTGACCTCTGTGGTGAGCCTCTAGGCCAAACAGAACAAAGGAAACAAAGAGGATAAGAAAAGAAATCAGCCAGATATAGCTGTTCACACCTGTAACCACAGCATTAGGAAAGCTGAGGAAGGGAAGGGAGCTTGCCTTCTCACTACTTAAACACAGGTCTTTAATGTAAACATAGGTAGTTATTGTCTAAGGAGAAAGAAGCTCATTGTACCTGGTGTTGAAGCTCATTGTACCTGGTGTTGAAACACTTTGTACCTGGTGTTGAAGTTCTTTGTACCTGATGTCAGTGACAATGACAACAGCAGATGGACTTTCTTCATGTGACCTCAGGATGGGCAGACAGAGTTGAAGAACTGACAGAGGACAGGCTTAATGAAATGAATCCTACTGGAGATGAATACAATTGTTGCAACTATGTTAGCTTCTGATTAAGCCAGTAGATGTTCTCTCCTCTCTCACCTAAAGAAAGGCTTACTCTCCTTGTGGTATCTGGGTTTTCTTGGGAAAGAAATACATAACGGAAGCATAACAAGAGGGAAACATGGTGTTTGCCTTCATTGATTGAATTTGTACAAGTGGAAAGAAAAATCCTGAGAACAATTTTGTGCTCATAAATAAAACCTTTATAAGAAAAGTCTTACAATATAAGCTTGTAAGCTTTCTTTTTTTCTTTTGGAGGAAAGTATCTGCAGCTAGAATTTGGGTCTCTAACCAGAATGATACCTTATTCTTGCCACATTCCTTATTATACATTTTCCTTTAAATTTATCTCTGCCCCAAGATTTTGTTCTTACAAAGAATATGAAGCATGCATTAAGCTCGACAATACAATGAAAATCCAATATCCAATAGAGCACATCCTGGATGGATGGCTCTTTAGGGAAGTTTCTACCCAAAAGCGACCCACAAATTCATTCTGCTCGATCCTTTTCTTGCATGGATTGTCAGGTGGTGAGTTCAGGAAGCTCACAATTGAAGAAATTCACTGACAGACAATTTCCTGGCCACCCACATATATCTTCTCACAGCCTACAAGTCCCCAAATAGTCAAATAGTCCCATTTAGGTTTAAAGAGGCTGTAAAATACAGAAGTGCACATAGAGATTTGTTAAGGGTACAGACATCCAGTTTTAGAAAATTCAACAGATAGTAACAATATTTATGACAAGAGACATAGAGAAAGAATATTTCATATCTAAAAGCTATTTATATTTTCAATGTGGGGGATGTTTTTCAAAAATAAAGCATCAAAGACATGCTTTTCTACCTATCAATGTTCATATATGTATTTAATTCAGAATATTGTCAGTAACTTGTTCATTTATCACAGAAAAAACTGCTTAGGGAAATGTGATCTGTTCCTTTCACTGTCATTTGAAAGATGTAGCAAGTTTTTTTTTTTCATCCATTTCACTCTTATCCAGTTCTGTGAGTTTTCATTTAATTTATCACATATACAAGGCACACTTTCAATATTCCTGTCCTCCAAACCATATCCTTCTTGCTAAATTGAAGTTCAGAGCCCATTTCAGGGAAGCCTCTCAAGGGAAATTTTCCTCAATTAACTACAAGTTATTCTTTGATCCACCCAATCCCTTCCTTATCACTCTCAGTCAGGATATTTCTTTGTGTATATTCATATTCAGTGAATACTAACCTATATCATCTTTTCTGACAGATTATAAAATTCTCAGACTATGAGTTGAATTTAATCTCAACTATACACTTTAGGCTTTTCCTATGGTGCTAAGCATTGGTGAATGCAAATGTCATTGACCCTAATAGAAAGACTTGAAATTCCTTAGATATATTTGGAATCTCATGATGACTGCACTAAATTTCTTGATTAATTTCATCCTGTTCATCAAAGAAGTACATTTGAATAGATGAAAAATAAATCATTTAGCAGAATAGGTTTTATAGTTATTTTCAGCTTTGTAATAATGAAGGACAAATCGGGAGAAATGTTGATACTCAGAGCCATTAATGTATTCAAAGGATTCCAGAATGCATTGTGAATGATTCTAAAGTACAAAAGTAATTAACATTAAACAGCAAATAATAGAAATTGTATTATCTCCAAAAAACAGTGCATGCAAAATGCAGTAGTGAGTCTGAGAAAGGTTGTTGCCAAGAGAGACTCACTGTGTTTGTTTTTTTTCAGCCATGGGAGCTTGATAAAAATTCTAATGCTCTCATGGTCATATTTAACCTATCCCTGAGTAGTTGTGAATATATTCTATCTAGGTACAATGCAGAAGGATTTTTCTCACTGACTTAGTCCTACTGGAGTGTTTCTTTGCTTTGTATACTTTGATCTCATTTTTTCTAAGGTCATGTATGAAGCAATCTTTCCTCAAGAACAGGAGAGAAAATGGCTAAGTGACTTTCTACATATATTTAGCCAGTAGTTCTTCACTCACAACATCACATTCTCCACATGTTTACAGATGTAGCACTAGTTCTGCTGCTGAGAAATGTAATTTTAATTTGAGAGTAGAATTTTGTTTGGAGGAACTCTATATTTTCCAGTGTAAATCTGGAGGTCTGAATGTATGTTCGCAAGAGGTGAAAGTGGCTATGACTCTTTTACCTTATGAACGTCAGAACTCCTAAGAAATCCAGCCAGAAATCAGTACTGTATGATTCAGTTCATGCACCTTAGTTTTTGCACCAGAAGAGGTGCAGATATGTGGAAACACTCAGATTATAGTACAATAATCATTTGCCAGATTAACTAACTCACTGTTCAAATGTATGCATAGATGTATGTGTGTACATTCATCTTCTTTGATTGATACCATTTACTACACAGGTTGCTTCTTTTTATTTTTTTCAAGAAGTATTGTTCCTTAGTAAATTCATAAATATTCATTTGATTCTAATTTCATCATCAAATGTATTTCAGAATGCATGATTCATACTTACTCTCTGAGGGTTTACAACTGTACATTGTTATGGGTGATTTTTTTTTAAGAGTTTTAATTTGTTGGAGGCAAGAAGAATAGTTCCTTTAATATAAGTCAACAAAAAACAAACATTATATTATGAAATCATGAAATTTTGGATGAGCAGTACAGTCATGAATGAGTGAACAGTGACTTTCAGGTGAACTGTAACCTTTTTTGAGGAAAATTTATTTATGCAGCGTATTGAGAAATGCAATAAGCACAGCAGAAATCACTCGTTTCCATATTGAACTTATCGTGAACAGTGAGAGTGCCATTGGCTAACTGGATCCTATCCTGTTAGATTGAAGGTTGCTGAGGAGACTGGACAGTAAGAAAGCTTGGCCTATGGGTACTATAAAGAAAGCATGGCAGGACATGTGCAAATAGTAATCACACAGGTCAGAAGAGGCCATTAGATGTCCTGAAACAGAAGTTGCAGATGTTTAAGAGCCAGCATGTGGGTGCTGGGAACAAAATCTGGATCCTTTCCAAGGCTAGTAAGTGTTTTTTACTGTTGAGTTGTATCTCTAAATTTTCTTATTACTTTGTATATACTCACAGCACTTTATTTTTTTTTAAAAGCTTTCTAAATTAGTTTGGAGCTGTAGACATAGCTCAGTAGATAGAATGCACTGCTATAATACACAAAGCCCTGAATTCAATCCTCAGAACATAAACTGGATGCACACTACTATATTCAAAAGAAAAAAATAAAAGATGGACTCAATCTAAATAAATAAATACACGCATTTACTCATTCCAATATATTATTATAGTCTCCTAAAGCTTTAAGTTTTGAAATGGAGCTTGGGTCATGTTTTCTTTATATTACACAACATCCCACGTTTCATAGTTTATTACATAAAACCTTTCTATTTATTATCAGTCACATATAGAGAGGTTTATTTAGGAGTCTGGAGGTAAAGGGAATATAGACAGGAAGTCCATGGAAATACAGGTTTTATTTGCAGAAGACTGACAGCATTGCATGAGTGTTCTCTGGAAGGAGAAGAAAATGATGTCCACAATTCCGGTTGGCCTGTGTTGCTAAGAGTAGGAGCCTCTACAAAGCAAATGTCCCAATGATGTCAGAAGTTTGCTGCAGTTCACATTGAGGAAATCAGACCAATGGCTCCAAGTCCATAGTTGTTATCACTTAAGAAAGTTGGGAAATGAGGACACAGGAAATGAAGAGAAGCCTGGGACAGGATTCTTCCAGTTTCTGTCTGTGCCCGGAGCTGATCCTGTGCTCCATACCCAAATATCGCCAGGAGAGAGCTGGTCTCTCAGAAGTGCTGTAACACCTGTGAGTACAGGTAACACACTACTTTGGCTAAAATTTCTGGCCCAAGTGGGACCATCCCAGAGTCATCAGGATCCAGGAATCAAGGAACAGCCTGGAACAGGATCCTCAGGGTTTCTGTCTGCACCCTGGAGCTGACCCTGTGCCACAGATCTCCATATCCAAATTACTTCCTGAAAGAACTGGTCTCCCAGAAGTACTGATACATAGGCTTGCAGGAAGGACAAGCCACAGTCAAAGACTGTAGGACCAGCTAACACCAGAGATATACGGATGTCAAGAGGCAAGGCCAAGAACATAACCAACAGAAACCAAGGATACTTGGCATCATGAGAACCCCATTCTCCAACTAGAGCAAGTCCTGGATATCCCAAAACACCAGAAAAGCAAGACTCAGATTTTTGCAAAATGCAAAAAGATCCTAACCCTAAACATCCAGGAAATCCAGGACACAATGAGAAGACCAAACCTAAGGTATAGAAGAGAGTGAAGATTTCCAACTTAAAAGGCCAGTAAATATCTTCAACAAAATTATAGAAGAAAACTTCCCTAACCTAAAGAAAGAGATGCCCATAAACATAAAAGAAGCCTACAGAACTTCAAATAGACTGGACCAGAAAAGAAATTACTCCTGTCACATAACAGTCAAAACACCAACGCACAAAACAAAGAAAGAATATTAAAAGACAGAAGAGAAAAAGGTCAAGTAATATATATATAAAGGCAGACCTATCAGAATTACACCAGACTTTGTGGGGCAGTGGGCAGTTCTGACAGTCGGAGTCCAGTAGAACAGCCACCTCAGAACCCCAGAGTCCCACTGAGCAAAGTAAATTTGTTTACAAGGGACAGTAGGAGTTCGGTGATAAGCTCCTGAGACCAATGGCTCAGATTTCAGCCCAGACTCCTCACAGCTGCCCCTGCAGGAGATGTGTGCTCTATCAGGCAGCCACTGCCTCAAGCTCCCAGCATTCTAGCTGGACCTTACACCCAGTCATCTGACTACAAGCCAGGCATGCCACACCCCATACAATAAAAGGGGTGGTTTGCCCCCTCCTCACTCTCTTGTTCTCTTCTCTCTTGTCCTCTTACTTCCTCTCCCTCACTCTCTTACTCTTGTTCTCTTCCTCTCACTCTCATGCTCTCTCTTCTCTACTCTTTGTTCTCTTCTCTTGCTTTTTTCCTCTCCTTTCACTCTCTCTCTCCTTCCTCTCCTTTCCTTCTCTCTACTTAACCAGCATATTTTATACTTCCTACAATAAAATAACTCATTAATACATTGCCTCCTTTTTAATTAAGGAGCCTTGCAGCAAACAGGTCAGCCCTGAGGGAGAGAGAGAGAGAGACCTCGGCCTCAGCAGTAGGCCCCCTACCACCAGGGAGAGAGAGAGAGCCTCAGGTGGGCCACCAGCCTGGGCCCCTGCTTTTGGAACAACAAGATTTCTCGCCAGAGACTATGAAAGCCAGAAGATCCTGGGTTGATGTCACACAGATCCTAAGAGAACACAAATGCCAGCCCAGGCTACTATACGCAGCAAAACTCTCAGTTACCATAGATGGAGAAACCAAGATATTTCATGACAAAGTCAAATTTACATAATATCTTTCTACAAACCTAGCCCTACAAAAGATAATAGATGGAAACTTCAACACAAGGAAGGAAACTACACCCTAGAAAAAGCAAGAAAATAATAATCTTTCAACAAACCTAAAAGTAGTTAGCCATACAAACATAATTCCACCTCTAAGTACAAAAATAATAGGAGGTAACCATCATTTTTCCTTAATAACTCTTAACATCAATGAACTCAATTCCCCAATAAAAACACATAGACTAACAGACTGGATAAGTAAACAGGGCCCAACATTTTGCTGCATACAGGAAACACACCTCAGTGTCTAAGAGAGACACTATTTCATAGTAAAAGATGTGAAAACAATTTTCCAACCAAATGGACACAAGAAACAAGCTAGAATAGCCATTCTAATATGGAATAAAATGGACTTTCAACCAAAAGTTATCAAAAAAGGTAAGGAAGGAGACTTCATATTCATCAAAGGAAAAATCTACCAAGATGAACTCTCAATTCTGAACATCTATGCTCTAAATGCAAGGGCACCCACATTCATAAAAGAAACTTTACTAAAGCTCAAAGTACACATTGTACCACACACAGCAATAGTGGGAGACTTCAACACCCCATTCTCATCAATGGACAGATCATGGAAACAGAAACTAAACAGAGACACAGTAAAACTAACAGAAGTGATGAATCAAATTGTTTTAACAAATATATATGGAACATTTCATCCTAAAACAAAAGAATATACTTTATGGTACATTCTACAAAACTGCCTACATAGTAGGTCACAAAACCATCCTCAACTGATACAAGTATACATAGAAGTTGAATAATGCCCTACTCAATGATAACTTGGTCAAGGAAGAAATATAGAAATGAAAGACTTTTTAGAATTTAATGAAAATGAAGCCACAACATACCCAAACTTACAGGACACAATGAAAAGAGTGCTAAGAGGAAGACTCAGCTCTGAGTGCCTCCAAAAGGAAACTGGACAGAGCATAATCTAGCAGCTTGACAGCACACCTGAAAGCTGTAGAACAAAAAGAAACAAATACACCCAAGTGGGTTAAATGGCAGCAATCAAATTTGGTTGCTGATATCAAACAAGTAGAAGTAAAAAGAACTATATAAAGAATCAACAAAACCAGGAGCTGGTTCTTTGAGAAAAATCACTTTCTTTCTTTCTTTCTTTCTTCCTTTCTTTCTTTCTTCCTTTCTTTCTTTCTTTTTTCTTTCTTTTGTTCTTTCTTTTATTTTTTTTTCATTTTACCAAATATAGTCTATCAGGAGTCAAACTGAACAAGGAACTTCAGTTGAGAAAATATCTCCATCAGATTGTCTAGTAGACAAAAGATCATTGAGTGTTTTCTTGACTGACGATTTACTATTGCAAGTGCCATCCCTGAACAGCTTGAATAAGAAATCTGTCTGCACAAGATAGTAATTCCATTCCTTCATGACCTCTTCTTCAGTGTCTGCCTCTAAGTTCATGTTTGATTTCCTGTCCTGATTACCATTCATAATATACTGCAAGATATAAGAAGAAAGAAAGTCTTTCCTCTCCAAAAAAGAAAGAAAGATATTAAGAAAGAAAGAAAGAGAAAGAGAAAGAGAGAGAGAGAGAGAGAGA
>NW_022196894.1:49074371-49124289 GCF_008632895.1 Mastomys coucha | reverse complement strand
AGAGAAAGGGAGAGAGAAAGAAGAAAGAAAGAAAGCTGGGAAATAAAAATATAAAACCACAGAACAATCAGAATATTAAGATTCTGGGAATAATAATTACTTTTATGTTTCTAGGAAAAACATCCCATTACCAAAGCAAATGAGGGAAAAAAGAATTTATTTTTGTTTATAATTCCAGAGGGATAGAAACCACTAATAGTGGAAAAAGCATGGCCCATCCTCAGTGAAATGATCAGAGCAGCAAGACTCTGCCTCAAAAGGTTTGTCCATATTCCCAAACAGTGACACCAACTGGTGGAGAGTGTTAAAATACCTGAGTATTTTATGCCTATGGGGACACTCCAAGTACCAGAGAGATGTATGCTTTTTTCTGTTAGTCATTTTTATTATTCTCTAATATGTTTTTCTGTGATGGTTAACATTGTTGTAACTAATCTCCCTGTCATTTATCCAGTTAGAAATCTTATGGTACGTGCTATAAGCTAGTCTTAGATAAGAGGCAGCTTAAGAAGTAGGAAGATCAGAAGCATTAAGTAAATATTGAGTTTTAAGTGGCTGCCTAATAGTATGGGCTCAACTCACCTCTCCTCCATTAAAAGAAAAAAGCAAGAAAAGGAAGAAATGAAAAAAGAAGGAAAGAAAGAAAGAAATGAGATAGTAAGGAAACAAATTTTAAAAGAAGATAAAACAGGCAAACAAACAAACAAAAAACTCAAGTTTATTTGTGTCTCCTTGTCATAAAGATCTTAGCAATAGACCATGCCTGCAGAAGTAAGTTATGTTCTCTATTCCAAAGTTACTAAAGTGTCATAGAGTGTGACACTTAACTAAGATTTCTTAGGACCCAAGATAGAAACCAAAGTATTCCCAAACTTTTGTGAGAATTTTTACTTGCTCTTTGTCTAATTTGAGCTTCCGAAACCAATCCTTTTGGGTTATATCCAGCTGTTTATTCTTTATGATTATGACTTACACACTCTAGTGTGCTTTCAAGGCCCTTGTCCTCATTAAGTTCTCTGAAAGCTGTGGACGGACAACTGGTAGGAGTTGCGACTTTTGTTTAATTTTCACAGGTTTTCAATCCCTATACAAGTAATAAAACATAGATTGTAAAACTAGACTTAAATAAGTATTGCTTATTTCAAAAGCAGACCCACATCAATGATTGGCTTATTGGAGTCAGTACATTCAAATCTTCTGTAGGCTAGAGTTTCCATTTAATCAGCTAATGTCAAACTATGCCTCCATCAATAAAGTTGAACTTGCAGTCACGTTTTAAAAAATTATTGACTTTCTAGACAGGGACTGTCTAAGGTGGAACCAGCCAGGAGTGCACATACTGCAGAAGTGGCAGAGCACCTGGGACAGGGTCCTTCTTACCTCCATCTACACCCAGGAGGTAGAACTGTTCTACAAACCTCTGTGCACCATTCCTGCCAACAGAGGACTTGTTTCAGGGAGTCCTCTGACCCCAAGACTCAGCAGAGATCACCATTTTCTCTCCAGTGAATGTCTAAGGTGGAATGAGCCAGGAGCACACAGAAGCTAAATAGTGAGACACAGTGAAACTAACAAAAGTTATGGAACAAATGGATTTAACTGATATCTATAGATAACCAATCCCACTAAAATCAGGAACTAGACAAGGCTGGTCACTCAATCCCTACCTATGATGATATGATAGTATACTTAAGTGACCCCAAAAATTCTACAGGAGAACTCCTAAAATTGATTAAAAAAAACAGGCTGAGAAAGAAATTAAGGGAAAAAACACCCTTCACAATAATCACAAATAATATAAAATACCTTGGTGTGACTCTAACTAAGCAAGTAAAAGAACTATATGACAAGAACTTCAAGTCTTCGAAGAAAGAAATCAAAGAAGATCTCAGAAGATGAAAAAATCTACCATGGTCATGGATTGGCAGGATTAATATAGTAAAAATTGCCTTCTTGCCGAAAGCAAACTACAGATTCAATGCAATCCCCATCAAAATTCAAACTCAATTCATCCCAGAGTTAGAAAGAACAAATTTAAAATTCATCTGGAATAACAAAAAACCTAGGACTAGGAGAGAGAAAATTATTCTCAACAATAAAAGAACTTCTTGTGGAATCACCATCCCTGACCTTAAGCTGTACTACAGAGCAATTGTGATAAAAACTGCATGGTCTTGGTTTAGTGACAGGCAGGTAGATCAATAGAATAGAATTGAAAACCCAGAAATGAACCAACATACCTATGGTCACTTGATCTTGACAGGAGTTAAAACCATCCAGTGGAAAAAAGAGAGCACATAGAAGAATGCAAATTGATTCATTCTTATCTCCTTGTACAAAGCTCAAGTCCGAGTGGATCAAGGACCTCCATGTAAAATCAGACGCACTGAAAATAATAGAAAAGAAAGTGAGGAAGAGCCTTGAGCACGTGGACAGAGGGGAAAAGTTCCTGAACAGAACACAAATAGCTTATGCTTTTAAGATCAAGAATTGACAAATGGGACCTCATAAAATTGCAAATCTTCTGTAAGGCAAAGGACACTGTCAATAGGACAAAACAGCAACAAACATATTGGGAAAACATTTTTTACCAATCCTGAACAGAACACCAATGGCTCAGGCTATAGGATCAACTATAGACAAATGAGATCTCATTGGCAACCTACAGATTGGGGGATCTTTATCAACCCTACATCCCATAGAGGGCTAATATCCAGTATATACAAAGAACTCAAGAATTTAGACTCTAGAGAACCAAATAACCCTATTAAAAATGGGGTACAGAAATAAACAAGGAATTCTCAACTGAGGAATGCAGAATGGCTGAGAAGCACCTAAAGAAATGATCCACATCCTTAGTCATCAGGGAAATGCAAATCAAAACAACCCTAAGATTCCATCTCACACCAGTCAGAATGGCTAAGATTAAAAACTGAGGTGACAGCAGGTGCTGGCAAGAATGTGAAGAAAGTGGAACAGTCCTTCATTGCTGGTGGTATTGCAAGCTGGTACAACCGCTCTGAAAATCAATTTGGCAGTTCATCAGAAAATTGGACATAGTACTACCAGAGGACCCAGCAATACCACTACTGGGCATATACCTAGAAGATGCTCCAACATGTAATAAGGATACATGCTCCACTATGTTCATAGCAGCCTTATTTATAATAGCCAGAAGCTGGAAAGAATCCAAATGTCCCTCAACAGGTGAATAAATGCAGAAAAAGTGGTACATTTACTCAATGGAGTACAATTCAGCTATTAAAAGCAATGAATTTATGAAGTTCTTAGGCAAATGGATGGTTCTGAAGAATATCATTCTGAGTGAGGTAACCCAATCACAAAAGAACACACACGGTATACACTCACTGATAAGTGGATATTAGCTCAGAAGCTCAGCATACCCAAGATACAATCCACAAAGCACAAGAAACTAAAGAGGAAGGAAGACCAAAGTGTGGATACCTTGATCCTTCTTAAAAGAGGGAACAAAATACCCATGGAAGGAGTTGCAGAGACAAACTAAGGAGCTGAGACTGAAGAAAGGACAATCCAGAGACTGCCCCACCTGGGGATCCTTCCCATATACAACCACCAAACTTTGTGGATAGCAGCAAGTGGTGGCTGACAGGAGCTTGATATAGCTCTTTCCTGAGAGGCTCTGTCAGTTGCCAACTAATACAGAAGTAGAGGTGCCACGCCACTCCAATGAAGTCTTTTGACAAGCCCAAAAGCTCGGCCACAGACCAGATGCAGAAAAGGCCTCAAAGGAAGTCAGTCTCTTGGAGTTCATTTGTGGCATTCCCTAACTCAGAGGTAGCCCTGATATGTCCTTGTGAATTCGTGTGCTAGATACCCACCAAGATATGATTTACTATCGCTAAACAAACTTGGATATTGCTCTCTGACTTTTACCAATGTTCCAACATCTTAGCCAAACTCTGGCTTGGCTGGTTTGTAAAAAAACATTCTTTACAAAAGTTCTTACCCATCCAGACTAATTGCCTCCAGCATTGTTAGGGAGATAGTAAAGGCGGTAGGGCATTGAAGCTTACAGAATGGGAGACTTATCCCAGGGCAAGGTCTACTAGAATCCTCATTTTCAGTCAACTGAGCCACTCCTAGGAATTAGCAAGAATGAGACTTCCAGAGACACTTCTCTACTAGCCCAGAAGATTAGCATAGTGGGCCTTTTACTAAGGATGAGCAGTTTTTTGAGCTGTGTGTGTGTGTGTGTGTGTGTGTGTGTGTGTGTGTGTGTGACAGTCAGCAGAGAGCATTTGAGACAGCATTCGCGCTCCAAGCTTCATGCAGTCCGCAGCCCCCCAGGCCAGAGCTCTCAGGCCTGGGGGGTGCAGCGCCTGTCCAGAAGAGGTGGCTGTTTTAGACCCAGTGTGTTTTAGATGGCCTCAGATGTACCTCGACTGCTGAGCTGTCAGATTTTTCTTTCCTCTTTTGTAATGACTGTAAAAGTCTGATGCCATTTTTGAGAAATACATTCAGATCTTGCACTTCCATGTTGTGTCTGCCATTATTTCTCTGCCGATGCCTTGTCGACCTGACCAAAACCCCGTGGGTTGAGGGAAGCTCAGACTGGCCGGCTCAAGGCATAGAAACTCATAGCTATCCATTGGATTGAGCATAGTGGCCCTAATGAACGAGCTACAGAAAGGACCCAAGGAGCCGAAGGGGTTTGCACCCTATAATAGGAACAACAATATGAGTTAACCAGTACCCCCAGAGCTCCCAGGTACTAAACCACCAACCAAAGAGTACATGTGGTGGGACTCATGGCTCCAGCTGTATATGTAGCAGAGGATGGCCTAGTCACTCATCAATGGGAGGAGAGGCCCTTGGACCTGAGAAAGCTCTATGTCCCAGTGTAGGTGGTTGCCAAGGCCAGGAAGCTGGAGAAGGTGGTTTGGTGAGCAGGGGCTTGGGGGATGGAATAGAGGTTTTATTCAGAGGTTAAACCAGGAAAGGGAATAACATTTGAAATATAAATAAAGAAAATATGTAAAAAAAAATAAAATAAAAATTTATATTTTCCCCTCTTTGTCTTGTTCTATTGTTTCTATTGAGCCTCATACGATGAACATGAGTTCACATAATAATTAACTCATATATAATTATTATAAATAATCAAGAACTGAAAAGCTTCAACTTTTAACAAATGAATGATCCAATTTCATCATGTGAGAATAAGCTCTTTGGGAAGGGGTGTGTCTTCTATATTTTGTATCTTTGACAATGTCCCCTTGACTAGTTATTAAGAATATTTTGTTAAGCATTAGATTTTTTAATTTGTGGGGTTCCTATTGTTAAATTTGGGGTGGATGTCCCACTCCCAAAGACACAGGGATGGAGATCGATGCAATCAGCAAGAGATTTTCATTGATCCAGTATACTGGGGTCGTCTAGCATTCGGACCACAAGGGAACAAAGTTCTTACTTTTTATACCTTTTCAGAACAGAGTTTAATAGCTTACAACTTGCACTGGTTACACTTTACAATGTGGGCTGGTTATCTTTCCCATTGCTCTTTTGTTTCTATTGACTTTTCTCCTCCAGGAGAGGAGTAGATAACCTGTTGCACGTGGGGAGGGGGTGGAGCTCCGCCCTCCTGGGGACGTTTCCTGGAACTGGGCATTTCTTGGGGATGAGTGTTTGCTCTGTAAACCCTTCTGAAGCTCTCTATCTTTAGGCTTAATGGACATTCCTTGCTCCTTGGTATTTTTATGAGGTATCCCTGTTTGCTCAATTCTTACACCGTGATTACTACATTAGTGTTTCTGTCAAGTATTCTATTTGAAACTTTAGCATCTGAATGACATGCAACTCACTCAAAGGACAAACATGGAAGTTCCTACAAAACTCATTGACACCAAGGAGTACATTGAACTGAACTGGTTGGAGAAGACAGAAACCAGGGAACAGAGTCCTTTTATAATTACAAAGATTGTCTTAATATTTTCCTGAATACATTTTTATAGATTCTATATACAATTGATGGTAATAACATATAACCATAAATAAATAATAAATAACCATAGAATTATATAAAATATTGGCAAGTAGATATTATTTAATAAAATAAATAAAAGACATAAATATAAAATTAAAAACAAAATTACTGTCTTAATAGCATGACATATAAGAATATACATAGGTAGAAAAGAGACTTATTGACAGTTAAGTTGTAAGACTAGGTATGTTTTTATTAATGATTGCTTACAATTTTTCTATAAGAAATGTGTAATGAATATTTATTTTTAAAAATCCAAACAACATGACTAATCTCTAAAGTGGTCTGAAATTAAACTGACTTCAGATGATACTAATATAATTTGTCTTTAACCCACATTTAAAATAATGTATAAATTGGAAAATATGAAAAAAATGAACATAAGATAAAAAACTTTTATACTAATCATATTTTTCCTTTAATGTTTAACTCTCCTCCTCCTCCTCCTCCTCCTCCTCCACTTCTTCACTTTTACTCTCTTTACTCTCAGGTGAGCATAAATCACTATACACACATATATAAGTTCACAGGTATGCAAATATTGATTTAAACTCAGTTTATTAATTCTATTTGTTTATCTTACTCAAGGGTTTAAATTTAAATGATTTATTTTTCTATATTTTTGTTATATCTCTAAAAAGCAAATCAACAAAATTGTACTATGATTTATTTATTATTATTTACTTTTAAATACTTGAAAAATAGTCTGTGATACAGATTTGCTAAAATTTTATCACCCTATGTTGAATGGCCATGACTTCCCACGCATTTTGTTTGATTATGCTTAGTAAATTGTCACACTTAAATCTCCTGTATGTATCCCATGCTCTCTGCTGCTTTGCTTTAAGATTAGACTAATATGCCAGGGCCAATAAGTGGGAGAGGGTGGGGTGGCAGGCATGGGGAGGGGGTAGGCAACAGGGCTTTGTTTTTTTTGTTTTTGTTTGTTTCTTTGTTTTTTGGAGGGGAAACTAGGAATGGAGAAATTTACATGTAAATAAAGAAAATATCTAATAAGGAAAAAAAGATTAGACTAATAAAGCGAGGGTGTTCTATACTGAAGGGTAAGAACATCTTTAATTTTAGCAGATTCTAAATTTCAAACTGTAAGCTTTGATTTTACACTTGCCAGTCAAGTCTCTATCCTTCTACATGGCTGCAGGCCTCTTGAGTGTGATGTGATGTCTCTCTTTTATTTTAATTTGCATTTATCTGATTAGCAGCAGATTTGAGCATCCTTTTTATACACTTGATCATTTGAAGATGCTCTGTGAATTGATTCTTTATCTTTTTTGTCTATTGAACTTCGATTCTCAGCTCAACACTTTATTAGTGTCCTGTGTGTATTGCAGAAACAAACTTCTGTCTGTATTCTCCATTGCATGTATTTTTCTCAAAGCCTATTGTATGCTTTTTTTGTCTCTTTTATCTTTGTTGCCAATTTATGACCCTTATTCCTTCCAGTCTCTGGATTTTTTTTTGTCTTAGGTAAAACACAAGGTCACATTTCATCAAACGTATTCATATTGTGTCCTAGGTTTTTACAAATGAAATATTGCTGTTTTAATTTCTGCAAGTATGTCATAAGAAACCTGTTTGTTCATATGTCAAACACGAATTGGTAATTTATTATACCAAGCTCTTTGTTGGTCATGTATCCCTTCCTCTGTGAACTAAAACATGACCTCTGATGAATATGAAATCTAGGCCGCGTGGCCTAATGGATAAGGCGTCTGACTTCGAATATGAAATCTACTGAGTACTTGGATTGAATTCTAGATTATTATTTGTTCTTCCTATAGATCCATTTATGTACGTCACATTGATGACACAATAATTTAGATTTTACATTTTCTATCTACGTCATTTATTTATCTTTACAAAATAATACATAGTAACTAGTAATTTTATATAATTTTATGGTTATGTCATATTTATGGTTATAACTTATGTTATATGTATAATTTATAAACTATACTCAAAATTTTAAGACAATTTTTGTAATTCTATACATTGACATCTGAAATTCTGAGTAATGTTGAAGAAGCCCACACATTCATTTCAAAGCAATAACATTTTATTATAGTTTCCCCATACAAAACTTCATTTGTGTTTCCATTTGTTGAAAAAAAGACATATCAATCAATGAGATTGTATAGTTCTCTTCATGCATCCAAAATTTAAACACTTAAAAAAGACATCATATGGCAATTACTTAGTTCCCCCAAATTTTATAGGACCTGCTATAATAAGTGAAATTCACATGTCTGAGTTTATATGCATGAATTTGTGTCAGTGTGTATATGTGCTTTGCTGAAAAGACATATCCATTTTCCCTATATCACAATCCACAGACAAATTATGGGTTTTCCTTTTTCCTCCCTTTAGTTACCTGAGTGGGAGTTGTTTATAAGCTCATGTATCATTATTGTGATCTTCTCTAGAGTCAATGACCTTATGTTATCTTTCTTTACCTACTTTCATTAGTCATAATAGTCTTTTGTTCCAAATATATTCATATAATTAAATACTTATATTTTGGACAAAATATAGGTATGATAAGTAGTACAGATGTGATACCATAGACCTTTCCTCTATCTTCCCTCCCTATATACCTACCCACTTTCCTATCTGTACACAGGTGCTTTTCATAAAATATATGATGCATTTCAATTTTAATCAAAAGTTTTTATACACTTATTTTGTTGATTATCTAAAAAATTTCATATTTGGGCGATTGTTCTATAAGTTTGTGGACAAAATAATAAGTTACTACTAAGGAAAAACATTGAACAAAGCAATTGAAAATTCAAGACATCAATAAGTGCACATCAAGCTATTTGATTACCAGAGATTGTGATTATGGGCCCATATAACTACTGCAGTTAGAATCATGGCCTGTAAGAGTAGCTGCTTCACTTGTAAGCAAAATATCCATTTAAAAAAACAATAAAACAAAAAACAATAGAGCCAGGCAGTGGTGGAGCATGCCTTTAATCCCTTAGGAGGCAGAGGCAGGTGGATTTCTGAGTTCAAGGCCAGCCTGGTCTACAGAGACAGCCAGGGCTATACAGAGAAACTCTGTCTCAAAAAAACAAAACAAAACAAAATAAAACAAAAACAATAGAAAAGTTGTTGAATTGTACTCAGGACTTGATTTGCCTATCAGAAATTATCAATAACTATAGATTATGTAATTATATGAATTAATATTAATACTTATATTAATTGATATTTAAGCTTAAATATTACAAAACTCATTTAGATAAATGATCAATTAATGAGATTTTCATCACCATTTGTCAGTTCCTGCATTATAAACATCCCTAACTTCCATAATCAAGAAAAATTTTAAGAAAGAAAAATTCTAGGCTTAAATTTCAATTCCTTGATGATGTTAATGAACTGTTGAAGACTGTATAAATTAAATTTCCAACCACTTTCTGTGAACTACTATGCATTTTATATTAGCAGCTCTAAAGAGGGACAGCGCTGATTCTTAAAATCAGAAGATTCTACTGTCATTTAGTGAGTGGAAGTCAGGCATGCTTCTGACCCTGGGTTCCTATAACAATGAATCTAAAATAAAAATAAAATAAAAAATAAAATAAAAAAATAGTTCTGATGCTGAGAAATTCTGCTTTTCAGAGATTTTGTGGAAACCAAATGGAGTACTGCTTGTGAGGCATATGCAGGGCAGTGCCTCGGCTCTGATAAGCTCATCATCTGAATTCATTCATTCATTTTTCTCTCATTCATCCCTTACATGGAGCACTAGGTACTGCTGTGCAGAAGGATAAAGTGGCATATTCAACACAGCGAGAGCTAAACTATATGTATAAACAAAATGCCACTGGGATACTATTGAGGAAATTTTACTGATAAATTTCAGTATGCCCAACCATTTATGCCTAAATGTTTACTCTCTCTCCTGAGAATGTTTTTTCTGGTCATTAAACCTTTCATAGGTTTTAGGAATCAAACTAGGCCTTTTAAAACAGCTCCATCTATATTCTAAAACAAATGATTCCCATATATATATATATATATATATATATATGTATATATATATATATATATATATACATATATATATATATATATAGTCTTTCTTTTAAAAAAAATTGATCAGATATAGTGCAATAAATTATAGGACATAATATACAAACACTTTCAAGACAAGAAAAAGAAAGACATACATTCACTAAGTTAATTCCTTTACTTTTTGTATGACCAAAATGACAGGAACGTATGGACTCTGCCTTAAGGGTGATGAGGCATCTCCTAGCTAATTCACACTGGCTTTGTGTAACAGCTCAAACTCAATTTGATTTACAACAGAATATTTTTGTTAATGAGTAAGTTTTGAATTACTTAGCAGAAGAAATATATATTTCAGTTAAAGTTTAATATTAGATTTAGTATTAAATTAGTCACTCCTTACTGAATTTATACAAAAACAACTGCATCAATTTGATCAATAGGATGCTGCGGTACCTATATCAAAAATATCCTTGGGAACCTATTAGAAATTCAACTTCTTGTGCTCCAGAACAGACAGCACCAGGACTATGAGTCTGAAAGAGCAATGGGAGCTTTCACATAGCTTTCTAGGTGCATCAGAGGCACAGTGAAGTCTCTGAGCAGCTGTTATGCTAAAAGAGGAAGTAAAAAAGGCTAGCCAACAAAAGAGGAAGCTGCCTTTTAGTAACTCCTAACACTGAATATTTCATAGGTTTTATTTTGCATTCCCTCAAAATGTTGCATACTAAATTTACTTTTGCCAGGACTCTTTCTTCATGTCTGAAAAGAAAAATCAAAACCGGAAGATTTATTTTCCCAGATTCCTATCTTCTATTAGATTTGCAATTGATCTGGTAGCAAGTGAAATAGAAGATCCCAACCTTGTTTACCAACATGAGATATTTTCCTGTTTAAAGCATATGAAGAAAGGGATGAATTCTGGGTTTATGCAAAGTTCTACTCTAGCTGTTCTATTATAGTGATCTTGATCACAGGAGAATCCTCTTGCTTTTCTAAATACTCTAATTGATTAAAAGTATCTGAAGTAATAGAATTTAGGTAATATATAAAAGTAGATAAGACATATAAAGTACTTGGTACACATGGTTTAGAGAGATAACCCAAAAGAGATATAGATATTTATTGCCGTTTGAAACATTTTCCCCTACGAATGCCTTGAGGTGCCTTAATGACATAGCACTAGTGAAGGGTTGTAATACATGAATTTGAAATCTTGTTGTCCTGACTAAGGTCACCTTCTGTCTCCATCTCAGACACTTCAAACTGTCAAGTTCTTGCAACAATTTTATAAAGAAAATGCTGTTGTATTCTCTGGCATGGAGAAACTGAGACAAAAAAAAATTTTGTTTATTCAAGTTGCACATCTAGAGACTATTAGGCACAGACAAGAAGATGGCAGAAGACACCTGAGCCTTCTCAGCTGTTATCCTGGGGATACAGGTCCTTAGTTGAAGAATGGCTTAAGTTGTTTTTCTGAGTCAGTTGATTTGCTCTTGCCTTAGAATGTCCCCCAATCTTCTCCTTCTTCCTTTTATAGCTTAACTAATGCCCAATTCTGGAAGAGTCCAACCAGGGTTTTTGTTCAGGTACCTGGTTGAGTATTTATTATGACAGGTAGGTAGCAATGGAAACTGCTCCTTAATATCAGCATGGTAAAGATAAAAGACCCAAACAAGAAAAGAGTTGTCTTTTTAGATGGACTTTGGATGGCAGTAAGCACCAGAAGTGTTAACCTTCCAAATTGTGTATACTTCTTAGTCTTTTAATCTCAAAATACAAGGGTTTGCTGAGCTCTTGAAGATTTCAGGCAATATTTTTGTTTGTTTGTTTGTTTTTCTCTGTGTAGCCCTGGCTGTCCTGAAACTCACTCTGTAGACCAGGCTGGCCTCGAACTCAGAATTCCTCTTGCCTCTGCCTCCCAAGTGCTGGGATTAAAGGCGTGCGCCACCACCACCTGGCATATTTTTTTATGTTAAATGTTTATTTTTTCTGATCATAAATTATGTTTCTAAAATGAGAGTGGAGACAAAGTGAGAGAGAATATATCTATTGTTTTTTCAGTAAAATAAGTCAAGATTTCAATTTGGGATCTTTACTGTACAGGATTGGAATGAAGCATAACATCTTGGTGTATGGAGAGTATGGCATAAAAGAGTGTTCCTCTAATTTCAAAGCAGCAAGAAAGAACCGGGGTCCTAAGATACACTTTAAGCACATGCCTTCTCCAATGGCAACACTACCTTCTAGACAAGCCAGTTATCAATAGATTAACGTATGGATGGGTTATCACATCCAAAGATTCAATCACCTGTCAATCAACCTCTGATCACTGCTGTGTTGAGGATCTAGACTTCACTGTGTAAACTTTTGGGAAACTTCCTGCGCAAACGACAAGGGCACAAATGACAAACATTGCAAATATTCAGTGATGGATAGAATCTGAAAAAGTTGTTATCATAGAAGTTTTCCAAGAAGGAGGGGTTATCAGAGACTCATAAGAGTAGTGTTATGGCCAGCTAGTTAATGGGTATACTGGTATAGTTTAGTAGGATGGATACAATCTGGTATTCTATGACATAAAAGAATCAATCTAATTAACAATGATACATAATCCATTTCAGTCAATTATTATTGACGAACGCTGCTGTAGCCAAAGCATTGTGACAAGACTCACACTGGAGAAAATGGTTGGGATGAGACAAACACAGGAACCAGTAAAAACCAGGAGCTTACAAACTGATATGTAAATAGGCAGTGAGGTAGACCATGTCCCGATAGTAAAAATATTGGGTATTACTGCTATAAGTTACACTAGAAAGAACAAAAGAATGAACAATCATACTCTCAGTAGTAGGGAACACTAGAGATTGACTCCACTCATTCAATAATATTCTCTATAATGTAAGGTATCTAAGTCACTTCTCTTAAAAAAAAAAAAAAACAAAAACAAACAAACAAAAAAAACAAAGAAAACTGTCTATCCAAGCTCACTTAGAAAGAAACCAGGCTTCCAATGTATGTCAATAAACCCACATACCTATTTCAAATGACTCTTTGTTAGTCTCATACAATGCAGTATCCGATATGTATTTTTGTAATTTTTTCTTAGCTGAAGTACTACTGAAACATTTATGGATCATTCAAATTGGGCATCTTTTCTGAACAATTCATACCAATTCATTGAGATGGTACAGATACTCAGCTAAGGTAGGATTTCTTTTAAAAGTTGGAAGAAATATGAGCATGAGCTCACTTTTTCTGTTGCTGTCCATGATTTTCTGAAATTTCAGGTGTTTTTTAAACTTATTTTATTTATTTACATTTTTACACTCCATATTTTATTCTCCCCTGCCCCCTTCGACTGTTCCATATCCCATACCTCTTCCCCACCTGACCTCTAAACTTGCTGGGGCCTCCAGTCTCTTGACGGTTAGGTGCATCATGTCTGAATAAACACAGACCCGGCAGTGCTCTACTGTATGTGTGTTGGGGGCCTCCTATCAGCTGGTGTATGCTGCCTGTTTGGTAGTCCAGTCTTTGAGCGATCTCAGGGGTCTAGTCCTACAGGGTCACCCTCCTCTTCAGCTTCTTTTACCCTTCCTTCCATAATTCAACAACAGGGGTCAGCTGCTTCTGTCCATTGGTTGTGTATACCTACCTGCATCTGACTCTTTCAGCTGCTTGTTGGGTCTTCAGGAGTGTGGTCATGCTAGGTCCCTTTTTGCAAGTGCTCCATAGCCTCAGTAATAGTGTCAGACCTTTGGACCTCCCCTTGAGCTGGATCCCACTTTGAGCCTGTTACTGGACCTTCTTTTTCTCAGGCTCCTCTCCATTTCCATCCCCGTTATTCTTTCAGACAGGAACAATTATGGGTCAGAGTTGTGACAGTGGGATGGCCCCCCTCTCCCTCATTTGAAGCCCTGTCTTCCTGCTGGAGGTGGGCTCTATAAGTTCCCTCTCCCTACTATCAGGTATTTCATCTAATGTCCCTCTCTTTGAGTCCTGAGAGTCACTTACCTCCCAGGATACTGGTGCATTCTGGAGAGTCCGCCAACCACCTATTTCCAGAGGTTGCCTGTTTCCATTCTTTCTGCTGTCCCTCATGGCTTCAGTCCTTTTCCCTCACCCAATGCCAGATCAGGTTCCCCTCTTCTCCCCCACTTCCCTCCTACCCCCAACCCCATTCACTTTCCCTCCAAGGTCCCTCGCTCCTTCCCCACTTGTGATTGCTTTCTTTCTCTCCCAAGTGGGACTGAGGCATCCTCACTTGTGTACTTTAGCTTGTTGATACTATTGAGTTCTGTGGACTCTTTCTTGGGTATGCTATTTTTTTTTTTTGCTTAATATCCACTTATTAGTGAATACATATGATGCATGTCCTTTTGGGTCTGAGTTACCTCACTCAGGATGATATTTTCCAGTTCCATCCATTTGCATGCAAAACTCAGGATGAAACTAATCACCAAAAAAACCAAACAACCCAATCAAAAAATGGGGTGTAGAACTAAACTGAGATTTCACAACTGAAGAATCTCAAATGGCTGAGAAGCATCTGAAGAAAATTTCAAAGTCCTTAGTGATCAGAGAAATGCAAATCAAAACGACCCTAAGATTCTACCTTACACCAATCAGAATGGCTAAGATTAAACACCCAGGTAACAACACAAGATGGAGAGGATGTGTAGAAAGAGGATTACTCCTCCATTGCTGGTGGGATTGCAAACTGGTACAACCACTCTGGAAATCAATCTGAAGGTTCCTCAGAAAGTTGGAAATAGATCTACAGGAAGACCCAGAAATGCTACTCCTGGGAATATACCCAAAAGATGCCCCACCATGCCACAGGGGCATGTGTTCCACTATGTTCATAGCAGCCTTATTTGTGATAGCCAGAAACTAGAAACAACCTAGATGTCTCACAACAGAAGAATGGATACAGAAAATGTGGTTCATTTATACAATGGAATACTATTCATCTATTAATATGAAATTTCAGTTTTAAGATTCACATTCATCTTCCTTATATAGAAATTCCAAATGTTCTTAGTGTAGTTCAAGAAACAGAAAGATTCATCAAAATATTAATTCAAGCACACTTGTATAATAAAACGTGACATTCCATAAGCTCTCATTTATTTCCTATGCAGAAAGACTTTGGCAAATTAAAAAAAAATCAAATTCACAATTGATGGTCACCTTTCATGATGTTTCCTTTCCTAGTTATATTGCAAACCTTTGATTGTCCACAGTGTAGTGGAGCTAGGATTTACTGAATCAAGGAATGTTAGCTGCTTCCCGTTGGGCTGATCCTGATGTATTTATAGGATGTGTGTTGCTGAAAATAAAAACATTACAGAGACAACCACAATTTTAGTGAAGATGAACAAATTCCTTTCATTACAAGATAGTATTATAAAAAATATTCAGAGGTAATTTCCTTAGTTTTATAAGACTGCATAATAAGGAATTATAATGTTGTTGGCTAAAACATTCTTTTGTGCTTCTAGACATTGTACGACTTCAGGTAGAACTTTAGAATAGCCAGGGTAACTCTAACAATCCAAAAAGTTATCCATTGCTTCCTTCTAGCTTCTGGTGGTTTCCAGCAGCCCTTGGGTTTCATTAGCTTATAGGTTGGACACTTCAATCTCTGTCTTCATTGTTGTACTTGTCCATTATTTATGTGTCTATATGGTCAGCATTTATTGGAACAACATTGCATCCAAAACCACTGTGATCTCATCACAGTTTAATTGTACCTTGTAAGAGTGTTCCAAATAGTTTCATGAAGAAGCAGGATAGATATAACATTTGAGGGGAAATCATCCAAACCACTAAAAGGAGATATGTGACTTAGAAAAAAAAGTATTTTATGATAACTCAGGAAATATTAATAAACACTGGGTGCTACTTCTAAAGATAGAAGCTTTAATCTCATGCAACAGGCATACTCAGATGATGTCTGAATGTCTGATAAGAAAACCGAGAGCAGAGTGTCTGCATTACTGCTATGATCTTGCAAGCTTAATCTAGAGACTGTAGGATTTTTGGATGCTATTGTGATTTTATTCTATTCTGTTTTATTTTGGGTGGAAATGAGAGCTTGCGATGGTTCACTAAGAGTCAAGGACTGGCCCAGTAAGCATCTGAGTTTGCTCTCTGTTGCTATGTTAAACTACATGACCAAAGCAACTTGAAGGGGATAAGGGCAGAGTTCATCTATCATTAAAAAAAGAAAAAGAAAAGAAAAAGGTCAGGGCATATACTGAAGTGGAGTGGAGGCCATGGAAGAATGTTGCTCATTGAATTGCCAACCCATGATTATTAGTGCAGACATATTATCACCCACAGTGAAACAAGACCTCCCACAGCAATCATAAATCAATAAAAGCTCCCACAGATATGGCCTCAGGCAAATCTGATGGAGACAATCCCCCAAATAGGTCTCCTCTTCCCAGGTGAATCTAGTTTGCATCAAGTTGTCAAAAATTAAGAAGCACAGCAAACACATTGGAGACATAAAAGTGTATTTTCTAACTCTCCTTGAAATAAATTTAACACCCTATATTTGCTTTTAACTAGTAGAATCTGAATAACAATGGTGTATACTATGTTGATTTCCTCAGAGGGTATGGGATTATGAGACAGGAACCAATGACTCTGAGTTTTGGAGGTTTTGCTTATAATCAGGCCCAAGAATCCTTTGTCTTTTTCCAGGACTGGGAGAAGAATGTAGGCATTCATTTTGTTAAGTTATTAAAGTGAAGGCTATTTGTCAGGAAACTCCGTGTTAATTACCTTTGCTAATAACTTGGATTTAGGGATTTGAGGGGATTGTATGGATTGTGTAATTTACTACCTCTCTTTAGGTAGTAGGAAAGAAGGATAGAGAGGACTTTTCTCTAATTAAACAGCTAGTTAGTAGTTAGTGCAATAAGGATAAAAGTTCAAAATTCACACCAGAGTTTCTTTGCTTGATATAGCTGGGACAAAGTTTTACAATAATAATATGGCAGAAATGAATTTTTCTTTATTTCTTAGTAGGAGGTCTCAAGCAAACAATGTAGTGCTATTTTGAAACAATGGGGGTCAGAAGAGTGTTAATTAGTGTGCAGAAATGCAGATTGTCCTAGAAAGATGAGACATGAATATAAACTGATACAATCTAAAACTTAACAAAAGAAAGGGGACAGAGACTGATTTGATTTTTTTTCTGAACAAGTTGTCTGTAGTCAGTGGAAAAAAAGACAACATTCTAGGAACCTGGGGACACATTGTTTTGGAAGCTGAGATGAAACCACTAACTAGGAACCTAGATAAGTTGGGCTAGAAAGAAGTTTTAAATAATTGAAAACATAGCTAGCTATAAAAATTAATAAAAGGATGTATGAAGAGACTAAGTGAAAAAAACTAAAAGAAAGCAAAGTGAGTTCAAACAGAGGCAAAAATATTCTTCAGTTTTCTGTAAAAGTTTCCATGTATGTTGGAAAAAGCAGTGGTAGTTGCAAAGATTGGGAAATCTTGATATTTGAGGATTAGAGAAAAACTCGTCTTGGAAAGTAGAGGTGAAGCAGATGGAACAAACCAGGGAACATCGTCTTCACAAGATGAAGAGCTCCAGGTAACAGGTGTTAAGGGTACTCACTTGTTTTCAACTACAATTCCAAGCTCCGATGTTTGGTATTCCATTTTTCTGTCATCTGTCTGTGTTTCTGTCTTGCTGTCTATCTATCCATTGATTTATCTATCAATTATCTACCTGTCTATTTATCCATCTATCATGCATCTATCTATCTATCTATCTATCTATCTATCTATCTATCTATCTATCTATCTATGTATCCATCTATACAAAATGCTATTCTTTTGTATTTTGTCTCACTCCTACACACACGGTTACTTTATACCTGCATTCATTAGCATAACATAAAGATTCCACTTAGCCAAGAGAAAAGAACCTCTACATTTTACTTAAGTGCCTTTAAAAGAATCCACAATAGAGCCCATTAAGAGCTCTGTTTTTAGGGAAATTGGGAATTTCGTGAGGCTCCCAAAGTGAAACTTCTTGTTTTAAATGCAAGCAGAGCAGAGTTTCCCGGCCATTGTCGTTCAGTTTTTGTTTTACACACTGACTATGAAGTGTAGCTGAACCTAATTTTGCATAAAGAACATCTCCCTAGTAAATTAAGAACAGCAATTCATTTGCTAATGAAGTACTGCCTTTCAGATTATACATAATTAATGGATTGACTTAGCCTCTTACTGTGCATATCTGTGAGCTGCAGTAGTGTTAGGTTCTGGGGAGGGGAGCTGAGAATGTGCTGGGTGTTCTCACACTTTTCCTTAGGTAGCCGTCATCTTCTTTTCCTAAGAATTACTTATTCATCTCTCCTTGTGATTTTATTCTTCAAGACTACAGACATCAGTACAGGGAAAAATCTTCAAAAATAAGTCATGCAACTTAGAGCCTTTGTCTAACCTGTGTCTAGACAATAAAGGGAAATAAACTTTCTATTACCCTTTTTTGAACTCTAAAAATGTCATCGCAAGCCACTAGTGTCCACGACTCTGTCATATGAAAGAGAACCCTAAAAAAATATTCTCAAGCAAGTCCTTAATCACAACAGCTCTTCCTTTGTTTCAACTTTGAATAAGACAAGTGCCTGTTTCATACACTGGAGACTAAGAACCAAAAGACGAATGCATTATCTCTTTATTAAGCTTCCAGTGTAGCTAACAGTCTGTGACATTTCAATCATCAGTTTATTCAACAGATCCCAAATGAGGATATATTTCTTCCAGCTATTTTAAAGCTCTGGAGACACAATGATGAGCGAACAGACACATTTCCCAGACTCGCGAAGCTTACAGTTTATGAAAAGGATGATCTTAAGCAAATAGCTGCAAAAATATTTATTTAAAACCTGTAGCATATTCTGAGTCAACATATATTAGTACTTGTATAAAAGGGAAACCTTCGTAAGATATGATGGCAGGAGATCATGCCATGGCACTGATTCAATGTGACTCTAAATAAGACTATATGGAGAAGACATAAATATTTCAAGCTGCTGCCAGGCACCAAATAAAATCAGAAGCCAGGAAAGTCGATAAAATGATACTGCTTTTGAGTAAAATATTCAAAGACCCCACTGCCATTTCCAACCCTTCATGCAACTCCCTGCTAACCTTAGGAAAAACACAAGAAGCTGATGAAGAGAAACTGTGCAGCAAACCTAAAGTCAACACAATGTACAATTAAATGGCTGTGGGTCCAAGCCTCCTGAGACCTGTGAACAGTCACCTCTGAGGCAGTGGCTTCATTTTACCCACAGTGGGGTATTTTAAATAATATTATGTAGTTGAGTAAGGAAGAAATACTTCCTTTAAATGTAATTAAAATCCGTCAAACATGATTGGCGTATAAAGATCATATTACTTCTAAGTGAGACAAGTATGATGTTTCTTCCAAAGGGTGCATCTCCCAAGCTATAAACCAGTAAGACAAGAAGATCTTAAGTAAAGTAAAATTAAGTATATAAGTAAAGATCTTAGTGACGTAAAAAAGTTTGGTCTACTCATCCTATTTTATCACAGATTTCAAAATTGCTGTGTGAGTTTTGAGCCATCTAGGTATCATGTCTGCCAGTGTCCAGGCTGCAATGAGAAGTGTATACCATTATCCTGACTAGATAGAAGGTGTGATGAATAACAAACTATGAGTTTCCATTCAGTAGACTGAACCAGTTTTTACTCTAATGACTTCTTCCCTTTCAGTCCTTTCCCAGCATTGCTCCTTTATGAATTCCTATCACATAATAATGCTTCACTTGATCGATTTCTTTCATTGAAAACAAATTAATGTATAAAATTTCTCATCTATATATCCAATCACACAGAAAGTTAAATATTACATTAACTTAACTATTGCTGTAGAATGGCCTCACTAACCACATTCCTGCTCAAAGAGCTGACACAGGAGCACACTACTTTGTGAAGAGCCAGATGAACTTCTTTGTATGGGGTCATTTATAGCTCACTCTTCAGCCTTATGACAAATTGGCATACTAGAAAGGAAATTACAGTGGCATTAAAATGATTATATGAGAATTCAAGAATATCTAGTAAACAGATATAAAAGAGGTGGCATGCAAAAGAAACAGAAAAGTAAATGAAATAACACAGAGAGAAAGGTACAGTTTGTCTTTTAAAGATCCATCAAACTTTAGAAAAATGTGTTTTTTTTCTGTTATTTATAATAAAGAAATTTCAAATACTTCAAAGGGACCCTATATTCCAACATTTCAGATCAATTTCTATACAAACTCCATCATCAGGAAGCAACTCCAAAAAAATCTAGAAATAAACTACATGGATTTTTTTTCCTTATTAAAACAGGCAGAAGTTTGCTATGATTAAAAACAGTAGCTAGAGTGAAAACTAACAACCCCAATTAAAATTCTCCCCTTAAAGATACAGAATAGAGTTGAACTGTTTTCATTTGTAGTTGTAGAGTTTCACTTCTGATTATTGTGATACAACTTACAATTCTTTTCTTAATCATCTAAAATAGCTGTTTTTAAAGTTCCTTTTTCTTATAATAAAAATGAAACTATATTGCAAAAACTAAATTAGAAAATTAAAAACATTTAAGTGTTTTAAACAGATATCAAATAAAGCAAAATGAAATGCAGAGGGCACTAGGATGGGCTCTTTTTTTGTAGGTAGCAATAAACAGAGAGGTAAAAAGGATGAATGTATGAATAGATAGATAAGTAATAGTTCTCCATGCATCATCCCCCGCCCCACCCCGTCTTTCCTACACCTGCTTTGAACAACTATGCCAAAACAATGTAGCTTTATGGTCTTACACAATTGAAAGAAGATATATACATTTAATTCTCAACATCACAAAGTTAATTATTTATTCAACATTTTTCTTTACCATTCACATCAACTTGATTATCAGGTCATGTTGATTCTTTTCCTGTTAGTTGCCATAGTCGTAGTTCATCTCTTGCATGGTGATTGCAGTCATATTAGAACTGGTTTGGATTTTATTTTACAGATTATACTCGATTATTTGCATTTATAGTGTTTTGTCCTTATATGTGTCTATGCAGCATGTATAGAATGGGTGTTTATAAAGGCCAGATGGTATCTGATTCCCTGGAGCTGTGAGCCACTGTGAGGATGCTGGGAATCAAACCCAAGCCCTCTGAAACAGCAACCAGTCTTCTCTACTCCTAAGACATCTCTCCTGCTCTTGCTTTCTTTTAAAGACATGCTTCTTTCATATATATGACATTACAAAATATGATAAAGCACTTTTTAACAGCCATTAAAACTTCTCATTTTTGCTTCAGAAAGTTTTACTCTTTACAAAGAAGATGATGCCGATGAGCTAGAAATGCCTTTATATCCGCTACTCTAACTTCCTTCACTAAGGACTAAACTGCAGCCATTTTGAATAAAATTTCCATTTTGAACAGAAGTCAAAAAAGTTTAAGGTCTAAAGACCTCCCTGGGTAACTGACATCCTGGTGGGCAAACTGAGACAAGAATGCTAGAAAAGTCACCCCACCACTGTTGAATAAACCAAATAATGAGAAAGGAATATATGTAATACAAAGAAATGTTCCTAGGGAAGTTCCCTGTCTATAAGTCCTGATTGGTGGAAAATGTAACTGTAACATGGCACAAATGGCTTTTGTGATTTCTCTGCTTAAAAGCTCTGCAGCATTCTGGCTTAGGGTCATAATCCCGCTTCCAAGGTTGTTTTGTATCCATGATTGATCAGTACTAGTGGCTTGATTGCAATAAGCTTTTCTTTTTTGCACAGACTTGGTGTTTGAGTTGTGTTGGACCCACGTCCAAGTACCACATAAACCAAGTGCCAAGAATTTTGAGCCTATTCTTGAAGCATAATCACATCCCAATGGTCTTACTTTCTAATATCATCACAAAGGACATTAAGTTTCAGAACAGACTTTAAGAAGGATTCAAAATTTCAGAATGCAATATTTTGAACTATTTTTAAACTTTTATATTATGGATGCTCTATGTTTAAATTCCTATTCAGTGTCTCTGGTGGAATATTGATGTAAAGTGGAGAGAGTTTTTGAGTATAATTAAAGTTATAGAAAAAACAGGCCCCTCAAATTGAAGTGTAAAAGAAAGTTTAATCTGACAAGCATCAGAGACCCCAAAAGAAGATTTTGTCCCAGAATTTTCAGATATGGGCTCAGGCTGGTTCCCTCTTGTTTTTTTCTAGGTGGCTAGTGAGTTGTCCACTTTCTTTGACCTACAGAGCAATGAGTTAATAAATGGGTATTGACTTAAGCAACTAAATTTGCAGTAGTTTGTGAGACAGCAATAAAAAAATGAATATAAGTGATTTGGACTAGTATTCAAATTGATTTTTTTAGCTTGGCATTCCATAACCACAGACAGTATAACGTTAACATCTTTGGCTGATGAACAGCCCAAACATGGGTTTAAATTTCTTCTATGAAACTATTTCTTCATGGAGGTAAATACATCTACAGATGCCACTCAAGTACTAAACGCCAACACATCTCCCAGAACCTCTACCTAGTGCATTACTCTTCCAGGTCAGCACAGTACCAGTTCAAGATAACGACTGATGCTGAGTCCTTTTGTAGTTTCTGGCAACTGATTTTTCCTTCAGTAATCTTTAGAGTACAGAAATATATTAATATACTCTAAAGTATAACTTCGAAGTTGGCAGGTTTAAGTGAAGATTGTCTCTTTTGTAGATTCATAGTCACTCTTCAAGATTAAAATATCATCTTTAAAAATTTCTAGACAACAATTGCACATTTACCTCTGTGTCTACATAAGTTTGACTATATCCTCAGTTACTCATGTATTTATGGCTACTTTCTAGTCTCTTACTCTAAAGAAATCCCAAGCAAACATTAAATAAACCATGGTTCTTCAACTGGAAGAATTAATGTATCACTCCATTTTACAATGTTGGGTACATAGGTATGTTTGACATATGAAATCATTTTCAGTAAAATGCAGTGGGTGTAATGAAGAAATTCTGTGGATGCATATGCAAGAATGTTTGTGCACGGACATATATCTGTACAAGTGCATTTCTTGCATTTCTGAAGAAAAGTACAAGAAAGATGGCATTGATTTGTTAGAATTATCCAGAATACTGGATATACAGTACATAATTACCTCTCCCCCCATTTCTGATATCTAGAAGTTCAGAATCAAGGCAAAAGTCAACTACCAGATATATGCTGACTCCCTATCATAGCTCAGAGATAGCTGTGTTCTTGTCACTTCAAACAGAATTCCCTTGGTAGGTGTTTGAATCCAACTCTGTACTTTTTATAAAGATACCCATAATACCAATTTGAAAACAACCAAAGAAATGCCTTTTCTTTCTTTCTTTTTTTTTTCCCTTTGGTATTTTTGACATAGGGTTTCTCGGTATAGTTCTGGCTGTCCTGGAACTCACTCTGTAGACCAGGCTGGCCTCGAACTCAGAAATCCACCTGCCTCTGCCTCCCAAGTGCTGGGATTAAAGGTGTGCGCCACCACTGCCCGGCATGCCTTTTCATTTTATTACCCCATCAAAGATGCTTTATTCAGAGCCAAGAGTATTATGTGATAGTGGAGATTAGGATTTTAACATGTGACCTTAACGAGGACATAGTTTCTCCCAGTGTGGAAACAAAAGATGAATACTACCCAGCGTGCTATCCAGAGATGTTTATGATAAAAAACTTAACGTCTCTTGCTCTAGAAATTTTATTCAGACTTTTGGAAAAACATAAAACATATGATAAATTTCTGTATAAAGAATAGACATAACTTTAGACAAGCCAAATTTTTAAGCTATTAAAAATATCTACTTTCAATTAGTTTTCCCTATTTTATTCTAAGTGAGATATGTATCTCCTAGGCAGTTGATTACCTGTCAAATATATAGAGACATTTGGTAGGTATAAAATGGATATAAACATAGTATGTAACTAACTAATCACTTGATTATTAATTTAGGAATAAAGGGATAATCCAATTGTTTTATTTTCTTTTTGATAGTCTAGTGTAACTTCAATTGATTTGATTTAAAGTAAATTTTATAAAGATAAATATCCATAAGTTAGTATAAGTTAAGATCAGTTTATTAAACATTCCATTAACTATTTCTACAACTAAAGTTTTTCACATAATGCTTTCAGGGCTAGTCTGTGGCTTCTTTGAATGAAAAATGCAAGAAAGAATAAAAAATAAATGCAATCCAGAAGTGATGTTACTTGTAGCAAAGATGTAAATTGCTAACTCAAATTTTCATGCTATACATAATAATTATAACTATAAGAAAAGCCAAAATCTGTTGCTACAGCAAGAATATACAGTTTCACAATCACTTCAATGAATCCTTCAATGCAAATATTTCATCTCTCTTGCTGCTTCCAATTTGACAAGATGAAACAAAACATATGCTACACACACCATAATATCCCTTCTAAACCCAGAGCAGGGCTCTGTAATCAAAGACACTGGATTGTAAAGTGCAAACACTTGGTGCATAAATAAAGAATATTCATAGCTTTATGTGAGGTAGGGTGAGTTTTAACTGTGAGTTAAGTTCAACTAAGGCTGGATTCCACCAGAAAATGCATAAAAATCAGCTCTAGTACTTTGAAGCTCGTGGATTTTAAATTTTTGAATACAAAGTGTAGACTGTCATAATGATTCAGTGGGTTGTTGTTTGGGGATGAATAGAAAGATGATACTTTCAAAAGTGAAAAAAAAAACTTTAATGTCTTCTCCTAAATAATATAGAAAATCTTGAAAACAAAGCTATGCAGATAATTATAGATTTTCTTAAAAACATATCTGCAAACCACTTTTAACCAGCTCCAGTCCTGGGTGTCGAGACTGCCCATTATAATTGTGAATTCCATCTGGCCAGGAATGTATTCTACCCCTATTACCACTAAATAAATATTTAGATGTCAAAGGTAACCAACCCTTCCAACTGTTTGGTCCTGTACTGTCTCAGAGTGCCTGACTTGTTTCCTTGGGGCCTTGGGGGAAAACAGTGTTGTTTGGTAGTAATTGGATACTGCTTTTCCACAGGGAGTCATATACCCAGATGCCAACCATAGCTGAGGGGAATCTGATTTGCAGCTTAAGTAAAACAAAGTCATTTACTTCTTTTGTGGCTTTGCAAAGGCAATTAGACCAGAGCAGCTGCTGCACACTGGAATAAGGTTGAAAGGCAAGTAAGGTGTGTGTGTGTGTGTGTGTGTGTGTGTGTGTGCCTAGCATTGCAAACTGGGTATAAATAAGCAAATTTCAAGCTTATTTTAACTCCTTCAAAGAAACTGTCATTGGGAAAATACAAAAAGAACAAAAGAAGGCTTTTTCAATGAGCATATTTATCATCCATCTCTGCTTTTCTTTCCTGTCACCTTCAATTCTTGGATGCATTGTCATGAGTTAAGTGATCCTGCACACAGCTCTCAGTTCAGGGAATCCAGCCATGAGAGAGAGAGTTTAAATTTGCCACTTCTTGATCTTCTACTAACAACATTTGTCACAATTCAAATAAACATTTACCTCGGTCACTAAATGTTTTTCATGACAATCCATGGCCTTTGTTTTTACTTTGCTGTCTGTCCTCCTGAGGCTGTTTGTGGATCAAGGATTGAATCTTGTTGAAGTAAAGAGCAATAGAAATGTTTCCATTAACACTGCCCTTTGAAATGCCCCCTCTTCGAATTTAACTTTAATAGTTTCCTTTCCCATCTTTCCATTAAGAAAAGTCATCTTCTTCGTAGGTGACAAATGGATTATATTACCACCCACAGCTGCAGTGGGCTAGGTAGGAGCTAATTATGTTCTGGTGTATGTCTTTCATTAAAGTTCCCATTTCTTCCACCAAAACCGGCAGTGAGGCAAATCTCAAAGGGCTCCTTAGGAATCTGAGTAGGAAGAAGCAGCCTATCTGGCAACCCCAAGCAGGCTGGAGTGCTGCAGCTTGTGAGGTGACATTAATGAGGCTGAGTAATGCAAGCAGACAAGGCCTGATCAATGGGACTCCCTGGAGGAGGGGTGATCTGACAAATATAGGCTCCATGACAAGTACAGTTTTCAAACAATCCGAGGCCTTATTTACTGGTTGATTGCTATGAATAAGAGCGAGTTTAGAAGGAGGTTTGGGATTCAATGAAGAAATCGCCCCCAGAGGCTAGAAGAATGGGGATTGATGGTTTTATCAATTATGGGTTCATTGGTATTCATACCCTTCATCCTTGTGCAGCAGTGAAAATCACTGGCTAAGGAACCTCATCAAGGAATTGTCTAATGGCAAATTGTGGTGAAAAATGATACACCTGGGCCTGACAATTTTATGGTTGCCAAATATGTCTAAATATGTCAAAGATGAGAAGCAATGCACTCCAGTGTATTTGGTTTATAAAATATCCTGATGCATAACAAGCCTGGCTGTGTTTTGTGTTTTCCTTTATAGAGTCTCCTAGTAGCTTCAAAAACCCAAGATAGACAGAAGAATAGTATTGGAACCCAAACTGGAAAGAGCTGGCTGTGCTTTCTTTGCATTGTACTAGGTTGGTGTTCAAGTAATGATTTTCATTTTACTGCATAACTTGTAGGTACAAGCAGACTGAAAAAGAGGTCTTTAAGGTTTTTGTAGGGGTAATATAATTTTGTTGAAGGGAATGTACAAATACTCATGTGGAACAAAATGAACAGTTCCTACCCAGAGTTGCTCCTTGAGGATCAGTCCCTGCTTCTGAACAAAAGATAGTAAATAACCAGGGTATGAGAGGGGCAGCTCCTGAATGGACACCTGGTATTATTTCCGCAATTAGAGAGAGCGCTTTCTGATCATGTGACATTTGTGTCATGTGATGGCCGTATCCTGTTTATGTCATTACCGATGCTATTATTATTTACTGGAGGAACAACAGAGGAACAAAGTTGGTTTTTGTTTGCTTGTTGTTTTGTTTTGTTTTAGTATTGAAGAGGTCAGCTCAGTGCATTTGGAAAATTCCATCAGACCCCCTCCCCTCCTGGAAGAGAAAGGTCATGAAGCACTTAGGCACCCCTCCCCTCTGGAAAGGAGAGGCTTAATTACATTCCTTAGACCTTTGGGGAGATGGAAGCTCACTGTGGGTGGGGGAAACTCAGGGCTTGTAGACACATTCTGTGACCATTGGCCACTTACAGACAAAGGTAGTCCTTGCCACCTCATTCCCAAAAGACAAAGGAAGTCCTTGCCACCTCATTCCCAAAAGACCGATCAATCTAAAAGTCACACTGTTCTGCCAGTCACATTGTGCCTGATGGCTGCTGTTTTGAAAACTGTATAAAAGCTCACCTAAAGAGCTGCAAAGGTTGCCACTCCTCCTTTGGGTGTAGGATAGCCCCAAAGCATTGGAACAATAAATTCCTCTTGCTTTTTGCATCAATTCCCAGCTCTGAGTTGTTCACTCAGGAAGTCCCTGGTAAGCTAAACCTTGCCCGAGTCTTAAAGTATCCACTAGGAGAATTAAAAGGAAAGAGAAATCTAATTGTTAAGAGACATTGTAGCCATAAAAAGGACCATCCTTATCACTTTGCTTGCTTCTTCACTGGCAAAAGGAGAACTGATGCTAAAGTGTACTGGAGCTCAGTAGTCTATCTTCAAGTCAATCGCAAACTGGAATAACAGAAGATCTACAGCTGCCTCTAAATCAATTCAGTGATTCCTTTGAAAATCAACCAATCTTATGTGTCCATTTTCGGGGTCTGTTTTGCTATGACTTTTGATATCTCAACAGAATCTGGAAGATATTCTTTAAATATGGAGATAGTGGAAATCTACAGAGCCTGTGATGAAGTCCAGAATCTACTAGTTCTCTTGTCAATTTTACCACACTTCCTTATTTTCTTTCTTTTTCAATTAAATTACTTTAATTCCTATGGTTATTTTGTCTGTATATATTTTCATTATGCCAAATTCATATTAATGTCCACATTAAAACACATATTTATATCCCAAAATACCCTGAACAAACACAGGGACTTTGTCTTCCTCTCTGAAACAGCTATGTGGCATGCAATTCCAGTGGAATAACAGAAGAAAATTTGTTTTTTGTTTTTGTTTGTCTGTGTTTTTACTGGTGGAATAAGAGAGGAAATTTTTTGTTTTTGTTTTTAGTTTGCACTTTAAATATGGAAACATGAGAAATCACTTGTATAACCAACACCTCCATTACCAGTGTCTGTAGTAACTAGGTTTAGACACACACTCACATGAACATGTGTACACACATAGAAAAACACACACCTGAGCACATACACACAAATGAACGCAAGTATACACACATTCATTCACACCAATACCTATACAAATACCTCTAATGAAATATTTTTGCAGATTTTAAAACTTTTGTATCAAGATAATCCATTTTGATAACTACCCAAATAATTATGGGATCTTTGCAAATTAGAAGTATTTAGAGACAAAAATTTGTTTGACCCTACATAAATTCTAGAATGTTTTTAGATTTTTATAAGTACTAAGCTCTTCTAGAAGAACATATTGGCTATCTTTCTGATCTTGCACAATGAAGCAATTCTCAGTAAATGTAGAGGGTTACAGAGCCTTGGATCAGAGAAAGCAACCATTTCTAATTTTCTCATAAATGCTTAATTTAGACAGTTTCTAGTTAATAAAAATAATTTATGTTTAAGAAGAGGCATATTTGTGACTCAGTCTCAAGGAAATGTTTTCTAAAGTGTAGGTTAATTTAAGGTGAACTATGAATGTACATATACATGAAGTGACAGCAAAATCCTCTTCAAGACTAGCTTCTGGAGAAATAACTAAATATTTCTGTTTTAATATTTTGAACATCTGGGGTCAGTTTCTTTACAAGACAGCTAGTACAAGAATAGGAAATTACTGGACAATGCCATGTATTGTTCAGGTGTTCAGTGGTCTAGTCTAGAAGGAACATTAATCCTGCTGCACAGATTTTGCTAGTGAAATTTACTCAAATAGAGAAGATGAGATCAAGGAACAAAAGCAGTGAGTTCCACTGAGATTTGATGATAAGAAATGATGGATGAAATGAGACAGAATTCACATCTATGTTATTTTGGCGATTTTTTACTTTAAAACGCCATCATTGTTTCTGCTATTTGGGGAGCTCTTCTTCTTTATCATGTTAATTTGTTCTCAGCAGGAATCTGACAGCAGAAGAGCCCTCATTGTGTACCCCAAGCTATTCAAAGGATGGGGAGATTGGAAGCCTGTTCCCTGAAGCAATTTGTCTCAGAGTGTAGTTCAGAATTATCTTTAATATGAATGAGAAGCTGGAGCCTCTTGAATAGGCAGATGGAGTTTTGTTTCGTCCCCCTAGACTATCAATGTGTCTGTCTCTCTGTCTCTGTCTCTGTCTCTGTCTCTGTCTCTGTCTCTCTGTCTCTGTCTCTGTCTCTGTCTCTCTTTCTCTCCTCTCTCTCTCTCTCTCTCTCTCTCTCTCTCTCTCTCTCTCTCTCTCTGGACTTTCATCATCTTGGTTGCTATTTTGTTTAACCTTGTTCTGCCATTCTTTCTGATTATTCTGTTTAGTTTAGAGATTCTGAGTTAGCTAATTGGCTTTGCCTAGGCCTCCTCTTCACACATTTCCATCCTATTCCACATGTAATTCAAGTCCCATTAGCTCCCACTCCACTTAAAGCAATATAGGGCTCATGAGACTAGTTGGGCTGTCGAAAACAGGTGCAACTGGCCAGATGGCTGGCTTGCCAGGAGGGCAGAGAGGAACAGGCAGCTCCCTAGTCAAATTTACCCTGTCAGGCTGAGACAGCGCATAGGGTTAGCAGAAGGCTAACCTTTCATTTAATTGCTATTGTGTTTCTGTTACAGATTTCACCTTAGATTGCAAAGGCATATTTCTTTTGGCATTAAAGCCAACTTTAAGAAGCAATTAACTTTCTCAAGAAACATCAGGCAGAATGGGTCATAAGGTGTGTCACCAACACACTGGTTTTTGAAACAGGAAGTAAAGCCAGTACTAAAACACACTTGAATGCTAACTGACTCTGAGTAGCTGTTTTAAGGTGGTATTTTGGTCTCCTCCCTGGAGTGTCATGTTTTGAACTGAGAGAGTATCACTAGGAATTTTTCATTGCCTCCTGATCTATTTTCTTTTTATTGTTAATTCAAATTTTCATTGCTTTGGAGAGTATAATGCATGTATATAGTACAATATGAGTATATTTACCCCTCCCAATTTCCTATCCAACTTCTTCCTCTTTCCAATTTCATGCGTTTTCTTTGTTTTGATAACTCACCCAGTCAACTTAATGTTGTTCACTTGCCCATGGGCATAGGGGACATCTGCTAGAGTATCGGAACCCTAACTATGGCCACATCCTCAGAGAATCATGATTCTCCTCCCACACAAACTATGCCCTTAGTCAGTATGGGGTGAGATTGGATAAGGGGATACACTGAAACCACATGCACTTGCCCACTGCAAATGAATGCAGTTTCAGCTTTTACTCTGCAGGGTTGATTTCTAAGAGTAGTGCACAAGATAACTCTGAGAGCCCCAACTCTTTGGCAAAGAAGACCATGTCCCATTTCCTTGATACCCCTTAGCACATAGGACTCCAAATGAGATTTTTCAAGTGCCTTGCATGATATTTTATCCTGTGAAGGTTTATGCCCCAGTGTAGGGAAATGCCAGGGCCAGGAAGTGGGAGAGGGTGGGTTGGTGAGCAGGGGGAGGGAGGAGGCAACAGGGTTTGTTTTTTGTTTTTATTTTCAGAGGGGTAACCAGGAGAGGAGATATCATTTGAAATGTAAATAAAGAAAATATCTAATAAAAAAACTTAAGGAACAACAAGTAATGTTGCAATTCCCAATCCAGCTATGTTTTCTTCAATTCTCCTTTTTCTTGAACTCTGAGCAGTGACAATAGTGATTGTAAATCTCTCACTGAGGTGAGTTTAATTTTGAAATTGAGTTTCCTCTATTGCATATCATTGGTTTTTATTTCATTTTTAGAATCTCCTTGTTTCTTTCTCTCTCACTCTTACTTCTGCCCTGTCTCCCCATCCATCCCTCTAAGTGCATTTCGTATGGGGAGGGTTGTTTAACATTTGCCATCTGAACTTATTTCTATTTGACCTTGTACAATAAATGAAGATCGACGCAGCTCATGGATACTTTTATGTTGACTATCTCTAGCTCAAGTCTTAATTGTTATCATGGTTAAGTTGTCAGTATATCTGGTTTAAGGACTGGTAAATTTTAGAATTATCATCATCTTATGTTTTTCATTTCTTTGAGGTCAGACATTATTCTTTTACATTAGCTGGAACTTACAAAATCTCCCTGTGTTTTTGTTTATTTTTCAATTAAATTTTAAATTCCCATTTTCTGAGTGCCACTACTAAGCATTTTTGACTGAATTATAATTAACCCATTTTTGAACAATTACAATGGATTGTACTCTAAAATACTTATAAATAATGAAATCAGAAGTCAAATATCATTTAATAATTATAATTTGGTAGATAGTCTTGTAGTTAATTCAGAGCATATTGCTGTTCATCTGCTAAAATACCTATTAACTAGTCATTGAACAGATGAAAATGTTGAGGCCCAGAGAGCTATTATGGTATCATAGCCTTTCCTGCTGTTTCTATGGCAGGACCTGATTCTAGGATCTTTCAGATGTGACATAATGTTATATAATGTTATTCTCTGGCCCCTCTCTTATTCTCTCTCTCTCTCTCTCTCTCTCTCTCTCTCTCTTTCTCTCTCTCTCTCTTTCTCTCTCTCTCCCCTTAAGTTTGGATAATGTTTTTTTGACCAATAAAGGAAATGCCTGGATATGTGTGCAAAAAAATCCTATAATACTATTCATATAAGTCCATCTGCAATTATCAAAGTTGCCTTGAAATTTGCTACATATCATCTCATTGCTACTTTGTAATTTGGTTACAAATTTTGTCCCTGCACACTAAATGTATCTTTAAGTATAATTAGAAAGGAGAAAAGTAGGTCAATATTTAATGGTAACACTATTTTGAGGAATAAATTTTCTTTTAAATAAAATATTCTTATTTGAAATAATACACTTCAAAAAGATTACTTTCATAAACTTCATTTAAACATGTATTACATTAGGTTTCCCTGGTGGTGTCAACTTTCATTCTTAAAATTCTATATAAGACTAAACTCTCTCTCTCGATATAGATGCATTGGGATATATATAAATTATTACAGCAAGAGTTGGGCTGTTTGTAGCAAATATAGTATATATTTAATGTTAATATTATATATTATGAGTGCTATTAGTACTATTTCAGATTTCAAGGATTTTAGGAAGATTCCAATATAAAAATTGGGATGATGGGGATAGACATTAATGATGGTAACATTCGGTAACATTCACTTGGGACAATAAGTAAGTCTTTAAAAGCACTGCTAGCTACTAATGCTATCCAACTGCCAAGTTCTGTTCAAGCATTAACGCTAGGAAGTATTTTCTTTACAAATTGCCATCAGTTGCCTCCGTGTCTTAGCATCTTTTGAGTTTCCTTTCTATATTTAACCTCACCAAACAGATAAATTATGCAAACATTGTCCTATGAATGTTTCAAGGTGTGGAGAAATAAGCAGTAATAGATTTAATTTCCCATAGGAATTAAGGTCATCCATAACTTGGTGAAGCTAACAAAACTGTGGCTGGCCATCCTTCTGGGAACTTGACACAATTGTCATAGCAAGACCCCACCCTATGTCATTCCAGAACACTTTGGAGCAGACACATTTTCATTTATGGTCTTTTCTGTGTATGAACAAGACAAAATTTACAACATTACTTTTGCAACTGTTTTAAGTATTAGACTTTAAGCACAGGGCCACCATTACTTTTATTTTGCTCATTTTTATTTGCTCTGTGATGAATTGATTTAGCTCTTGTAAAACTTCTTGATGTTGCTATACAGTTCAGCATATCTTTCTTTCTTTCTTTCTGTTGATGTTACGTTTTGTGCAGATTGCTTAAATCTTAATATTGCATGCATTCACACATACACTAAGCAAATAATCATTTTAATTGTGAGATCTCTGTAGTTCCATTTTCATTGTTATGATATACGTGCAATAAACAACTTATGGTAGAAGGGGTTTCTTACAGCTCACAATTGTAGTTACAGTCTATCTGTGAAGAGTTAAGGAATGTGAATTAAATAGTCATATCAGCTCCACAGTCCAAGCAAAGAGAGAATAATGCATGTTTGCCTATTCTCATATCACCTTTCCACTTACTACTATCCAGGAACAAACTCAGGGAACAGTGTTGCCCTCCTTTAGCCTGAATATCTGCACTCAGTTAATGTAATCAAGGAATTCATGACATGCCAAGGACAGACTGATCTAGACATTAGCCTCTTTGAGACCCCATTTCCCAAGTAATTGTACAGGCTTCCATTTATAATTAAAATTAGCCATTGCTGAAATATTAAAATTCCTCAAATTATTCCATTTTTTTGTTTCAGTAAAAATGCAGCTGAAAATTGTGATAGCATGATCTTCTGCTGGGAGGTCTCAAGAAGAAAATTAAGTATGCAGAAGAAAGTAATACATATGAAATTCCTTGAAAATAAAGATAGGTAACATTTGAGACATTACTGTAATTATGTTGTAAACTCTAACATGCTATAAGTTTCTACTACATTGGCAAGATTGTATGGTGATTCTTTATCTATATATTATTTAATTTTTCAAAACATTAAACAGGAGTAATAATATTGGCTCTTTTACAGATAAGTAATTGAAACTTACACAATTTAAACAATGATTACAAGAACATGCACCAAGAGAATTTTATATTTAACAGTGAAACTCTAGTCAAGCTGATTTCAGAAGAGAACTTTGTAAATAGTAAAGAAAATTTTCTTGACTTGGGATACCAAGAAGAACTCAGTTTTTAAAGTAATTATGTTTTCTTACTCTATATTGAAATATATAGTACTTTAAATCCCAATTTAACACATGATTTATAAAGCTAAATCAATTAGAGGAATTTTTTAAATGTGAATAACAAATATAAATATTGGGTAAAAGTACAGGTGGCAACCAGGTAGGGTAAAGTAGGTGAAGTGGTTGGTATAGAATGATTGAATTTCCAGATATTCCACATTGACTTATTATGTATCTCAAATAAATAGCATAGTTATTTCAGTTCTGTTTAGACCGGTATCAGGACATATTGTTTTAGTACTCCAGGAATTCAGGAATTCCTTACTTATCCTTAGATACTGCTAGGTTATCAATGTATCAATCTTTATCATTTGGAATCTGTTTGTCCCATGTTCCTGTTTGAAATGAACTGCCCCCTAGGAAACTAACAGATTTCCACAATGAATTATTTTGTGGCATGAGGAGTGGAGGTCAGGAAAGTAACAATACTTCCTACCTGTATTAGTCAGGGTTCTCTAGAGACACAGAATTTATGGTAGTCTCTGTGTAGCAAAGGAATTTATCGATGATTTACAGTCTGTAGTCCAACTCCCAACAATCAACTCCCAATAATGGTCAGCAGCAGCTGTGAATGGAAGTCCAAGGATCCAGCAGTTACTCAGTCCCACAAGGCAAGCAGATGAAGCAGAGCGAGACTTCCTTCTTCCAATGTCCTTCTATAGGTCTCCAGCAAAAGGTGTGGCCCAGATTAAAGGTGTGTGCCACCACACCTTTAATCCCAGATGATCTTGAACTCATAGATCGTTCTATCTTAATCATCTGGGATTCATAGCCACTATACCTCAAGATCTCCATGCCAAGACTCAGGTCGGAAACTTGTTATCTCTCAGTCTCCAGATTAGGGCCAGGTGAGCCTTCTAATTCTGGATTGTAGTTCATTTCAGATATAGTCAAGTTGACAACCAGGAATAGCCACTACACTACCTAAAACCTAAGAATGGATAACCATATTATTTTAGGTATTATATATCATCCAGAATTTTATTTCCAAACAGGAAAGCTGTATCACTTTTATATTTCTTATATCAGAACAGATAACTGTAATGCCAATATTTTGTCAATATGGAATTTTCTTTAATACCAATCATCTGGAGTATGGATTTCTTTTGTCTCATGATGAAAGAAATTTTTCCACTCACATAGAAAACAAAACTTTCTTCAAATCTTTACATAATACTTAACCTTGAAGTAATATTAAAATTTTGTGGAATATCAGGCCACTAATTTCAGCACTGAAAGATAAATAATGTAGAATGTTAGGTGAAAGAGAAGCAGTGACAGGGTATGTCAGTCTCTTTTCCCTGTTGTTATAATAGAATACTTGAAGTTTGGCAATTTGTAGAGGAAATAAACTTATAAGGAAATAAGAGAACCAGTCTAGAATTGAAGATCATGGTATGAGACTCTGCAGACTTTTGAGGAGCATACCATAGAGCTTTTTCTCATGACTTCAAATGGTGCTGGAGAAGAAGCCCGATTTTATTGATTGCCCATTTCTATAAAAAAATCACTAATCTACTTGTGCGGTGGATCCCTGATAACTTCAAACACGTGTATAAAGTTTCCTCAATTCTCAACAATTTTGCTCCAGAGATAACCTTCACCATGGGTTTTGTTGGAAATGGATAATATATAAATTACAGTATAGGGGTAGGGAAAAACAAATGAATAGATTATGGTAGTCAGTGGTCATGCTGGTGGTGGTAGTTTTGGTGGTGGTGGTGGTGGTGGTGATGGTGGTGGCAGAGTGGTGGGTGGTGTGGAATATAGGAGACATTTGGAATGCTTTGTAACATAAAGAGGAATTATCTTACCCAGGCAAGTGATGCCAAAGGAAAACGTCATTTCAAAAACATGATCTCTGCTGCCTCTTAAAGAAAAAAATACCAGATGATAAAACAAATATAAAATAAATAACAATCAGGACAAAAGAAACAGAATGACAATGACCTGGAGGTGAACAAAATTTTATCATCCTTGTGGAAGAAAAAGGATCAGTGTATACAGATAATCCTGAGCTGAAATGAAGGTCACATGCCTTCCTCTATGCCATATGATACTGTGTGTCACATATGATACAGCCCTTGAGTGTAGTGACACAAAACTAATAACTACTAATGCAAACTAACACATCGTTGCATTTAGTTAGCTATTAGGATCCCCAAATTCCTTAGAAAAATGCTAATTTAAAGCACAGTAGAGAAAATATAAGTAAAATCCTCATGAATTTATCGATTTATTTGTTTGTATAGCAAATATTCATTAAGGAACAATTTCATGTCAGAATTCTGTGAAGGTCAAGAGTCAATAAGTGAACATTGTATATCACCACATACAATGATACGATAAGAAAAACGGTCTGTCTTAAGGCAGAAATATACAGAAGACAATTAAGATCAATACAAATATGGTCCTGGTAATTTTATAGGAATGGGCTTCCTGGCTCACAGCCATGCTAGTCTGAGCTGAAGTTTCATTGATATTTATATATTTCCAAATTTTATAAAGCCTTAGAACTTCAAAAATTATTTTTCCAGGTTCGAAATTGTTTCCATTTAGTTGTGCCTCCAGTGTGAGATTAAACCCAATGAGCTATAAAAATGTCATATTATTTATGGTCACCCATGACACAGAAGTCAATAGTAGAAAAAAGAATGAATTACATATTTTGGCATGATATTACATGCCAAAAGTAGAAACAATGAAATAAAATTTATAGTTGTACCAATAAATATATAGTGTCAAAGCACGGGCAGTATATGTGCAAGAACTTGCAGAATGAGAATAATGTGGAGGGTGTTCATGGAACTCTTTCAAATGGAAGAGTTTCCCACTGGAAAAACAATGGGCTTGTGGCCCTGAAAGGGAAACGATATGGTGGTCTAAAGATGGTTGAGAAGTCTAGGAGTTCTCATGTCTTCCAAATAGTGGTTGCTAAGCATGCTGCTTTTGAATATAGCTGAATACAATGTTTATCCCAATATCCAAGTAACAACGTGACTGAATTCTACTGATTGCTTCAGCAGGCACACACCAGGGTGGAATCAGAAGAAAAACAGTGTGTCTGAAGGAGACGGAGAAAGTTGTGAAGTTGTCGATCATGATCAAAGTCTATCTTTGCGATGATGAAAATAACGAAAGGAGCATAAATTTTAGATTACAACATGTCTCAATAGAGTGTCAGTAAGGTTGACAGGTAGACCTTGAGGCAAATTGCTTACAGAGCAGTAGTCTTGTGACACCAGGAACAAGCCCCTATTAGTATCTCTGAAGTATTTCAATATACACATGCTGGTAAACAAATGGCACATCATCAGTTACCATCTCCAATAGGAATGTCATATTTTTTCATGACCACCGGGTTATATGGAACAAGTAACTTCATTATTTATTAAAAGTAACTCAAATGTTTATTTCATAGAATTGTTGATAATTAAATGAATGTACATGCACAACACAGGCAAAAAAATATTGTATTGAAGTTGTAGTTTTTAATTACAAGGTTGATGACTTCGATGATTATGTAAATACAGTTTAAAAATAAGACTTATTTCATTGGCTTACAGATCTAAGAATACTGTTGGTCTTCTTGGCAGGATTCAGAGTCATCTTTGCTTATAAATTTGGAGGCTAAGCAGTAGTAAATAGAAATTATTAGTATGTTCCAGCTTGCAAATATGGTAAAAAGTGAAGGAATGTTGTTAGATTATTATCATATTTAATAAGACAGTAAAGCAAGGGAGTAGCCAAATTTCAAAATCAAATCCTGGATACACTCAGGGAAAGAATTAATGTATGGAAATAAATCTGAGTATACTCATAAGATTTGAGTTAAAAGAAGCAAGTTTGTTTCAGACTTAAGAATATTTAGAGACTGAAAACCCTCAAATGTGTACATTTTCAATCATTTTAAGTTTAGGTGCTTTACAATTTGATATTTGCAGATGAATAACATAAAATTCAGAAGTCAAAAACCTAAGAATAAATTAAACCAATGGGAAATCATCTATGGGCCTTATTGAGTGGGAAACTAATTGATGATTAATGAGTTCATAATGGTCACCAAGAAAATGAACACAGAATGCAATGAAGAAAAATAACCAGGGTTTTCTATAATCCAGAATTATAGAACATTGAAAGCTAAGAAAAATGAAAGAGGAAGAAAATACTAAATTTAGAAATAAAGATAGGAAACAAATGGTGAACACTAGCAGGGAAATAAATATCTTAAGAGAAATTTGGACAGTAGATCATAATTGAAGAAGAAACACATTTACCAAGGAGAAGTTATTTTTGAGAGAAATTTATCTGAGAGACAGAATTCTGGGTATATAAGATAAGCATTTCTCTGGGAGCTCAGACCCCCAGGATACAAATATCCCTTAAGATTTCTGAAAGAAAATAAAACAATAGAGATAACATAGCAAGATCCTAGGTGAATTATTGGCTAGGGAATCAAGGTTGGTGCTGGCTCACATCTACGCATGTGTGTAGGCAGAAGTTAGAAACTAGAAGAGACATATTAAAGAAATTCAAGTACATGTGATATAAAAGGATGTCTTTGACAAGTGCAAAGCATTAGAGGGATATAATAGTGAATACCATAATACTTAGAAGATAAGCAATGGGTTAGCCCTGGCTAAAAGAACATTTCTGTCTGAAATGTAAAATAGAGAATGAAAGTGAAAATGATAGAAAGTGAATATTTTCACATAAAGTCTCTCAGTAGACCAGAGAGCATTATCCTTATCCTCACCCCTCTTTTAACCAATAAGATGTTTTTGTCACTTGCTGAGTTTCACTGTCAGACAAGCTATGTTGGTTGCATTAAACCTCTAGGGCTCTTAAGATGCCTAGAAGTTGTTCTACATATTCCTAATAGCATTAATGAAATTATTCCATTAAAATACAATTTAGGTTAATATTTTATTGAATTAATTTATTTAGATTGAGACTGATTACTTAGGTATCAGGATAATCACCCTGGAAATATTTGAATAAACTCCAATTAATATAATTAATTCTTTATTTACTTTTGCATTTTAGATATAATGAAAGCATCAGTTTGTTCCAATAATGATGAATGATGCTTTACCAGTCCTGATTATCAAATGAAGATAAAATGAAACAAGAACACTACCTTTATATTCTTTCTCTGGAAAGACATTTCTGTAAACATAATCAGATAACTTGTATTCACAAATTCTAGAATAAAGATCATGAGTGATAGCAAAAGACTTAGTTTACATCTGGGTTAATTATTATTATGAATTGAGATAACAACAAAGTGACTATTTTGTTGTTCAATATTTATTAGTGTATTACATTATGAGATAAGTGAGTTAACATACCCTAAGATATATATGTAGTAGTACACAATGTATATAATATATGTAATATATGTATATATGTATATATAATTATAAAATATACACACACACACATATATATATATATGTATGTATACATATATATATACACACACATACATTAAGAACACTTGTCCACAAACTTGTACACTAATCATGAATCTCAATCAGAAAAATTCAAAAGCATATGTGTGTTAAAGATAAACTAGGACAAATATGTTTATAGTCTTTGTTCAAGTCAAGAACCAAACAAGATTATGTTCAACTAACAAGAATCTAATCACCTTGAAGACTGATTATTTTTTATACTTGTGACCAATATTTTAATAAGATACAGCACATATTCCTGGCTGTTAGCATATTTTAATGCTTTGACACAAAGTGAAATATCATAATATATTGAAAAACTGAGGACTTTTAACATTTTTTTAGTAAATCTTTTTTTAAAGATTTCTTTATTTATTATTTGTAAGTACACTGTAGCTGTCTTTAGACACCCCAGAAGAGGGTGTCAGATCTCATTATAGATGGTTATGAGCCACCATGTGGTTGCTGGGATTTCAGAAGAACAGTCAGTGCTCTTAACCCACTGAGCCATCTCACCAGCCCCATTTGATAAGCTTAATAAGGAATATTTAAATGTCTTGAGGAATAGTATAGGGTTTTTTTTTTTTCCTTCCATTCCTCCTCCTTTCCTCCTCCCTCCCTCCATTCCTACCTCTTGGGAACTTTATGTAGTAAAAAAAAAAATGATGCCTGGTAACCCACAAAGTAAATTTATATGCAAGGAATCAAAAAGGCAGCTCAGGGTAAGTGCAGTGGCCACAATCGAGGCTGTCCATGCTAGGAAATGCCTTTCTTTGGAACTCATACTAGTCACGAAAAAGACAAATAACACGGATACTTTTTCTCTTTTGTTATCTTTTTTACTATCATCATTTCTGCAAGTTTCTGCCAAAATTTAGAGCACTTGCCTTCATTCTTATGGGAACTGTCTTATAGAAAACAAACAAGTAGCCATCTAATTATAAAGGGCATCAGAGGCAAGAGGGACCTGGATTTGGAATCATCGCAAGCTTCCTGGTAGAGAAAGACTTTCATCTTACATATTTTGTTTGCTTGTTTCTTGTAGCATTCATAAAAATCCCCACACTGAAATGAAAATGCACCTACAGCAGAACCTCATGGTCAACAGTGTCTCATTGAGGTGCTAATCTTTATAGATGACATTAGGAATAACTAGGTATATATTCACATCGAGCCTACTGTTGGCAGCTGCTGTCATAGAAACTTTTTATCTCTGCCTAGATTTTTGCTTTTTGTAGCCAAAAACCTGAGGCTGAGTTGCATCAAAGAACAGGAGGGATGTTCTATGTTCAGTCTCTAGTTCAAAATTCATGTTAGCAGTGAAATGCAGATAATCTGCTTAAAGGATGGCTAAAGGGAGTATTTATTAACTTCATTATATATATGTGTGAGGGGCTATTTTGTACACATATACATACACACACACACACACACACACACACTCACAGTACTGATCTTAGTATAGCCTACTCTGTCATTAATTTTACTTATTCATTGTAGATTCCATTACCAAGAACCAGTTGGTTCCCATCTGCAAAATTTGTTTATTCAACAGTCGTCTAGAGAAAGTGATTACTGACGTTGCTTTAGAATTATGTTCCTTTCCACAATCTGTTCATAAAGAAAAAAGAGATGAAAAACATACCAGTCTGCATGCCCACTTTATAGCCAGCCCTGTTTATAGATTTTCAAGGTCAGTCTAAGAAGACCTTGGGCAATGAAAAACAAATTGGGTACAGTTTTGTATCTGGCTTTCACATGTTTTTGCCAAATATAACATTACATGTTTTATCTGGCTCCTCAAAGCAGGAACCAGATCATAACAGAACGAGTACTGAGAAAAACTGTTAACAAGATCAAGATATATATGCAAGTATGTGCTGCCACCCACCTTTCTTCACCTCAGGAATTTATTCATGAGAAAGCAGCAGCAGTGTGGTATGTTCAAAGCAGTTACAAATCCATGACCTCAGATGCATGTTTACTGTGACATACATCTTTGCTGTCTTCCCTTGCCTTTCTCATCCTGTTCCTGTCCTATGATACTTCCTTTTGCTTAGGTTTATCTAAAACTTTCTTCTCTCATGAGTATTTATTTGCTTTGTTGATTTTTAATGCTACATCTTCTCTGAAATGGTTTTCAAGTTTATTCAGACATACAATTATTTCTTCATTAGTTTCCTCTTTCTTATAAACCTAAGGAAATATTTATTATGTTTTTTCCAAAGAGCAAAGCAATTTATGTTCAAACAGATTAAAAAGAAGAAGAATAAGGGACAGAAAAAAAATACAGAAAGAGTATTTGCATAAATCATTTTTTTTGTATATTTAGCTTCAAATTCACAAGGATTGAAATAATAAAATTTGGATATTCTGTTTGAAACAAATGAGATACTATTTTTCAGCTCTGTCTGCATGTGTAAGATGTATCTTGTGTATATACATTTTCCAAGTTATTTGAGTCTAAGTTCTATTAAGAAGGGATTTTGCATTTCAAATTATGGCTCTTAACCAATTACTTAACCTTGAATTTGATAAACTTGTGAGCCTTCGTGAATTATGTATGCTCTTAGAATTTTGTTTAATTTTTGGCAATGAAAAGACAGAGGATCATAGTAAAAGACATAGGTTGCTGATACCCTAGAAGAGAGAAAAGCTACAAGGAGCCAAATATGGTCTCTAGCCAAATTTAGAAAGAAAATGGAACAGTCTTGCAGTTCTGAAGAACTGCATTCTCTTAACATCCTTGATGAACGGGAGGGCCCATCCACATTTTCGTATAAGATGACATTCAGGTGGTGCCTGTTGGCATCCATGATTCACCCTGGGCAGTCCTAGAAAGGGAAGCACTAACTACAGCATACTCAAATTCCTGATCCACAGAAAACCCCCCAAGGTAGTCATTTGTTTTCCTTTGCTATGCTAACTTTGTGGTAATTCATGATGAATTATTAAGAACAGGTATATTGCTTGTATGCAGACTAATATATATTCTTGCTCAGGAGGGCTGCCATTTGATAAAGTCATTTTAAAAAGTTGTATTAATACAGAAAGAACTATGTCTTAAGTGCTTGCTTCTTTACTTACTGGTATTGACTGTTACAGTCACAGCTATTATACCTGCTGCAAATGATGTAGTGCAAGTCTCTTACACATGAGACTTAGGCTGCAGAAACCTGTAATGAGCATATGACTACGGTAATATTACAAGTATTCATTGACCTAATTGAGTGTTTGACATAGCACTAGACATGTGTAGGAGTTTTTAAACTCCTGATTCTAAATTATTTATGTGGACAGGTTCAAATAGTTTGAATAAAAGGAGAATTGTTGAAATCATCAGAAAATTCTCTTTTTTCTCTTCATCTTTATGGAACATTGTATGTCTAGTATTAGTTTGAAACTTACAGAAGAATAGAGCTTGAGAAGAAGACTCCCTCTTTTGAGAGCTTCTTTTAGTGTGGCTGTTTGCTATTGAATAGCTTCTTGTTCTAGTTACTTGACAATTTCTACAAAGTTACTAACAGAAGTCATACAAGAAAGAAATGATTTTTAAAGATTTATTTATTTATTATATGTAAGTACACTGTAGCTGTCTTCAGACACACCAGAAGAGGGTGGTTGCTGGGATTTGAACTCAGGACTTTCTGAAGAGCAGTCAGTGCTCTTAACCACGGAGCCATCTCTCCAGCCCAAAAGAAATGATTTTTGAGTCACAGTTTAAGGAAATTTCAGACCATCAGTGTAGGGAATCCACAGACGCAGAGCTGCTTGATTGATGTCTGCAGGAGTACGAGGCGCTTGGTCACACTTGCAGTAGCTGACCAGAAAGTGAGAATCTTCAGCCAACTAATTGCTTTCAGGTGAATACAGCTTTCAGATTCTGTCACCTGTAGCTTACTTTGCATACTAGGCTGCAGGTCCCAAAAGTTTCAAAACTTCCCCAAACAGTAACACTACCTGGGAGCAAGTGTTTAAGCATGGGAGCCTACATTAAAAGCACAATACCTCTTCTTTGCGAGTTATGGATGATACCCATCAGCCTGTCACTTCTTATCTTGACATAAGCTGTTACATCCAGAGATTTACAGTGTCTCTAGTTCTTAAGAATGTTTTTGACTTGTTGAAGCTCATTAGCTAACAGCATTATCCAATCTAGATGTAGATACATGAATTAAGATTTCTTGTCCTAATCTTTTAAAAACAATTTTTAAGTTGTAATTACACATATTCTCCTCTATATTTTTCTCCTCCTACTATTCCCAGATTTGACCTCTATTTCTTGAAATCACTGCCTTCTACTCTTTAACTATTGTCCTTGAACACAGACACAACCAAACCAACAAATAAATACAACCCGCTGAATACACTCAGTGTTTCCTGCAAGTATATATTTGTAGGGATGACCACTCAGTATTAGGTTATATCAGGAGGCTCATATTGTGTGATTCTCTCTCTCTCTCTCTCTCTCTCTCTCTCTCTCTCTCTCTCTCTCTCTCTCTCTTTCTCTCTCTCTCTCTGTGTGTGTGTGTCACACACACTCTTTCTCTTTCTCTCCCTTCCTCCTTCCCTCCCTCTCCCTTTCCCCACTCCCTCTGTCTGTCTCTCACTGTTCTCCTGTATGTCTCAGTCCTTTTCTGTCTCTCTTTCATTCTCCTCTTTGTCTCTGTATGTCTTTCTGTAGCTCTGTCTCTTTCATTCTCCATGCCTCTCAATCTGTATCTCTCCCTCCCTGTCTCTCTGCCTCTTTCTCCTTCTCTCTCTCTGTCTCCCTCTGTTTCTCTGTTTCTCTCTCTCTCTCCTTAAATGCCTGTAGCCCTTCATCTTGGGCAGATTTCCTCTATCTTCCTTCTTTAGGCAAATATGTTGAGATCTCATGGGTGTAGCTTCCCTGTCATAGCGAGAATGCTCATTCTCACAGCATAGTTGCCAATTCTCTTCAAGAAGACATACTAATTTTTAAGAGATGACCCTCTTTCCTTCTTTCTTCTTAGTAGTACATAAGAATTAGTGTTACTCCCAAGGCTGTCATTAGTCATCCTGAAACCACAGTGCATCTGTCTTTAGAAGATACCCTGACAGTGAGTCCAGAGGAGGAGCAGAAGAAAAGGGGCCTGAATCCTTGCTTACCCTGTTTTTCTCATTGCAGCTGAAGCCACCTTCCTCTGACCTAGAAGGCACCTTAGACACATTTCTTTATTGGTTAGACCATTTTCACTTGGGGAATTCTATTATCTAAATCTAGACTATTTCAACAAGTAACATATGGGATCAACACCCACTGTCAGAGTACTGTTTAAACTTCAGCTCAGGTTTATTCTCCAATGTAAAGTCTTTCAAAGGCCTGTAGAATCTCATCTCTAGTTTCCCAGGCAACTATCACATGTCATTCATGGTCTTTTCTGAAGCACACAGGTAATATTCCATCTCATCTCCTCAATTTTAAACCCACAGAAAGATAAACGAAATGGGTGCCAATAAATGCACAGGGCTGCACAGATAAAAGAAAAGAATAAAATATCCAGGAGACAAAGACAAGTAAACAATCTTCACTGCTATTTAATCTCATCCTCGGCATTCTTTGTTTTCATTTCTATTTTTATAGTGATGCCACGAGGTATTCAAAATTAGATATGTTTTTCCTTTGGAGGTAAGGCCTTCTTCCTGCATTTCCCTGTATACAATTGACCTTCACATACAAGAAAGACAGCCTCTTGTAGACAAACAACTCAACAATTTCAAATAACTCATATAAGATCTTTGGTTTTTTTCTCCCCCAGGTAATAGGAATAAAATTCAATTTTGAACCTGAATAGGTATAATAGACTTTAGTGTGAATCATTGAAATGCTAATACTTTTTATTCTCCAAATGTCTCTTCCAGAGAGCCAAATTATATACTTATGATGGAAATAAAATTGAAAAATTAAGTTTTGTCATTAGTAATTCTGTTATTCATCAAAGACAATATGTTGGAGATAATTTCAAGCTAGAGATGGTAGCTTTTTTCATCAGTGTGTTGGGTAGTAACAAAAGGAAACTTTCATTTTTGTCATAGAGAAAGAACTTTTCTCAGGTATAAAACACCCAAGGTAACGGAAGTCTAAAACCTACAAATTAACTGGAAATCTAATAAGGAAGAGCCACCATCTCTCATCAGCTCTTTTCATAGGAAGAACATTATTTTTAAAAATCTTCAACAACAGATAGGAAGGGAGTTACTTGACAAAGAGCTGCCTTGCAATGTCCTGAGATAACTCTTAGGTAGCCACTAGAAAATAAGACTAACCACGGACAGTGGCATGTTTGCAATCCCAGTATCATACAGGCAAAATCACATAGATATCTGTTATCCTACTGTAATTAAGTGGCAGGTCGATGAGAAACCCTGTCTCAAAAAGCAAGACAGTTGGTTCTTCAGGAATGATATGGGTGATGTCTACATGCCTAAAACTACACATTTACATATGAGCACCTGTACACACACACACACACACACACACACACACACATACACACACAATCTTGAACAACTCTTCATACCAAATAGAACTCTATATAATTTGACCCTTGTTATCCTAGTGACTCTACATCTCTACATTCTGCATTCTTTTCTTCTCCATCCCAGCCCTTATGGGCCCCATGGTGTTCAAAAGACCATGTATACTTACATTTGGCATTTGGGCACCAATACATGCCAAGCTAGTAAAGTTCTTCTGAGAGACATCATTTGGGTCAGCCATTGTAATCTCTTTTCTGTCTGTCTTTTCTTTTTCTTTTTTTTTATTAGATATTTTCTTTATTTACATGTAAGTTTCTCCTTTCCTAGTTTCCCCTCGAAAAAAAAACAAGAAACAAACAAAAACAGCAAAAACAAACCCTTGTTGCCTCCCCCCTCCCCATGCCTGCCACCCCACCCTTTCCCACTTATTGGCCCTGACATTCTCCTACACTGGGGCACAGAACTTTCACAGGGCTGAACTCCTTTCCTCCTATTGATGATCGAATTTGCTATCCTCTACTGTACACATGCTGCCAGAACAATCAAACCCCTCCGCGTGCAGTCCTTGGTTGGTGGTTGAGACCCTGGGAGCTCTGAGGGAACTAGTTAGTTCATATTGTTGTTCGTCCTAAGGAGCTGCAAACCTCTCAGCTCTGTTGGTTCCTACTCTAACTCCTTCACTGGGGACCCTGTACTCAGTTCAATAGATGTCTGTGAGCCTCTACATCTGTATTAGTCAGGTACTGTCAGAGCCTACTAAAAACAATAAATTTATGAAATTCTTAGGGAAATGGATGGATCTGGAGAATATCATCTTGAGTGAGGTAACTCAATTACAAAAGAACAAACACGGTATGCACTCTCTGATAAGTGGTTATTAGCCCAGAAGTTTGGAATACAGGAAGAACAACCCAAAAACCACAAGGAACTCAAGAAGAAAGAAGACCAAAAGGTGGACATTTCATTCCTTCTTAAAAGGGGGAACCACATACCCACGGAAGGAGTTGCAGAGATTAACTATGGAGCAGAGACTGAAGGAAGGGCAAGCCAGCCTAAATATAGATATCTGTCTGTCTTTTATCTAAGTGTTATTCCATGAGTATTCTGTAAAGGACTACTCTTGTGTTACTCTCTGTCATCTTTCCATATTTCTCAGATCCCCTGCCGCAGTGCTCATCATCAGTATACATGTCACACAGTTGCATATTGCCTATCATTTCCAACTAGAACTGTACGGCTGATATCCAAAAAAAACTTCTGTTTGCAGCTATATCCCAGTATAGTGTGTGAAACTTGGTAAGGGTGAAATAACTATACCTTAACAAGCATTAACATTTTTTAATGTTGAATCTTCTGATTTGTTTAAGAAATATATGCATATCTTTTAACAATATGTCAAATCTTTAGTCCATTTTTAATGTTTTTGTCTTGAAATTATTTCAGTGAGATGGGTACTTGTTCCTGTCTGCAAAATATGTGCAGAATGTTTTTATTATTTATGTTTTAATTCATGCCCTGATTGCAGCTTCCTCTTCTTCTCTGTCTTCCCGGTCCCTGCCACTCACTTTCCCTTCCCCACAATCCACCCCTTCTCCTTCTTTCCCCAGAAAAGAGGAGGCCTCTCATGAGTATCAGCCAGATTGGCATATCAAGTTGCAGTAAGACTACCTGTATCTTCTTCTACTGAGGCTAGACAAGCCTGCCCAATCAGGGGAAAGGTATCTAAAGGCTGGCAATATAAACAGAGACAGCCTCCTCTTCTATGTGAAGATCCAGTTACACAACTGTTACTTATGACCATCACATGTATATTATCTGGTTGGCACTTCAGTCTTTATGAGCATTTATAGACCCAGCTTAGTTGATTCTGTCGAGTGTCTTTGACCTCTCCATTTCCTTCATTCCTTGCCCCTGTTCCACAGGATTCCCCAAACTCCACTCAATGTTTGGCTGTGGGTCTCTGCATCAGTTTGTATCAGTTGCTAGGTGAAGCCACTATAGTGATAGTTATGCTGGGCTCCTGTCTGCGAGTAAAGCAAAACATCATTAACAATGTCAGAGTGGGGTCCCTTGACTAGCAAGGGTCTCAAGCTGAGACAGTGGAGTCAGTTCATTAGTTGGTTCTTCCCTCAGATTCTGCTCTATCTTTTACCCCTGCACATCTTGTAGACAGGTCAAATTGTGGGTCTAGATTTTTGTGCCAGTATTGGTGTATCCATCTCTCCATTGGAAGTCTTTCCTGGTTATAGGAGATGGCCAGTTCATGATCCATATCTCCACTCCTAGGAATCTTATCGAGGGTCACCCTCATAGGTTCCTGGAAGTTACTATTGTACTAGGTATCTAACTTGTCACAGAGATGCACCCTCAATACAGATGTATCTACCAGTATTCTCTCCCTCTATCCTCCAACCACCCGCGCACCTCATCCCTCCCATTCCCATTACCTCCCAGTTACCTCCCCCCAATCATCCCCAGAGTCTAAACTATTCCCCTTCTCAGTGAGATCAAGCATCTCCCTTGGGCCATCATTGTTACATAGCTACCTTGAGTCTTTGTATTGTTGCACGGTTATCCTGTATTTTATGGCTAATACCCAGTTATAACTGAGTACATACCATGTTTGTCTTTCTAAATCTTGGTTACCTTACTCAGGATGATCTTTTCTAGTTCCATCCATTTGCCTGCAAATTTTAGGATGTTATTGTTTTTAATGGTTGAGTAATGTTGCATTCTGTAAGTATGCTACATCCTCCTTATCCATTCTTCAGTTGAGGTACATCTAGCTTGTTTCCAGTTTCTGGGTGTTATGTATAAAGCTGCTATGAACATAACTGGGAAAGGGTCCTAGTGGTATGGCTGAGCTTCTTTGGAGTAAATGTCCAGAAGTGGTATAGTTGAGTCTACAGGTAAGCTATTTTCAGTTTTCAGAGAAACTGCCTGATTGATTTCTAAAGTGGTTGCATACGTTTGCACTTACACCAGCAATAGAAAAGGGTTTCCCCTTGCTCCACATCATTGCCAGCATATGTCAGTTAAGTTTTGGGTTTCAGCCATTCTGACAAGTATAAGATAGAATCACAGAGTTGTTTTGATTAACACTTCCCTGATGACTGAGGATGTTGAACATTTTTAAGTGCTTCTAGGCCATTACAGAGATTTCTCTTTAAAGAACTCTGTTTGAATCTATATCCCATTTTAATTGGGTTATTTGATTTGTTGATATCTAGTTTCTTGAGTTTATATATGTTTTGAATATCAGCCCTCTGTCAGATGTGGAGTTGGTGAAAATCTTTGCCTATTCTGTGGGTGGCCATTTTGTCCTTTTGATGGCATCCTTTGCCTGGAAGAAGCTTTTCAGTTTCCCATGAAGTCCCATTTATTAATTGGTAACCTTAGTGACTGAGCTGTTGGTGTTTTGTTTAAGAATGTGTCTTCTGTGGCACTGTGTTTAAGGCTATTCCTCACTTTCTCTTTTATCAGATTTAGTGTTTCTGGTTTTATATTGAGGTCTTTGAACCATTTGGACTTGAGTTTTGTGCAGGGTAATACGAATGGTTCTATTTGCATTCTTCTCCTTGCAGATATTCAGTTAGAACAACACCATTTGTTAAAGATGTTTCCTTTTTTTTCTATTGTATAGTGTTGACTTTATCAAAAATCAAGTTCCCTAGGTGTGTGGATTCACTTCTGGGTCTTTGATTTCATTTCATTGATCAAACTTTCAGTTTTTTTTTAAATTTGCATTTCTTTTGTGGATAGATGTTACTTTCTTTTTTTTATTAGATGTTTTCTTTATTTACATGTCATACAATATCTCCTTTC
>NW_022196894.1:49065703-49074351 GCF_008632895.1 Mastomys coucha | reverse complement strand
AAAAAAAAGAAAAGAAAAGAAAAAAGAAAGTAAAACAAAATAAAATACAAAAACAAACCCCTGTTCCCTCCCTCTTCCCCCTGCTCACTACCCCATCCTCTCCTGCTTCCTGGCCCTGGCATTCACCTACACTGGGACATAGAACCTTCAGAGGGCCAAGGGCCTGTCCTCCCATTGATGACTGACTTGGCCATCCTCTGCTATACATTTGCTGCTGGACCCATTATTCCCATCATGTGTATTCTTTGGTTGGTGGTTTCGTCCCTGAGAGCTCTGAGGGTACTAGGTAGTTCATATTGTTGTTCATCCTAAAGGGCTGCAAGCCCTTCAGATCCTTGGGTCCTTTCTCTAGCTCCTTCATTGGGGACCCTGTACTCAGTACAATGGATAGCTGTGAGCCTCTACTTCTCTATTAGTTGGGTACTGTCAGAGCCTCTCAGGAGACAGCTATCTCAGGCTCCTCCCATTCAGCACTTCCTGGCATCCACAACAGTGTCTGGATTAGATGATTGAATATGGGAAGGATTCCCAGGTAGAACAGTCTCTGGATTGTCCTTCCTTCAGTCTCTTCTCCATAGTTAGTCTCTACAACTCCTTCCATGGGTATTTTATTCTCCCTTTTAAGAAGAAACAAAGTATTCACACTTTGGTCTTCCTTCTTGAGTTTCTTGTGGTTTGTGGATTGTATTTGTGTATTCTGATCTTCTGGGCTAATACCCACTTATCAGAGAATGCATACCATGCGTGTTCTTTTGTGATTGGGTTACCTCACTCAGGATGATATTCTCCAGATCCATCCATTTTCCCAAGAATTTCATAAATTCATTGTTTTTACTAGCTGAGCAGTACTCCATTGTGTAGATGTACCACATTTTTTGTATCTATTCCTCTGTTGAAGGACATCTGGGTTGTTTCCAGTTTCTGGCTATTATAAATAAGGCTGCTATGAACATAGTGGAGTATGTGTCCTTATTACATGTTGGAGCATCTTCTGGGTATATGCCCAGGAGTGGTATAGCTGGGTCCTCTGGTAGTACTATGTTCAATTTCCAGAGAAAATGCCAAACTGATTTCCAGAGTGGTTGTACCAGCTTGCAACCCCACCAGCAATGAAAGAGTGTTCCTCTTTCTCCACAACCTATCCAGCATCTGCTGTCACCTGAGTTTTTTTTTTTTTTTATATTTTTTTAAATCTTTATTTATTTATTTATTTATTTATTTATTATATGTAAGTAATCACCTGAGTTTTTTATCTTAGCCATTCTGACTGGTGTGAAGTGGAATCTCAGGGTTGTTTTGATTTGCATTTCCCTCATGACTAAGGATTTTGAACATTTCTTTAGGTGCTTCTCAGCCATTCGGTATTCCTCAGTTGAGAATTCTTTGTTTAGTTCTGTACCCCATTTTTAATAGGGATATTTGGTTCTCTGGAGTCTAACTTGAGTACTTTGTATATATTGGATATTAGCCCTCTATCAGATATAGGATTGGTAAAGATCATTTCTCAGTTTGTTGGTTGTCATTTTGTCCTATTGACAGTGAAGTCTCTGAAGAAGGAAATTGAAGAAAATCTCAGAGGATGGAAAGATCTCCCATGTTTGTGGATTGGCAGCATTAATATAGTAAAAATGACCATCTTGCCGAAAGCAATATACAAATTCAATCCCTATCAAAATTCTAACTCAATTCTTCACAGACTTAGGAAGAGCAATTTGAAAATTCATCTGGAATAACAAAAAACCCAGGATAGCCAAAACTATTCTCAACAATAAAGGAACCTTTGGTGGAATTACCTTAAGCTGTACTACAGAGCAACTGTGATAAAAACTGCATGGTATTGGTACAGTGACAGGCAGGTAGATCATTGGAATAGAATTAAAGACCCAAAAACGAACCGACAAACCTATGGCCACTTGATCTTTGACAAAGGAGCTAAAACTATACAGTGGAAAAAAGACAGCATTTTCAGCAAATGGTGCTGGCTCAACTTGCGATTAGCATGTAGAAGAATGCAAATTGATCCACAGTTATCTCCTTGTACAAAGCTGAAGTCCAAGTGGATCAAGGACCTCCACATAAAACCAGATACACTCAAACTAATAGAAAAGAAAGTAGGGAAGAGCCTTGAGCACATAGGCACAGGGGAAATTTTCCTGAACAGAACACCAATAGCTTATGCTCTAAGATCAAGAATTGACAAATGGGACCTCATAAAATTGCAAATCTTCTGTAAGGCAAAAGACACTGTCAATAGGACAAAATGGCAAACGTTCAATTTTTATGCTAATTTTTGTAATTATTTCTCTGTAATACAGCTTGAAATCAGGGATGATGATTCCTCCAGAAATTATTCTCTGTACAAGATTGTTTTAGTTATGCTGTGTCTTCTGTTTTTTCATAAAAATTGGGTATTGTTCTCTCAAGGTCTACAAAAAATTGTGTTTGAATTTTGATATGAATTACATTAAATGTATAGATTGCTTGTGGTAAGATGTCAATATTTCGTATGTCAATCATATTGGTCCATGAGCATGCAAGATCTTACAATGCTCTGATATCATCTTCAATTCTGCAAAGACCTGAAGCTCTCATTGTATAAGTCTTTTATTTGTTTTGTTGAAATTACACCAAGGTATTTTATAATTTGTGTCTCTTGTTAAGGGTGTGGCTTCCTTAATTTCTTTCTCATCCCATTTATTATTTGTATATCAGAGGTCTACAAATTTTTGTTTTGAATGAATTTTGAATTCAGCAATCTTGCTGAAAGTGTTTATGAGCTCTAAGTGTTCCTTGGTAAGAATTTTGGGATAACTATGTACAGTAACATTTCTGCAAATAATGATAGTTTGACTTCTTTCTTTCCAATATCTATCACCTTTATCTCCTTTAGTTGTCATATTGCTCTAGCTATAACTTCAAATACTATATTGAAGAGATATGAAGAGAGTGGGCAGCCTTCTTTTGTCCTTGATTTCAGTGTAATTGTTTGACATTTCTTTTCATTTAATTTGATTTAATTTAATTTGATTTCATTACATTTCATTCAGTTACATTTGGCTATCAGCTTGTTGTATATTCTTTGTTGTGCTTAAGTATATGCCTTGTATTTCTGATCTCTCCGAGACTTTTACAATGAAAGAGTATTTGCTTCTATCAAAGGATTCTTCAGCATCTAATGAGATGATCATGTGGGATTTTTTTCCTTTCATTTTGTTAATATGGTAGATAAAATTGATGGATTTTAATACATTGAGCTATACCTGTATCTCTGGGATTAAGCTTGATTGATCACTGTACATACTGTTTTTCGATTCAGTTCACAAATATTTTATTGAGCATTTTTGCATCAATATTTGTAAAGGAGATTGGTCTGAAATTGTCTTTCTTGGTTGAGTCTTTCTGTAGCTTTGGAATCAAGCAATTGTGACCTTATAAAATAAATTTCTTTCTATTTCTATTTTGTGGAATAATTTGAGGAATATTAGCTCTTCTTAGAAGGTCTAGTAGAATTTTGCACTAAAACCATCTGGCCCTGAGGTTTTTTTTTTTTTGGTAAGGAGAATTTTAATGACTTGTTTCTACTTCCTTAGGGTTTGTGAGTTTATTTATATTATTTACCTGCTCTTGATTTAACTTTGGTAGGTGGTATTTATCAAAGAAATTGTACATTTCATTTGTTTTCTCCAATTTTTGGAGTACTGGTTTTTCAACTAAGTCCTAATGATGCTTTGGATTTCCTCATTGTTGTTCTTATGCTCCCATTTTCATTTCTGACAATTTTAATTTTGATCTTCTCTTTCTACTTTTTAGATAGTTTGGCTAAAGGTTTCTCTGTGTTCTTGATTTTCTTAAAGAACCAACTTTTCAGATTATTGATTATTTTTTATTCATTTTTTTGTCTTTCTTTTTTAAAATTTATTTTCATTAGTTATTTTCTTTATTTACATTTTAAATGATATCCCTTTTCCTGGTTTCTTCTCTACCCCCCATTTTTCCCTCCTCCCTCTCCCTGCTCACCAACCCACCCTCTCCCACTTCCTGGCCCTGGCATTCCCCTACTCTGGGGCATAGAACCTTCACAGGATAAAGGGACTCTCCTCCCATTGATGATCACTAGGCCATCCTCTGCTACATATGCAACTGAAGCCATGAGTCCCACCATGTGTACTCTTTGGTTGGTGGTTTAGTTCCTGGGAGCTCTGAGAAGTAGAGGCTGAGCACAGGGTCCCCAATGAAGGGGCTAGAGAAAGGACTCAAGGAGTTGAAAGGTTTTACAGCCCCTTAGGAGGAACAACAATATGAACTATTAATTTTTTATCATTCCCTTTGTTTGTATTTCATTGATTTCAGCCTTATGTTTGATTATTTCCTGCTGTGTACTCCTCTTGGGTGTGTTTGCTTCTTTGTGTTCTAGAGTTTCAAGTGTACTATCAAGTTACTAGTATAAAATCTTGCTAATTTATTAATGAAGGCACTTAGTTTTATGAACTTTTTTCTTGGCACTGCTTTCATTGTGTCCCTTAAGTTTGAGTATGTTGTTCATTCATTTTCATTGAATTCTAGAAAGTCTTTAGTTTCTTTCTTATTTCTTTCTTGATTCAGTGGTCAAGAGTAGAGAGGTGTTCAGTTTCAAGAGTTTGTAGTCTATATGTTGTTTCTGTTGAAGTCCAGCATAGATCTAAAGTAATTGAATAAGTTATAGGGATTATATCAATTTTCTTGTATCTCTTCAGATTTGCTTTATGAGCAAGTATATGGTCAGTTTTGGAAAATGTTCCATGAGATGCTGAGAAGGTATATTCTTCTGTGTTTGAGTGAATTGTTCTGTGGGTATCTGTTAAATCCATTTGAGTAATAATGTCTGTTAACACCATTACTTCTTTATTGAGTGTCTGTTTGGATGATCTGTCCACTGATGAGAGTGTGTGTATGGGGTACTGAAGTCTCCCACTGCTAACGTGTAAGGTTTGATCTGTGAATTACACTTAATATGTTTTTTGTTTGTTAGTTAGTTTTACTAATGTGCATGTACTTTCATTTGTGGCATAGATATTCATAATTGAGACATTATGTTGGTGGATTCCTCTTTTGATGAGTATGAAGAGTGACCCTCCCTTTCACTCTTGATTAATTTTGGTTGGAAATATATTTTATTAAAAATTAGAATGAACACTCTGGCTTGATTCTTGGGTCTACTTGGTTAGAGAATCTTTTTCCAGCCCTTTATTCTGAGATTATATCTATCTTTAATGGTGAGGTATGTTTCTTATATGCAGCAGAATAATGATTCTTTTATTATATTTATTCTTAGACTCTGTGCCTTTTTATTGGGGAATTGAGTACATTGATGTTGACAGATATTAAAGACCAATGATTGTTCATTCTTGTTATTTTGATGGTGGTGATGGTGATGGTGGTGGTGGTGGTGGTGGTGGTGGTGGTGGTGGTGTGTGTGTGTTTCCTTTCTTTTGACTTTGCTGATATAAAATTATTTCCTTGATTTTCTTAGATGTAATTAATCTCCTTGAGTTGAAGATTTTCTTCTAGTGTCTGCAGGCCTGGATTTCTAGATAGAAATTGTTAAATTTAGTTTTGTCATGGAATATCTTGGTTTCTTCTTCTATGGTGATTGAAAGTTTTGCTGGGTATAGTAGTCTGGAATGGCGTTTGGTCTCTGAGAGACTTCAAGGCTCTCCGAGACTGCAAGAGAAGACCAGGTGCTCCTGGTCTAATGGTCTACCTTTATTCATTACTTGGTTTTCCCCCTTGCAGCATTTAATATTTTTCTTTGCTCTGTGCATTTAGTTTTTTTGATTATTATTTGGTGGGAGAATTTTCTTTTCTGGTCCAATCTATTTGGCGATCTGTAATCCTCTTGTACATTTATAGGCATCTCTGTCTTTAGGTCAGAGAAATTTTCTTCTGTGTTATGTTGAAAATATTTTCTGGTCCTTTGAGCTAGGAATGTTCTATTCCTATTATTTTCATAGTGTCTCAATTTTTCTGGATGTTTGGTGTCAGAAATTTTTTAGTTGTAACATTTTCTTTGACCAGTGCATAGATTTCTTCTATTGTATCTTCTATGCCTGAGATTTCTTTTTACAACTCTTGTATTCTCTTGGTGACATTTTCATTTATAGTTTCTTTTATCTTAACTAGCCTTTTCTATCTCCCAGATTCTATCACTTTGTGTTTTGTTTATTGCTTCTATTTCCATTTTCCTGCCTTGAACTGTTTTATTCATTTCCTTCACCTGTTTGATGGTATTTTTCTGTATTTGTTAAAGAGGTTTAGGCATATCCTCTTTTGAAGCTTCTATCATCTTTGCAAGATCGAATTTGAGATCATTATTTTGTGCTTCATCTAAGTGTTCAAGGCTTGCTGTAGTAGGATAGCTAAGCTCTGGTGATGCAATATTGTCCTGGCTTTTGCTGATTGTATTCTTATGGCAGCCTTTAACCATCTGGGTGTTACAGTTATTATAGGTTTCTATGCTAATTTATGAGACTATCTTTGTGATTGGAAAGCACATGGAGCTGTGGACAGGAAAAATGAGTCTAGGGGATGGGGTGCAGTTTAATGCTATTAGATTTGTTTTAAGGTGATTTCATGATCAAGGACTGGGGTGGGGTCTTACCTAGTTTTCCCTAGCACCAACAAGCTTCCTGAAAAGCAGTCAGAGTTACAGGCCAGAAAATTGAGTACAGGCAATATGGTGCAGTTGAATGCTGTAGGATGTGCTTTAGGACAATTTCACATTAGTTTATATTTCAAAAGATATTGTCAAGTCTTCATAAAACATCTCAACAAACACTTTCAATGGAAAAAAACATTTTGCAGTTTAATTTTATATATTTAGATAAATTCCACTGAGTTATATTAAAAATAATTTTTGTTTACTTTTAGAAAGGACATAAATATTTATTTCTATGAAGTATATACATATTGGTTATCTCTAAATATGCAAAGAATAAAATAATGTGTGTCTATAAATCAAGTCATTTATAGGCAATAACAATGTTACTTATCATGTAGAAAGTACATAAAGAAGAAGCTATTTTTACTTTCTGGAAAATAAATTAATTTAATATTTTACGCTAAACACTTGGACAACTTCATGTTCTGCTGAGAATCAAAGTAAATTGCACTGTACAATCACCAACTCCACAGTGATGACAAGCTGTGTCCTGATCACTAACTGGAAGCATGCACACCCAAGTTGTCTCCCTTATGAACACTTTTTTAAAAGCCAATTGCCAGCAAGTAAACAATATATCAGTCAAGATGAAGACTTACCAAGCAAACCTGGATCTTCCATTATTCTAACACTTGATTAAATGCAGTTATAACTTGGGCAAAAGAGTAGTGTTCTGCCTAATTGTCTCTTTATTAAAGTGTTCCTCAACAGAAAGGTCTATAAGCTCTTTTTCTTCTTTTAAAAAACTGTTCTCACTGAATCACATGAAATTTGATGTATTTCCAGGAAATAAAATAAAATAGAATTTAGCAGACCATTTTAGGGTACTGTGATCACAGCTGTCAATCTAAGTATAATTGACTATGCTGTGATCAGTAGGTAGTTTCCTCATTCCCATAGTATACACAACTAGCATTTAAATAATGCCACTATCCTAGTTAATTTTACCATTGAATTCATCTACCTAAATTAGAAATCCCAATTTTTTAAATGGATTCATCTTTATTCATTTGTATAGCAAAGTAAACTCATATTGTATGAATTTATCAAATTACTCAATCATAGAACCTTTTTCTATTTTATTTTTTTTATTTTCTTTATTAACATGTAATTTTCTCCATTCCCAGTTTCCCCTCCAAAAAACAAAGAAACAAACAAAAACAACAAAAACAAACCCCTGTTGCCTCCCCCTTCCCCATGCCTGCCACCCCGCCCTCTCCCACTTTCTGGCCCTGGCATTCCCCTACACTAGGGCACAGAACCTTCACAGGGCTGAGGTCCATTCCTTTCTCCTTGTACAAAGCTCAAGTCCAAGTGTATCAGGGACCTCCACATCAAAGCAGATACATTAAAACTAATAGAAGAGAAAGTGGGGAAGAACCTCGAGCAAATAGGCACAGGGGAAAATTTCCTGAAGAGAACGCCAATAGCTTCTGCTCTAAGATCAAGAATTGACAAATGGGACCTCATAAAGTTGCAAAGCTTCTGTAAGGCAAAAGACACTGTCAATAGGACAAAACGGCAACCAACAAATTGGGAAAAGATCTTTACCAACCCTATATCTGATAGAGGGCTAATATCCAAGGTATACAAAGAACTCAAGAAGTTAGACTCCAGAGAACCTTTTTCTATTTTAATATTCATGGAACTTTATAAAATGTTTTTAACAAACATTACTGTTGAAGCCATCCTTTATAGTTGGATATACTTGTTCATGGATAGATATATAGCTAAATATTAAAACAAATATGTAGCTATATTTATAGACCTCTTATAGAGTCCTCAGTAGAGCTCCATAATGTTACTGAGAAAATATTAAAAGGCCAGGACACCCTGATGATACAGTGTCTCAAGAACATTCCACATGCCTAAGGTGAAAGATAGATTACTTAAAGTAGATCAGATCAAGCAGAACATCAAAAAACTTGCTTTTTTTTTTTTTTTTTTTTTT
>NW_022196894.1:49014213-49065685 GCF_008632895.1 Mastomys coucha | reverse complement strand
TTTTTTTTAGCTTTTGTCAAGTTAGACTTAGGTTTATTTGCTAAAATGAAGTTACAGACTTGTCCCATGTTGATGGGGAATGTAAAGCAGTGGTCAAATGGGTCTTTAGGGTATTGTTAGGAGAAGCATCTTGAAGTGATTCAGTATTACATTTTTTTATTTTATTTTATTTATTTATTTTAATTGGTTATTTTATTTATTTACATTTCAAATGTTATCCTTTTTCCCAGTTTCCCCTCCACAGAACTCCTATTCCATCCCCCTAACCCCTGTTTCTATGAGAGTGTTCCCTTACCCACCACGCACTCCTGCCTCACCACCCTAGCATTCCCCTATATTGGAGCATTGAGCATTCACAGGACAAAAGGCATCCCCTACAACTGATGCCAGATAAGGCCTACATATGCAGCTGGAGTCATGTACAATTATGTTCTAACTCCATCAGAAAAAGAAAGGAAATCCTGTAGGTTAAGACTTGAGTATTCTTTCTACCGGTATCAGCACATTTACAAGAACATGTTGTTTCTCATTCCTTATACAGACACCACATGGAGAAGTAGGAAAGCTGATACCCAAAAGAAGAGGACATTCCATTGTATAGTTGCCTCAGGTATGCACTTTATGCATATGCTGGTTCCTTGTTAAGCTCTATTTTAAGATCCAGAAAGCTGTTCAAGGTCATGCTATTTCTAGGAGCTTATGTCTGCTTGTTGAACAGAAATCCAGTAGCCCAGCCAATAGTGCATTAGACTTTTCATTATATAAACATTTGTATGCATGGATCTAATCTCATATGTTACCAGCTATACTCTATCTGGTAGTCAGTCATTTTGAAATTTCCTATGATACCTTGACAGTGCTTACAAGATGCAAAAATTCTTGGCCCTGCTACTACCCAATCAGGATCTCTCAATTGGCACACAGTGTAACATCAGAATTTAGAAACCAACCAGTAAGGGAAGGGGTTGTATTCCAGAATTGTCCCATCTGACTTTCTTATTCCTTGTCAGTCTGAATGCAAATCTTTCTTCTGCCTGTCCTCCTTCCAGTTCACAGAGTTGAAAATGTTGCTCAGCTTGATGTAATAATGATAACTATAATCATACAAATTGCATATTCCACTCAGTGTGGAGCCACACGGCACAGAGAATTGATGGCCTCATATAGGGCATTAATGTATCAAAGCTGCTGGACCTATGTAGAATTCAGGAAACGCCAATGCTCTCCTTCAGTTTATGCCCCAGTAACCTTGCCGCCTCTCTTAGTTGCTGTACCACAGAACAGGTAATCCATCAAAAGAGAAACATCATAAACTACCCTGCTGCCCTCCAAAGTGTCTTATTCTTTTTTTTTCCTTCTACCTTCTGATTTTAGCATCAAAGCTGGAAGACTCTGTGAGGCAGTGCAGAATGCTTGGGGCACTCGGAATCGTGACCACTCTGTTTCATTCCTCGACCCATCCACTTCACTTTTATCAGAGACATTGCATTCCTCTAGACACTGAACTAGTCAGAAAGAGATCACAACTCTCAAAAAAAAAAAACCTACATGAAGGTCAAGATGAGTTTCTATTGGATTTCTCAAGGAATCTAATTCAACTTACAGCACTTGATACGCCCGTACTCAAGGCTCTGAATATGCCAGCATTTCTGCACATCCTTTGGATCTGTCTGTCTCTATCTTTCTGTCTCTCTCTCTGTCTGTCTCTCTTTTTTGTCTCTTTCTCTGTCTCCCTTTCTGTCTCTGACTGTTTGTCTGTCTGTCTCTGTCTTTATCTCTCTCTCTGTCTCTGTCTTTTTCCCTCTGTCTCCCTCTCCCCCTCCCTCCCTCCCTCTCTCTGTTTGTGTGTGTGTGTGTGTGTGTCTGTGTGTGGTATGTATGCGCATGTAGTGCCATGAGTGGATGTATGATATCTTGTTTTGTCCTTCTACTTAATCTTTTTCTTAAAAGCAATTTGTATGTGTGTGTGCCTACGTGTGTGTATATGTACTGTGTTCGTGCCTCATATCCAAGGATGACAGAAAAGGGCCTTAGATCTCCAAAGACTAAAATTATAGATAGTTGTGAGCCATAATGAGTACCAGGAACAAAACCCAGGACTTTGATACAGCAAAAAATGTTTTTAACTGCTTAGCCGTCCCTTAGTCCTATCCACCTTAGTTTGTTTTATGTTTTTGAGACAGTTTCACTCAACTTAGAGCTCAGCATCTTGACTAGATTCGCTGGCAGTATCTACCTACCTTCATCTTCTCTCCAGCCCTAGGATTATTTGTGGATGTTTTGCCTAGGTTTTTCCATGGATGCTGGGGATCTCAACTCTAGCCCTCAACCTTGTACTTTTGGGACCAAGCAATCTCCCTAGCTCTGTTTATTTTGACTGGGTTTAAATTTCTTTTCTGAAACAAGATCTCACATTGAACTTGTAATATTCCTTCCCTAACCTCCCTAAGACTAGGATTACAGGCTTCTACCACTATAGTCAGTGTTTTTGTTTGGTTTTGGCAGTTTAAATATTTATTTGCATGTTCCTAAACAATAGTGCTGTGTTTAGCAGCCTTTAAAAACTGATTTGTGCAAAGTGATTAGTTTTTTAAAATGACATTTTCATACATCCCTAATTACACTTTTGATATTGCGTACTTTTCTCTTCATCTATTTCATAATAAAATCAGTAGCCTACATTTAATTGGGTAAACTTTCAGTTAAGCTGAGTACACTTTATGTATATTGATGAATGCTATTGTATTTTTTGAGCATCCATTTTTTTATCCAATTTTAAGGCAAATGGATAGACACTTGAAGTGCTTCCCGTTATTTGTTTTGTATTCTTGTTATCCATATAAAAAGTAGTGTTTTCTAGGGTGTTCTTCCATGTGAAAGGAAATATAGGTTATAAACTATTAAATCCATACAGAGTAATTACCTATATTGCACAACAGTCACTGGTTCTATTTGGGAAGCAGACCACAAGGCTCTTTAGCTTTGCTTATAGTTGAGGACATTGTTGTAGTGGTCTGGGAAGCAGGTTATATTTTTTTCCTGTCCACCCACCACCTTCCATTTCTATGGGTAGATTCTCAGTCTTCAATACCACGTGCTCTGCCTCCTAACACACAGACAATAAAATTCATTCAGAGTGAAAATGAAAATATAATCTGGCAATCCTAAAGCAAGCATCAAGGAGCTGTGTTGGTATTATTCTGTTTCTTATCTCATAGTGAGGATAAGAGCATAGATGCCCTTGTACTTGCAATGTCTGTGGAGCTAGCTGGGTATTTATGTCTAGAAGCTTTCTCTCAGCATAAGTCTTTCAGCAGCCAGTGTCCACTGATTTATTTAGGTCCAGCTCCTTTCCTAGACATATGTTTCATCTCCATGTGGCTCATCTCCTTTTCCCCCTTTGGCTACTGAGCTTTATGGTCCATTTCAGGAGTTTTATTACTCTAGGAAGAATGAACATATTGCTCTAGCAGTCAGCCTCTCGTTAAGACAATGCTTGACTTGGCTAGTCCCTATACTGCTGAATCTCCTCCAAACGTATTTTACCAGGAAGAAATGGGGAGAGGGAGATGTTCTCCCACCTAGTCACTTCACTCCATCCTAAGTCAAATGCCTTAGAGGAAGCTCATTCTTCATTCTTGCTTAGTAATTTTGGATTCTCTACAGTCTAGTTGTGCATTCATTACTATTATCATTAATAGTAGTAGTACTGATGGTGTTGGTAGAAGTATTAGCAGTAGTAGGAATAGGATATTATGTTTTGGTTCTCTTTTTTATTTATTTTATTTTAGCTTAATTATGCCTTGAAATTTTTATATGTGTATAAATGTACCTTGGACATGTCCATCCCTTATTTTCCCTTCAAATGCCTCCAGAAACCCCATCACATATTACCCCTACCCTCATGTCATCCATTTATTTATTTATTTATTTATTTATTTATTTATTTATTTAGCTTCTTTGGTCAGCTGAGTTGGATTAAGACTGCCATATGCACATGGGCATAGGATGGGATCATCCAGTGGAATATCAGAAACTTACCCTTGGCCATCCATACTCCTAAAGAAAAGTGACATTTCTCTCTGCAGCATTCAGTTGCCAATATCACCTCAGGTCAGGGTGGCACCTCAGAAGCTCCTCCTTCCTCCATGCTGGGATTCTTAACTGTCCTGGGTGGGTAACCACAGCTTCTGGGTGTTCATGTGAGCAGCAGCCATGTCATGTCCATTTCATGGCTCCCCCTCCTTTAAGCTCTTTTGTGCTTTCTACTTCCTCTGTCAGGATGTTCCCTGAGCCTTTGTGGGGGGAGGATGGGATTCCACTTCATTCTTCCTTGCTAGTCCAAAATCTCTCAAATAAACTGAGCTCTGAAATGTAAGCATAGGACCAGTATTGACTGTGTCTGTTCGTTTTTGAATTGAAAGGCATAAAACGTGATCGAACACACTGTGGATAAAGACTACAAAGTTCTATCATGAAAATGGAGACATGGGAGTGTAATTAGGGATATAAATTCAGTAACGTCATCCAAATGCCTAAATACTGCTGTGGGAATGACTTTTCCAATCATCTATTTTGTCGCGAGAGTGACTACAAATCACAGTATCAATCAAGCAGACTTAGTTTGATCCAATAAAATTTTATTTTCAAGGTAAGTGACAGGGATGATCTGGTTTACATTCCATTGCTTTTTGTTTCCTGTTTAAAGTATTAAAATATGGGAACCATTTCAATTATACCAATAGTCAGTATGGTACACCAAGATTTACTAATTTTCTAATTACAATTATATGAAACTTTTCAGAAAATAAATGAAAATTGCATAGGAATTTTGTCTATGTATGGTGGAGAAACTATACAGTTTTCTTTTAAAAATACAGAAATTCAAAATATTTTCAGATATTTACATTTAAATGGATGTTTAACATGTAGTTCATGTAGATCCTCAATACAAGCATCTTGAACATACGTTAAATGTGTGGTATTTCAAAGCACATTAAACAGTAATGGATATTCGTATTTTGAACATTTATTGTTTTAAAGTTGAGCAGTATGTTGCTTTACTCTCTATCTCAAATTGTAAGACAATGTACACAAATATTATTTAAATTTTGAATCTTCACAATAGCTATTATGTGTTCACCTACATTTGAGCATTTAACAGGCAAAATTACGAGGATCCTAAGTTCAAAGCCAAATTGGGAATACAATTACTGAGTTTAAGGCCAACCTGATCTACCTAAGGAGAGTGTATGCATAAAAACAGGAGGTGGTAATATCATTCAGTGACAGAGCTTTCTCACAATGCTTGTGATCTTGAGTTTGGTGCATAACAATGAAAAGAACAAATGAATAAATAGATTAAAGTTATATAAATGTATTTTATGCTCTAACTTAATTTTAAAATAAAATCATGATAATATCTATCACCTTAAGATACAATTTATTGATAGATCTAGCTGTCAACAATTTGCTCTTTCATTTTCTTGGAATTAGGCAACCTTAAAGCACAATAAGAGTTTTGTGTAGTCAATTACTACATGTAGGAAAGTTTAAGTTTAGACTGAGGAAAGAAAAAAATCGTCAAGGAATATTGGAAATCTATAAATATGTATTTGGAAAAATAATAAAAAAGCCAGTTATCTTATTACAATCAATTTCATATACTTCCATGACAAGACTGCAATTTTGGGATATTAGTTCACCCTACATTATCTTTAAAGGTCAAAAACCTCCTTTGTTTTGAAAATCTCGTGTTTCCTAATCATATTTATTGCAGACAGCATGGGTTCTTCGTCTTTTTTCTTGTTATTTTTAATCTGTGACATGTTGGAACTAGATTTGTCTTTATTGCTATTTACATATTTATTTTTTTACTTTCACCATGCCAACAATAAGTCATTCCAGATGATGGACAAACAGTATACAAGCATTATAAAATTGCTTCGTCTTTCTTCATTTATGGTGTTGTTTGTGGGCTTTTCATATATAACTTTTTTCTTGTTGATGTACAGTATATCTTGTCTCACATTCTCATGGGCACATGAAGGCATGTGGAATTTTATACAAGGCTTTTCTGCATTTATTAAAATGATCATGTAACTTTTGCCATTAAGTCCTTTTGTGTGGTTTATTACATTTATTCACTTGTGTTTGTGAAAAATTCTCTGCATATTAAGGATGAAGCCAACTTGGTCATGATGAATAATCTTTATGTGTATCTGTGTTCTGCTTGTAAGTATTTTATTGAGCATTTTGGGTCTAAATTCATATTGGATTATGATTTTCTTTTTTGTTCTGTCTTTACATGGTGTGAATGTCAGATTGATACTGGTTTTGAAGGAGTTTCAGAGGGCCTGCCATAATTCTCTTTTGGAAGAGTTTAAGGTTAAGATGCAGACCTTCAAAAGTCTGATAGAATCTTCATGTGAATTCATCTGGCCATCAACTTTTATTTAGCTAGAAGATGTTGTATTACTATTTCCATCTTATATGTTATGGGTCTGTTCAAATAGTTGATTTTTTTCATGCTTTAATTTTGGGGGTGTGGATTAATTTAGAAATTCATCCATTTTTTTTTTAATTTTACCAGCTTAATGGAGAATAGGCTTTTAATGCATTCATAACATTGTATTTCTTTGATGTCTGTTGTATTGTTTCCCTCTTCAATTCTGATTCTCTTCATTTGGGCTACCTATTCATTTTGGTTAGATCAAAGTTGGTTGATCTTGTTAATCTTCTCAAAGGACAAACTCTTCAATTCATTGATTCTTTAAATTGTTTTCTTTGTTTTTATTTTATTGATTCACTGATTTTTCTCACTGATTTTTATTATTTATTACCAACAACTTTTATTTCCTTTGTTCTAGTTTTAATTCTACCTGATTTATTTGTGCCTTTTCTGATATTTTGATGTAGGCATTTAGAGATATAAATTCCCTTCACAGGTATTGCTTTCCCACTGTCCCAGAGGTTTTGTTGTATTGTTTTTATTTTTTTTACTTTGGTATAGGAAAGTTTTTTATTTCTCTCCTGATTTATTCTTTGACTCATTATTTATTCATTAATGAGTTGTCTAGTCTACATGAATTTTATGTTTGCTATATATTTGCTTTCTGTCAATTTTGAGTTTTATTGCATTTTTCTCAGGATAATATGAGGAGTTATTTCAATATTTTTAATTTTTAAAAATTTAGCATTTGTATGAAGTGTACTCTATTTTAGAAAACCATCTGTATGCTGCTGTGTAGAATGTGTATTCTTTTATGTTTGGGTGGAATATCCTGCAGATATCTGTTAATCCAGTATGATGTTAATGTCACTTAATTCTGATGTTCCTCTTTTAGCTTTTTATCCAGATGACCTGTATATTGGAGGAAATGAGGTATTGAAATAATCTACTATCAATATACTGGTATACTGGTATTAATTTATGTCTTTCAAACAAGTAGGGTGTTTTTGTTATCTGTTTTTGATATATATATATATATGTATATACATATATACATATATATATATATATATATGCCAAAATTCTCTCTCTCTCTCTCTCTCTCTATATATATATATATATATATATATATTTATATATATGTGTGTGTGTATATATGTATATGTATATATGTATATGTATATATAAATACATATATACATATATATGTGTGTGTGTGTATATATGTGTGTGTGTGTATGTATGAAATTGAGTGTCTTGGGGCTTAATGCATTATGTGGATAATGGTTTTTTCCCCTCATTTGGGGATTCATTCTTTAGGTTATTTGGATCTGTGGAGTATAGTATGGCACCAGTATTTTATGGCTTATATCTACATATAAGTAAGTACATACTGTGCATGTCCTTTTGTGACTGTGTTGTCTCAATCAGAATTCTCAAATTCCATTCATTGCCTACAAATTTCATGCTGTCTTGGTTTTTAATAGCTGAGAAATATTCCATTGCGTAGATGCAACACAAATTCTTTATCCATGCTTTAGTTGTGGGGCATGTAGGTTGTTTCCAATTTCTGACTAGTACAAATAAAGGTGCTATGATCATAGTTGAGCAAGTGTCTTTGTGTGATATTGGAGCTTCTTTTGAGTATATGCCCAGGAGTGATAAAGCTTGATCTTGAGGTAGAACTATTTCCACTTTTCTGACAATAAAAAGGGTCATAAGAGGCAGATGGAGGTAGGAAATTTGGAGGGATGGGAAGTGGGGAGGGGAATGTGGGTATTCAGAATCAGGTGTAGGGAAGAACAGAATAGATGGCTAGATGACCATGAAAACGAATAGAAATCTGCAACCGATGGGGGCAAACAGGTGGGGAACATCTCAAGGATGAGACAGAGACCTGGAATAAGGGAGGTGCCCATGAATCAATGGGGGAGTGACCTTAGCGGTTACTCACAAAGATGGGGTATGGAACCTAAAAAGGCCACCTCTTGTAGCCAGACAGGAACTCTAGTGGAACAATAGAGATACCACCTACCCAAAAAACTTTTCAATCCAAAATTTATCCTGTCTACTAGAAATGCAGGCAAGGAGGATTGATCAGAGACTAATAACTTGATACTCATCTAATAACTTGATACTAATAATTTAATTCTAATAACTAATAACTTGATACTCAACTAATAACTTGATACTCATCGAATGAATAAACACCAATCACTAACACTATTAATGATACTCTGTTACACTTGCAGACAGGAACATGTCCTCTGAGAGTCTCCATGAAGCAACTGCCTCAGAGAGATACAGATACCCACAGTTGAACAATGGATGGAGATTGGAGATACTTATGGAAGAATAGGAGGAAGGACTGTGGCCACGAAGGGCATGGGCACGCCACAGGAAGACCAAAAGAGTCAACTAATCTGGACTCTTTGGGCTCTCAGTCTGAATCACCAACCAAAGAACAAACAAGGGCTGGGCATAGGCCTCCCTGCTTATATGTAGCAAATGTGCAGCTTGGCTTTCACATGGGTCCTGAACAATTGGAATGGGGGCTATCTCAAAAGCTGTTGCCTGTATATGGGATATGTTTTTCTAGCTAAGCTGCCTTGTCTGGCCTGAGTGGGAGAGAAAGCACCTAGCCTTGCAGAGACTTGAAGTGCCAGGGTGAGGAGAGATGCAGGGACCCCCACCTTCCCAGAGGAGAAGGGGAAGTTAGATGGGGAAATGATTGTGGGAGGGGTGACCAGGAGGATGGGAGTGAGGTTGATGTAAGTAAATAAGTTAAAAGAATAAATTTTAATTTAAAATTATAACAATGGCTTTTTAAATATAAATTGTTCCCTTGATTATTGTGAGGTATTTCTCTTTGTATCAGCTGATTATTTTATTTTGAAGTCTATTTTGTCATATATTAGGATAGCAATGTCTGTTTGCTTCCTCATCCCACTGAGTCCCTTTTTTGTCGATCCATTTATTTTAAGATAGTGCCTATCTTTAAAGCTAAAATGTATTTCTTGTAAACAACAGATATATGGATTTTGTTTCTTGATCCATTCAGTCTATGTCTTTTGATAAGAGATTTGAGCCCATTGATATATAAAGTTATTACTGAAATGTATGTGTTTATTTTGGTCGTTGCATTGATTCTCAGTGGTTTTGTGTTCTTAGTGGTACTTCATGTTTTGATACTCAAGGCTTCATATTTTTTTCAACAATGCTTTGCTCATTCCCGTCTTTAGCCATAAATACAGCTTTCTGTATTTTATTTAGCTTTCATTTGTTATATAGAAATAATTTTAGGCTGTTTATATCATGGGAAATTACTCTTTCTCTTCAGTTATAGTAGATATTTTGTTTGGTATAATAGTCTAGGAAGGCCAACATTTTTTTAGGACCTGAAATACATTGCTCCAGGCTCATCTGGATTTCAAAGTTTCCACTGATAAATCACTTTTCAGTATGCTTTTTTTGTTATATATACCTACTGCTTTAACTAAGATATATCATGAGTTTTTTCTCTTTTTCTCTTTTGATGTTCTAGGTTCATTTTGTATTTCTATTGATGTGTCTTTACTCACTCTGTGAAAGTTTTTTCTGTGAATTTTTTGAAGATCCTCTCTATGCCATTCACTCCTAATTATTAATTATTATACGTTCTATTATGCAAAAGTTTGTTTTCTTTATATTATCCAATTTTTTCTTGTATGTTTATATTTGTTGCTTATTTGGTCTAGATTCTCTATTTTATCATCAATTCCAAATAATCCACCCTTCATCTTCATTCATTCTGCTTGTAAGGCTTTCCTTTGAATTTTCTAACTGAGCTACTGGGTTTTTCAATTTCATCTTAATTTTAGCTTGATTTCTCTTCAATGTTCTCTTTGAATTCCATTCTCCAGTCCTGGATTTTCTTTTTCATTTCTATCTGTCAAATGTTTGTGTGTGTGTTTGTGGTGTTGTTGTGGTGGGGGTTGTGGTTTTATTCAGTTTAGTTTAGTTTTTGTGTATTATTTCTTATTTTGTTTTCTGTTTGAACATCACTAAGTCTTTGTTCTTAAGTTCTTTTTTTCTTAATTTCAATGAACTGTTTCTTTGGATCTTCTAGTACCTCCTCAATCTTTGTCTAGGATCATGATTTTTTTTTTTAAATTTATTGTTTTGGTATGTCTTTAGATAGATCTCATTGGCAAATATTTCCACAGAACAAGTAGATTTTTGTAGAGAAGTGTTTTAGTTAGCTTTATATCACTGTGATGATAGACCATAACCAAGGCAATGTATAAGAAAAACAATTTATTGGGGACTTAACATTTCACAGGATATGTACATGTTATAGTGGTAAGCAAGTCAGCAAGCCAGGAGGCATTTCTCTGGAGAAGTAGCTGAGAGCTTAATGTCCTTTTGTGCAAATAAGAGAGAGAAAAAGTGTGGGCAAGGGGAAAGAACTATAGAGCAGAGTGCAGGAAAGGCTGTAATGGTGTTGATTTTTGGAAATTCAAAGTCCATTCCAAGGTTCCCAATTCCTCCAACTACTCCTACTTCTCCCAAACATTCCTACCAACTGGTGACCAGACATCCAAGTATATAAGCCTTTTCAAACCACCAATTTCACTCCCTATTCCCCATAGATATCTAGCCATATCACAACATAAAATCCACATAGTCCAACTTCAACCATCTCCATTGTTCTTCAGTTTCAATACAATTTCATATTCCAAAGACAAGGCAAACTCATAATTGTAACCTTCTGTAAAACCAAAACAAAAAGCAAATTATACATGTTCAACATAAAAATTACAGAATATACACTTTTGTTCAAATGGGAGAAATGGTCACATAGTGATGAAATATTGAGCCAAAACAAGTCCAAAACCTATCAAGGCAAATCCCAAACTTTGTAGCTCTATATTCACAGTGAAGGGACTTAGGTGGTTCTATCCTCCCATCTTTGATAACTACAACACAGTCCTCTCTCTTTGGTTGCTTTCACTTCCAATGGGCAGCTCTCTCATAGAGTAGTCATCTCATAACTGTATAACCTCCAACATCCAGGAATCTTCATTGTCATCCAGGCTTCAGCTTTACAGCTTTATGCAAGAAGTTCTCTGGGCCCACATGCATGGATTCCTCCTCAGTCACAGACCTGGCTTCAGTGCATTTCCTTAACCCCAGAGAAAAATTTCACCTCTTTATTCTTGGTTCCTTCATGATTCTAAAGATAGAACCATATGGCTGATGCTGCAAAGTTAAACTATCCTACTGGTATGGAACCTGGTTCCCACGATGAATTACATGTCCTTAAGGTTTCCATTGTTGTAGTAGTCATTGGTATGGTTGCTGTTGAACAGGTTTGTTAGGACATTTCTTAGCTGGGTGGGATTTTGCCTTGAGGGCACCAATCCTTTCCTCTCATTTTGCACCAGGCCTCTCATCTCTTTCAGCACAAACCTTTGCTCCAACATAAAATTCCTTGCTGCTATTTTTCCATCTTAAACCATACATTTTGCATTTATTTTTATCCCATGATTCTTTTGCATTGTAAGCCCTCATAGGAGTTATCATAAAACCAGGAGTCAGAATCTATATTAGGCTGTCTTGAAATCTTCTCAGTCAATGAAAATTAGTTCAAAAACCTTCAATTTGGCCTCACGCAAGTTTTTAGGACAAAGGCAAAAATTGTCACATTCTGTGTTGAAATAGCCCAAGGATGATTGATCTTGAGTCCATTAGCTGGTATTGTTCTCATCTGAAACATCTTGAAGGAAACCTCCACAGTTTGAAATTCTCTTGGGTCCATTCTCATTCAAACTATTACAAGAAGGTCCTGGCTTTGCTCTATCCTACCTTTGAATATGGGATGAGGTCTCCTCAAGTTGGCTTCTTTTGTTACGTTTTTTTAATTGGATATTTTATTTATTTACATTTCAAATGTTATCCTCTTTCCTGATTCCCCCCCCCAGAACCCCCATCCCATCCCCCCTCTTCCTGCTTCTATGAGGTTGTACCCCTACCAACTTACCCACTCCTGGCTCCCACCTTCCCATTCCCCTACACTGGGGCATCAATCCTTCACAGGACCAAGAGCCTCTTCTCCCATTGATGTCTGACAAGGCCATCCTCTGCTATATATATGGCTGGAGCCATGGGTCCCTCCATGTGTACTCCTTAGTTGGTGGGTTAGAACCTGGGAGCTCTGGTTGGTTGATATTATTGTTCTTTTTATGGGGTTGCAAACCCCTTCAGCTCCTTCAGTCCTTTCTCTAACTCCTCCATTGGGGACCCCATGATGAGTTCACTGGTTGGTTGTGAGTATCCTCCTCTGTATATGTCAGGCTCTGGCAGAGCCTTTCAGGAGATAGCTACATCAGGCTTCAGTCTGCAAGCACTTCTTGGCATCTACAATAGTGACCGTGTTTGGTGACTGTATATGGGATGGGATCCCCAGGTGGGGCAGTTGTTAGTTTTATGTCTGATATGGAGAGATCATGTTAGGGAGTTGACATTAGATGTTGGAAATGATTTGGTTGGTATGATGCTAGGTGAACAGAAGGAACTGGACTGTTTAACAAGGCGTGTCTCCCTGGTTCAATTCTGGAGGGTGAAGTATATCTGACTAGATGAAAAGGTTAGATATGGTGGAGGGTAGGGGTGGGGGAGCAGAAGGATTTGTAGATTGACGAGTAGGCAGGGTGGATGTGGTCAGAAATTTAGATATTGTAGTGTAGGCAAGGGTGGGCAGACTAGGCTGGGGCACAGGATGTGGGACCTGGTCTTTATGTGGCAGGTTGGGGAAGGTATGGGGAGGAAAGGGTTAGGCAAGCTCATGAGGGTGGACTCTGGAGAAGGATATAGGAGATCGGCAGGGTAGAAAGGTTGGATGTAGCATATGAGGGGCAGGCAAAGATGGGATGATGAATGGTGGATCCAGGATAGGTCTTGTTAGTTGGAGAGAGTTCCAGGAATAGAGATTTAGGGGAAATAGTTTTTAAAGGAGTACTAAATGAGATGAATGTCAAGTTTAATTTTATTAAGAAAGCTTGTTTTAGTTAAAAAAAAATAAGTGAAGCTGTCCAAGCTAATTTGCATTTTGGGTATTAAAATATTTTTTCACATTATCAATAAAAAATAATAGATTTATACTCTGACCTTATGCAAATGAAAAGGAGACAGAAAGTGATACATTGTGAATCACTTCTTTGTTATTTTAATTTTTTATATTTGCATGTTAAAGTTCAGAATTACAAACTGGGAGAACATCAACTTTAAATTTATTTGTAGAATATTCTTTTAGAAAGGGTATTAAATCTTGCAGATCCAAAGCTATTATAAGCAGTCTTTTTTTTTTTTTTTTTTGGTTTTTGTTTTTTTGTTTTTATGTTGCAAGAACAGGTACCGCTTTTTTGTAATTTTAGAAGCAAATTATGATTTTTCAATCTAACTAGTCAAACTATCAAAACTCATGAGTGTTCATAAAAATACTAAGTAAGATTTTATATTTTCCATCTTTAAGAAGAGAAAAATGAAGTCTTTACTAAAGTAAATGATTTAGTTTGTGGAAAAGGGTCTAAGGCACAGCAGACTTTGTCTCTCCCATGTCTGACTTCAGACCTCCAGGACATTTCGACTATACAAATGTCCTATGCCACCTTTCTTTCTTTCTTTCTTTCTTTCTTTCTTTCTTTCTTTCTTTTTTTTTAAGCATTTATTCTGTACTCCTCTTGAAGCCTTTGAAGTTTTTAATTCTGGAAAGTGAGGAAAGCATAAACTAATTAGTAAAGAAATATTGTTTTTCCCTCATAAGGAAAGCAAAGCCTGGCATGATGGTACATATCTAAATAGAAACATTTGGAAGTCTGAGATAGGAGGTTCTTATCTAGGGCTACATAGTAAGATCCAGGGCTGCTTGGGCTACAGAGTGAGACTCTGTATTTTAAAATGTGAAACAAACCAAAAGGCCAGAACAGTACACAAGTCTTTTACAAAGGAATGCTAATTTAAAGGAACATATTATTAATATCTAAGGATTTCATAGAATGTTTTAATTATATTTTCCCCAAATCTTCCTACCTCCTCCAACATCTACACTACTTTCCCAAACCCCTACAACTTCATATCCTCTGTTTTTTGTTTGTTTGTTTTTTGTTTGTTTGTTTTTTGTTTTTTGTTTTTTATTTTTAATAATCCACCCAGCCAAGTTTGCGGTCCTCATATACAAATTGGTGGAAGATCATACATTGGAGCATGATCACTTTCCAGTGACCACAGCTGTAAAGAATTCATCTCTTGAAGAAGACATCAACTGTCAGTAGCCCCTCACTTAGGTAGAGTACACAACCTATAGTGGTCTGGGATGTCGTGTAAGAACTGTTTTCCCTGGCCTGCACCTTCCCCACACCCCTGGAATGGGGTTCTGCTTCCTGTGAGGCCGGACGCCCATCCTGTGGCCATTCTGTGGGGTCTTTGACAGTCTCGCCAGCTCTGGCAGAACATGGTTCTCTCCCACCTCTTTATTTCCCCATACCCTGTGCCCGGCACTTACTAAACTGATATAATTTTCAAAAATTCAACTATGATAAGAAAAGAAAACATAAATTTGTAAGACACAAAAATTAATCTACTGTCTGATTCTAGAAATAAATTGACTGAAAATACGAATAAGCTGTAGTACAACAGTGAGGTCTCTTCACCTTCTTTCTTTCCTTTTCTATTCACTTCCTCACATATCAGGATAGAAGCATAATGACTGGTCCAGGGAGAGGTTGAAAATCCAGCTTGACTCCAATACAGGAGATTATAAGGAACTCCAGACAAAATTTGTTTTACTGGTCATGAAGTTAGGAAATGTTTAAGTGGAACTTAAAATGACCTTCCTTTGATGGCATGGGACAAAGTGAATGGAGCTGGGAAATCAAGAGCCTGGGTGATGTCATTGAGTCATCCTGCCCAAACAGCTCCAGAGACTTTCTGTTGCGTGACACCTTTCATCTATCTCTTCACTCTCCTTTTACAGCAGTTTGAATTCTAACTGTTTCGTTTAGTTTTTAACCACTGGTGACTGAGAATGATAGCAATGCAGTCAGACATGACCAGGACCGCTGAGTTTTCACAATCATGATTAGAGCAGCAAATATCTGCTGTGTTGTATAAAATGTAAGCTTAGCAATGTGCACAGCCACATGGGGGAATATAACACTTGATATGGTCTAACTATATGGAGGCATTTATTTAAATTATTTATATGATTCCTATTGTTAAGTTGAAATTACTATATGTTCTCTACCAGTAATTAAAAGTAATCTAGTAAACATTTTTCATATATTGAGAAAGAACATTCTGGGCAATGCTGCCTTATCTCCATCACAGAGTACACCTTTCCTGCCTAGTCAGCTGAGTTCATTAACTGGTAAGTAAGCTTTCGTCTATTTTTCTATTGTATAAATGACATAGGCAAGGGATGCTATCAAATAGTTCAATTGGGCACTCTGATCTAAAGTTTATGTAGAAATGATGGGTGTATATCCATAAGCAGTGGCAACAAATATGCCCCCCCTCCCATGGTTACAAAGGTATTTTATGCCTTTACTCAAAAATATTTTTGCCAACATTGAAATTTTACATTTAGTGTTTTATTATTTGAAATTGTCAAATTAAATTCAAATTTTTCATAGGCCTTAAAGTTCAATTCATTGTGGTTAAAAGTACTAAGACACATTGGGATTTATTTGACTATGAAGATGGATACTAGAGAGGAAGAATCCCCAAGAGATATGTTTGTTCTAGCAAACAGTTAAACTCCGACCGGACATTGATCAGTTCACACTGTGATTAAGGCTCTGGACTGAGGCTAAGAGCAAAGATACAAAGAAGGATAGAAGTATTGCAGAGGGGAGGTGGCTTGTAATCAACACACAGTCCTGTTTAGCTGTGAGCTAGTTACCCAGCAACACAATGGTTTTCTGAAGCTGCATGCACCTCTTTGCACTTATGTATCAATGCGGCATTTCCAGCACACTTCCTTCTGGCCCTCATGTACAGAGAGCTCTCTGCATCCACTAAGTTTCCCATGTTGCCCAATTTTCTTTTCATTTCTCCTGTAGGTATTTATTAGGCTCTGCTTCATGCAAGTCAAAACATACCAGCTTCATAAACAGAGATGCAGAGCTGCAAAACAGTGTTCGTGCCAAATGTGAACCACAGCTGAAAAGACTGTGCGCACATAGCTTGAATAAAATGATTCTTCTGGAGGACCGGTGAGACAGTCTGCTCACTCATTTATAATAAGACTATTTATTCTACACTGTAGGCTTCTTCCACTCACTACTACGTAACCACTTTTGCAAAACTTAGAAAAAAACTCACATAAATTTCTCTATCAGTCTTTTATATTTTTGAAAATATAAAAGATTTCATTTAAAAAAATGAATTTCTTTTAAAGAAAATTGATCAATGAGTCATGAGTTCTACCTTTCAGCCATGGGAAGATTCCTTGACTATGAGATTTAGATGCATGAAAAAACACTAATCCCTATTGATTGCCTGTCTATGCCAGACATTGTGCTGGGAGCTTTTAAGGATTATTTCACATTATGCTTTATTCTTTTCTGTCTTTGAAAAATGTTACTGTTACTAACAGAAGCAGAAGTTGTATAAGCCATGACTTAACTGTTATCCCTCATGTTTCTCATTTAACATGGAATATGAAAAAAAAAAGTGGTTAGAACACTATTCAGATCTCCATCTCATGAAGGAATACTTTTAAAAAGAAACCAGTCTCACAAACTTTGTCCTGGAAAGTGTGCCTTAAAGCTTCTCATTTGAGCTTTTATCATGATTTAATTTCTAAGAGAACATGTGATCATTATACAAAAACTTAGAAAACAGTCTTGCTTTATTTTACTAGGAAAGGAAGCTGACACACAATTCCCTTCAGAAGATAAAGTTTATTAAAAACAGGGTCTGGAGATTCGACGAAAAATAGAATATAGAGAGAGCTAAATATGACAGGATATTAGACAGAAGGGGAGGACTCCCTTTAAAACCTGGGCAGGAATTAAAAGTGAGAATGAGAGAGTTATTACCAGGAGAAGAGAGCCAGCTACTCTGAGAGGGCGAGAGAAGTGCGAGCATCCTCCAGCATCTTTCAGAGACTTCCCTGAACAGGACCCTGTGGGGCCATAGGCTGTGCAGGCAACCTGGTCCTGATCTAGCAAGAGGTCTGGAACCCCAGAGACCTGGTGGGTGGTACGTTCTGCCTGCATGAGATAGAAGGTGTCAGACCACCCATCCTGTGCTCCTGGCTCCTGTTGCAGTCACAGCCCTCCACAACCTCCGACCGGAGAGATGTGAGACATTGATCACATATTTGCAGCCTTCCTACATGCAAATAAGGTTTCCCCAAGCTCTCAGTCCAAACCTGCGAGAAGTACCTGGTGTCGAACCCGTAATCACACCCAAACTGTATATGAATCCTATCCAGGCAATTAAAAGTGTGGGAGAACTACTCCTTCCTCTGAGCATTTTGCTCTAAGAGCTGTAACACTTGGGGAGGGGTCTACCCTCCCAAAATGCTGCCTAAAGCTGCACCGCACTCCTCACTGGCTAGTCAGCCAGCCTCTCAGTGGATGGTGACCCGACTCAGTGAAGGGCAGCACAAAGTAACTGAGTGACCTGAAAACCAGAGGTGGAGGTGAGGCCAACTACAGCAGCAGAAGCAGCCGAAGCGACTTCTCCTCCCTGCCCTTGCTCACTTGCCTTCGCCGGAGCTCTCGCACCGGGTCAGGCCAGAGATCTCCATGAAAAGCCTCTGGTACACAGGCCCACCAGTCCCAAAGATCAAAGAAATTATCAGGCATATCTACATTTTTTATTTGACTGAGAGCAGGAAGCTAGTAGGGAGTTAGAAATCATGTGATTTAGTTCAGCATAGCTTAAATGACAAAGAGCACAGCCAGGTAACACAAATTGAGAGCCATCAAACCACAGCAGACTTGTCCTTGACTCTGTCCCAGGAAGGTGTGGCCTGACTTTTCAGAATGTGAGAACTGGCCTGCAAGTGCAAACCTGTGTTCTATTAACAGACAACTTCTATAGACAGCCACATGTATAAAAGTATATGAAGCCATGTTTACTTCAGTGTATCTATCTTGACTTTTGTGATGATTACAGAAGTGAATGTGTTTCTCGAAACTGATATAACTGTATCATTAAGATATATACATATAAAATTACATTTTAATTCAGTAGAAAAGAGAACTTTAAGTCGAAGGAGCAGACATGACACTGTGGGTGAGACCAGGATCCTTTTTGCAAAGCCTCCTTTTCCTGGGTGACCCAGAGACCTTGTGTAATGCAGAAGGCAGGCACGCAAAAACAGCCATTGATCTTGGAGGATCACTTATTAGATACTAAACATAATCTTCCTAACATTGTGCCTGCTACAATGTATATACATAATATTCCTAACAGTCCTTGAGGCAATGTAGATAGCACTTTTCAAAGAGTGCTTTTGGGTAGAGGACATCTATTAAATTATTTAGCTTTTATAATCTGGAGGCCTGCACATGCTTTGCATAAGCATCTTTCAACCTTCGGGCTTTGGGAATTGTGTTGGGGTTACTAAAGCCATTCTTTCGGCCATGAACTTGCAATGCCCTTTCATCTCTTAGATGAAAGGCCACTTACTCTCATTTCATATAATTAAGGTATTAATGTTTTAATACCTCTGAGCTATCTATAGATGAGATATTTGATTTTCATAGTATGTGTGTATTTTCTTGAGGCTAGAAGTTGATGGTTTCAGGTGATTTCAGTTAGAGGGTTTTTGTTTAAATCCTCAAATGAACTTTCATGAACTCCCAAAGTTTTGTCCTTTAGTTTTGTCAGGAGGAAGAAAACCATTTCTAAATGCAATAAAACCCAGAGCTGATTGATACATTGTCAAAATAATGAGTAGATGAGTCAAAATGGCAAGAGAAAGCTGTACTCACAGCTTTCTCTTGATGGTAATTGATGATGTTCAGAATTCTATGATTAAATGAGTTGATAATACCATGTTTACACTAAATAAGAAACTACATATCTTGTAGAGATTAGAATGTAAACTGGTTGAGAAGAACCCTTTGATCTCATATAACAATTTTTACTCAAAGGTGATGCCAATGAAACCAAGTAGAGGCGCTGAAGTTTGCCTTTGCTTCTTCAGAAGGTGGGTAAAACAGAGTCATTTGAAACACATCAGTGATGTTGGAGACAGCCTTGAGAAGAGACTGGCATCACCTTGTGAAGTGCCTTGGAGAACATTCATTGGCTTTTCACTCTGGCTACTCTGCCTATCCATGCCTACATCAAAAGTCCTGCTTTTCCAATCAGTAGGCTGCCATTCTGTACTAGGGACAGTATCTTTTGCCCTGCAGAAAGTTTACTGTTTCATGAGGTCCCATTTATCAATTGTTGATCTTAGAGCCATAGCCGTTGGTGCTCTATTCAGGAACTTGTTTCCTGTACCAATGCATTCAAGGCTATTCCCCACTTTCTCCTCTGAGATTTAGTGTATCTATTTTTATGTTGAGGTCCTTGATCCACTTGGACTTGAGTTTTGTTGCAGGGTGATAGATATAGATCTACTTTCATTCTTCTACATGTAGACATACAGTCATCTGACAGAGGGCTAATATCCAAAATTTATAAAGAACTCAAGAATTTAAACACTAATGATCCAAATAACACAATCAAAAAACGGGGCACAGAGCTAAACAGAGAATTCTTAACAGAGTAATCTTGAATAGCCAAGAAGCACTTAAAGAAATGTTCAAAGTCCCTAGTAATTAGGCGAATGCAAATTAAAACAAAACCTCTGAGATTCTATATTACACTAATCAGAATGGCTAAGATCAAAACCTCAAGTGATAGCACATGCTGGTGAGGATGTGGGACAATGGGAATGCTTTTCCATTGCTGACTGGATGGCAAGCTGGTACAACCACTTTGGAAATCAATTTGGCAGTTTCTCAGAAAACTGGGAATACTTCTATCTCAAGACCTAGGTATATCACTTCTGAGTATATACGCAAAAGATGCTCCACCTTCCCACAAATACACCTGTTCAACTATGTTCACAGCAGCTTTATTCATAATAACCAGAAACTGGAAACAACCTAGATGTCCCTCAGCTGAAGAATGGATAAAGAAAATGTGGTACATCTACGTCATAGAATACTATTCAGCTATTAAAAACAAAGACATCATGAGTTTTGTAGGGAAAAAAATGGATCTTGAGAATGTCATCCTGAGTGAGACAGTAGTCTAGCATGGCTGTCCTCTAACAGGCTCCACCCAGCATCTGACTCCAGACAAATTCAGATAGCTGCAACCAAAAAGTGGATGGAGCTTGGGAACTCTTATGAAAGAACAGAAGGATTGCAGCCTCTAAGGAGATAGGAACTCCAAAGGGAAACAAACAGGGTCAACTAACATGGACCCTTGGGGCTCTCAGCAACTGAACCACCAACCAAAGACCATACACAGACAGGACCTAGGACTCCCCACACATATGTTACAGATGTTCAGCTTACTCTTCATGTGGGTCCTGAACAAATGGAGTGGGGGCTACCCCAAAAGCTGTTGCCTGTACATGGAATATATTCTTCTAGCCAGACTACCTTTTCTGGCCTCAGTGGGAGAGGATGTGTCTAGCCTCACAAACACTTGATGTGCCAGGGTTGGGGGATACCCAAGGCCCTCCACTCACTCAGAGAAGAGGAAAGATGATGGGGCAAAATGTAAAGACCAGGAAGAGGGTAGTGTACATGATATAAAGTGAATAAGTAAAATCATGATGATGATGATGATGATGATGATACTTATAGCCAAAAAATAGAGTCTTGCTATCATCCATCTCTGCCTGCAATTCTTTCCCCAAGTGGAACTTAGCTATATTTAGTCATCTTAACTCCTCTTACTCCTTTCTTGTTATAATGTATGGCTCAGTCAATCAAAGGGCTATCTACCCACATCTACTCTAGTGGATATACATTAATTTTTCTTGGTCTTAGCTTTTGTCTGAAATATTAAGAGAATTTCTTAATAAACCATCACACCATAAATAGTTCCCTCATGATTCCATGTTTACATTATTGAAATTATTAAGACACTTTAAAAATAATCATAGCTCTGGACTATACTAACCCACTAACATTACATTTTATTTAGTTTGTGTTTCTGTGTGTACAATAGGTCCTCACACAATGGTTTGCATGTGAAGTCAGAGGACAACTTATTGGAGTCACCATCTGCCTTCTGCCATGTAGGTTCTAGATATTGAACTTAGGTATTGAGTGGTTCATTAGACTTGACTAGCAGGCATTTTTACCTGCTGATCCATCTCAATGTCCCCAAAAGCTATGCTTTTGGACATTTATTGTATTTGGCATTAGGCTGAACAAATTGCATATAATATTTCCAAAGTAATCACTTAAGGGAAGGATTTTTATTATTCCTGTCCTACACATGAGAAAACTGAGCAAAGAGGTTAATCAACTTGTTCACGTTTATGGAGCTACTAAGTAATTGAATTGATTCATTTGAAAATATTAAGGAGGCATTGAATAGTTGCCAGGCATTACGTTTTGTTGTTAATGCAGAGAAATAAACAGAGCACAGCAAGCACCTGGCTTCCCAACACTGGATTGCTGGAATTGATGAAGCAGGAGGAAAATATGGGTGAGAGATGGTGAGAGCTACAGGCCGTTGACTTTCCACAGCTCAGGTTCCACTTCCACAGGCAATTATTTAAAATGGCCATAAAGTTCAAGTCCAATGAAAAAATGATTAGCAGGAAGTGGGTAGCACAGTCCATCAGAAATAGTATTCCACAGCAGCCATTTTTTCCTTAGGAAAATCATCCGATTATGAATTCTTTTGTGTGGTGTGGTGTGTTGTTATTATGTTTTAAAAAAAAAAAGGTGAGCATGTAAACTCATCTCTGCCCCCGAGACAGGAGCAAAGAGATAGTGGGGGTGTCTCTGTTTGATTGTTTTGTGTGTTTGTTTGATTGTTTTGTGTGTTTGTTTGATTGTTTTGTGTTTCTGTTTGATTGTTTTGTGTTTCTGTTTGATTGTTTTGCTTTCTTGTGTTTTGTTTTCTTCTTCCTTTCCCTTTTATTGATAGTGCTTACTGCAACCAATGGCCAGTCACCAGGAGCATTTATTGTCAACTTATGTTTCCAAAAATTTGATCTTGATATATTTTATGAGAACTAAAGTTAATCTATTGTGAGGATGTATACCTGCAGTACCAGCACTTGATTTCTGAGGCCAAAGAATGGCCATTGGTTCAATACCAGCTTGTATTTTGCAGCAGGACCCTGTCACAACAAGAAAGAGATGAACAAGTAAATGAGGCTTGAAACCAAAATAAACAAATAAATAGGACTGGAGAGATGTTTCAACAGTAAAGAAATCTTAATGTTCTTGTACAGGATAAGAAGTCAGTTTGGAGCAAACCATGGGGGAGTTCCAGCATGTATCTGAATTCCAGGGTCCAAAGAACTATATCTGTATTTTTCTGCTAGCATTAGTCTCTCAGACTAAAGAGTTGCAGGTAGGGTTAGTGCTTCAATACTTTGACGTCTTCATAGTTCACATTAATCTCCAGACACAGAAATCCTTTTGGTTTATTCTGAAGCAATAGTTGTATTGGGGGACTTTCTACTGTAAATGCACATAATCCCAAGGCAGGTGCCAAAGAAAAAGTATGAGAAGCACGGTTGTTATCTATTGCCAACTAGAAAGGAGGCCAGATAACAGTGCTTTTGTGGGAATGGGACTTGCAGACATAGATGTAGACCGGATCCAGTGTCAATTATATACTCCTCCAAGTTCACAGTACCCCTATAAGTGTATGCATGGTGGCAAAATGTCCATGTGATACCAAGTTCTCTTCATAAACAGAAAACCCAGCAGGGAACTTTTAACACCTCACCTGTTCCCTCCTTCCTGGTGGATCAATGTCCAGGTGTGCTATATATCATAGGTAAATCTTGCGAGTACAGATGCAGCTTTCTTAAGAGAAAACTCAAAATAAGGTATGTCTCTTTTTCTTCAGAGAATACAACACGTGTCAACACAATCTCTTCAACTTCACACCAAGGAAACAAACAAACAACAACAGAACAATCCTTTATTCAGTGAGAGATAATTCTGCATCGGTAAGCTACAAAGAAGCATGGATAGGAAACACGTGGCATAAAATGCTTGCTGTGTAAGCATGAGGAGTTCATATTCTGATCAGCACCATGGAAAAAAAGAGGGCAATTCAGCAGGACTATGCAATCCCAGTGCAGGTACAGAGACTCGCAGGTCCCTTGTCACACTGAGCCTGGTGAAAACAGAGTTCCCGGTTCAGGAAAATAGCTTATTTCAAAGACTAAGCTAGAAACTGATAGAGACATATCAACTGATGACTTATACACTTCATTCCAACTTATATACAAATGCTTGTCATATAGTATACGTATATACGTATACTATATTATATACATATATAGATTAAAATGATCTCTCTGAGTTACCTTTTATCATTTTTCAGAAGTAAAATATTTTATTTTCCACATAAACTTCAAATAGTAAACCTGAAATATCAATCAATGCATTTCATATTTATAAATATATATAACACATTTAACTCTTTTTGATAGATATATAAATATCTATCAAAAAGAGTTAAATACTGAAGTTAATATTTACTTTCAAGTTAACACCAGACTATAAATAATTTGGGGGCTTAATTAGAAATTATATATCTATATCTATATCTATATAACTGTATATCTGTATATATAAACCTTCTGAACATTTTATATATATACATATATATATGTATAACTTCTGAAAATTCAAACTGACCTCACAAATTATGTAATTAATAAGCAATTTATCTAATTTTCACAAATTATCCATATAATGCATTCAGAATAATAAGCATTGTTTGAATTATCTGAGCTACCCCTCCTATTCATTATTAATTCAGCACTCTGTATAATTACAAAGGTATTTCTTTTCCTTTTGTGTTCTGTACCTTATCATTGCTAGCCTCATTATTTTTCTTTCTCTTTTGTGTAAGCAATTATTGTGGATATAGACTAACAGTGACAGCACAGCTCCAATCATTATTGGTGAGCCAAGACTCAACCTCTGTACAAGTAATTAATGTAGATTGTGGGCCATTAAAATATGACCCGAGCTCTGCTGCCCTTAGAAGACCTTTACCCAAGCTTTACTCAGAGAGTAGTATTGAGATAATTCACCCATAAACCAGATAAGCACTCCTAACGTGAACACTCTGCCACCAAAATGCTCCAAATCTCCAAACACTTTGAATGCTATAACATCATACCACAAGTGAAACATTCTTCTATTATAATGTGACATGAAATTATCATGCAATACATACTTACTCTAATGAATGACATACAGTCTACTCACATTAGATTCATGTGAAATGTAGATAGTTTTCTTGCTTAAAATTAGGTGCCATTCTTAAGATGTATATGTTATATGTATACAGATATATAGGAATCCAAATTAAATTCAAAATCTGAAACCCAAATATTTCAGAGCAGAGTCCTTCAGTGACTAAAGGGATATTGCTATATACAATCTGCAATGTGCATGTGAGCAGGGGACTTCAAATATAGCAGGTAGGAACAAACCTAGAATAAAGGTCAGATACTCAAATGCTTTTATATTTTGAACCATCCACACACAGATGATGATGAGAATTCATTTCCCATGACATTGCCATGTATTCAGCCTACTGTTGAAGGTGAGGGTCTGCTGGGAAGTAACCCTTGCTTGCATTTCTTTTCTTCTGAAATCTACCCTAATTTTGTGTTCACAGGCCAGTTCCCTGGTTGATGTAAATATTTTATTATACAATTAATAATGCTGGTAATTTTCTGAAGGTCTGAAATATATCTTGGTTTTCACAGTTATTTCTCATGCACTATTTTATCTTCTCTGTAACATCAGATGAGTATAATGAGCCCTGAAGAGTGAAGTGATCCTGCAAGGTCAGGCTGCTGGAAAATAACAGGGTTTGAATTCAGTCTTTTGGCAATGATTCCAAACATTTCCCTTTTTAATATTGTACCACACTCATTTGTTGTGAAATATAAAGACAGCAACCGATTTCATTAAAAATGAATCTTCCTACTAGAACATGTTCAACTAAAATTTATGGCAACTGGGCTGAGTAGTGGATGATAAATCAAATGTTTTTATATTTTTCTGGATTCTGTAAACTACATATGCATCTGATGAATTCATGTGGTCATATCCTTCATTGCATGTTAATACTTTGCCAAGGGAAAGAACAATGTCCTTATTGTTGGTTCAAAGATAATATTTACAATTAACAGTAAATTCATCTATTAACTAAAACATAAGTCAGTTTAAAAAGTTGAGAGTGTCAAAAAATGTAAATCGATTAAAATTTCCTAATGTCAAAACTAGTTTTAGGGTATCAATGTTGTTTTAGTTTTACTTGTGTTTTCTGTAGCAAGTATTGAGTAAGTGTTTTGTGCTAAAAATTACTTTTCTCAGCAATTTAAAAAATGGAGTATAATTATATTACTTCCAGTTTTCTTTTTCATCCATTTATTCCTTTTCACATACACACACACACACACACACACACACACACACACACACACACAAACGTATATTCCTAAATATGTAAATATAACCTGTACAATCTACATCATGTTACTTGTTACTTGTAGTTATATGATTCTTTCAAGGCTGATCATTTGGCATTGATAACCAATACATGGGACTTTAACACTAAATCTTAAATATATGTGTGTTTGTGCATATAAAGTACAGAAATGACAGATATTGACAGTGGTGACAATGGATACCCTCTTCAATTTTTCTTCAGCTAAGTAGCTGTTTCAAGGATACATACTTTCATAAAAAATAAAATACAGAGCTCAGTGTAAAAGAGATGCTTCATGCCTGCTGAATAAGTAAATGCATAACACCGATCTATAATATCTTATGTAAATAACAACAGTAAACATATGGAATATTCACCAAAACAGTATATTGCTTTCCACTCATTTTTGTGGATGAAGAAAATTGTGTGATTTAAAGCAATAACTAATTATCCAAATAATAAATCCTATGTCCTGGGATTCTGTAAAATTGCACAAGGTACAATGTATGGAAATTTTTAATGAACAGGCATGAAATTGCTTCTTTGATTCTGAAAGACTAAACTTATTGGTCTGAGGAAATGATGTTATTTGGTAACATTATGCCTTATGAAACTCATCATAATTTAGTTACATCTGTAAGTTCATTAAAATAAACTTTATTTACCTGCTAGCTTAGATGAAAATTGAGGTTCAGGAAACAGAATTTTAGTAGAGACTGAAAAAGCAGGTTTCTTATTATTACTGTTATACATATATACATATATGACATAACACACACATATACACAAATACACAATCCCAGTCTATTTTGTGTTTAGTATTTGGAACTGGTTAACCTACCATGTGGGACACAGGATGAGTTTAGAAGGGGGAAAAGGTGAAGTAATGCTGTAAGTTCATTTTTCTTTTATAATCCTCTCAGAAGTTGTAAATACAAACATATGCACTGTAGAAGATAGTGAGTGCATAGTTACATAAAGAGGACTTCATGGTAGCTGATTGTTAAACTTATCTTCCACATATTCTAAAACTCTTGGATTTTGTACCTCCTTATGGTCTTTTTCCATTTTTATTCTGGCTGATACTATGTAATGAGGATGTAGGTAAATGATGTGCACTGAATGTTGAAATAAGTCCTATCAATCTTGACATGTCTGCTTGAGTTTCTCAAAATGCTTTCACTAGATTCAGACAACATCATGAAGGAATTCAGCTTCAGATGGAAATCAAACTATGCTGTGAGGATGATGAGAAAGAAGGAGAAGAGGAAGAAGAAGGAGGAGAAGAAGAAGAAGAAGAAGAAGAAGAAGAAGAAGAAGAAGAAGAAGAAGAAGAAGAAGAAGAAAGAGGAGGAGGAGAAGGAGGAGGGAGGAGAAGGAGGAGGAGAAGGAGGAAGGAGAAGGAGGAGGAGAAGGAGGAAGGAGAAGGAGGAGGAGGAGGAGAAGGAGGAAGGAGAAGGAGGAGGAGGAGGAGAAAGAAGAAGAAATCACCTGCCTAGTCCAGACCTTCTCATTCAGCCAACAGGTTCTTCAGAATTCCCTAATGACAACGTCAATTTTTTCTTTTCTTTTGTTTCAAAATGTTCTATTTTGGTATAAAATTTTATATATCAGTAGACAATATACACAGGCATGTGGAATATAAACTGTGGTTACAGAGGAATGCACTATGAGGGTAACTAGACCCTTTAGTCTGAAGTTTGAGGCTATGTAAATGAGCTGGAAGAGATTCTTTTATTTAAATCTTATTTAAAATTTTTTTACACTCCAAATTTTATTCCCCTCCCTGTCCACCCTCTGACTGTTCCATATCTCATATCTCCTCCCAATGTCTCCACAAGGATATCCCCCCACCTCCCACCCCACGAGACCGCCCCACTCTCTGGAGTCTCCAGTCTCTTGAGGGTTAGGTGCATCTTCTCTGACTGTACCCAGACCTGGCAATTCTCTGCTGTATGTGTGTTGGGGGCCTCATATCAACTGGTGTATGCTGCCTGGTTGGTGATTCAGTGTCTGAGAGATCTCAGGGGTCCAGGTTAATTGAGACTGTTGGTCCTCTTATAGGATCACCCTCCTCCATAGCTTCTTCCAGCTTTTTCCTAATTTAACCACAGGGGTCAGCAGCTTCTGTCCATTGGTTGGGTATAAATATCTGCATCTGACTCTGTCAGCTGCTTGTTGGGCCTTTTGGGGGGCATTCATCATAGACTCCTTTTTGTGACCATACCTAGCATTCGTAATAGTATCAGGCCTTGGGGCCTCCCCTTGAGCTGGATTCCAATTTGGGCCCTTTCCTCATGATCTTCTCCATTTTTGTCCCTGTACTTCTTTCAAACAGGATCAATTCTGGGTCAGAGTTTTGACTGTGGGCTGGCAACCCCATCCCTCACTTGTTGCACTGTCTTTTTACTGGAGGTGGGCTCTACAAGTTTCCACTCCCCACCATGGAGCATTTCAACTAAGGTCCCTCTCTATGAGTCCTGAGAGTCTCTCACCTTCTAGGTCTCTGGTGCATTCTGGAGGGTCCCTCTACCTCCTACCTCCTGAGGTTCCCTGTTTCCATTTTTTCTGCTGGTCCTTTTCACTCACCCAATACCTGATCATGTTCCCTCTTCACCTCCCTGTCCCCTTTCCTACCCAGGTTACTCCCTCCCTCCCCCTTCTATGATTGATTTCTTCTCCCTCCCAAGTGGTATTGAGGGGACCTCACTTGAGCCCTTCTGCTTGTTCCACAGAACTCAAAAAGGCCAACAAGCCAAATGGCCCAAATGGAAGAGTTTCTAATAGTCAAAGCTTCTCTCAAAGGAATGATCACAGGATGTGGATCAAATCTAGCATCACACTAATAAAATATTACCTCACTTCTATAATGGTATAAAGCTTTCAAGGAGAAAATACTTGGAATTCTGCATATAGTTGAAATGTGAATTTTTGTGGGAAAGGTCTGACTTTGAAAGATTGTATTGGCCTAGAGGTAGTATCAACAGTGTGCCCAGAGCTACAACCTCTAAGCTAGAGGCAATATGTGTTTCTTCATTCCTGGAATCTGGCTTGAGTTTTAGGTGCCCTTTGCAAAGTAAATACAATGGTGGCCATACTCTCCTAGTCCTACAAATAGCTCTGAGGGGTCGGCAGATTCTGTTGGAAGCCATATACAATGTAAGAAAAATGACCATCCTGAGACCACTGTGTTTTAAGACACCAGGGTGTATAGAGCCATCTGGAAGATGCCCTGGCACACAAGTTATATGAATGAAGGATGCATCAGAGAAGTGGCTGGTCCAGTAGCAATGAGTGCACTGAAATGTATCACTCACGTGGGTCATCTATTTCAAAGTACTAATCTCAGAGTGCTTTCTTAGGAAGGAAAAAAAGACTAGAACTCCAGTCCTGTAGAACTTGAACCTGGGTCCTGTCTGAAAGCATACAGGAAAGCTAGAGATGACATGATTTTATATATCAGGTTATAAAATGGAGATGATTTCTACTTTGGCACAGTCAAACTCTTAAACATTTGCTTTAAGAGAAGCCAGCTGTTAGGCTGTGAGGCTGTCACAGCAAGAGAGAGAAAAATATGACTTCCATATCACAGGAACACTCAAAGACCTATCAGAATGGCCAAGCATCAAGGAGCCATACGAAGCTTGCAAAATATTCTGAGACTCAAGAGCAGTTCCATGCTTCTTGTTAGCCAGCAGTAAGCAATGTTCCATTTCTTCTTTCTTAAATTTGTTTCTATCCAGGATTCAGCTCTGGGATTGGTTTTTTTTTTTCCTTTTAGACATTTTAATTGCTTGCTTTTTAAGAATTTTATCTTCATTCTTGTCTGAAGTACTAGTGTGATGTGTGTATGCAATTTTCTTGTATTTACCTTACTTGAGGCTCATAGTCTTTGAAAAATTGTTTCCATAATTTAGGAGTGATTTGAAAAATGGTAGCAATATCTTCCCTCAAATTTCTTCTACCCACTCTTTCTTTTCTATCTCAAATTCCAACTGAAAGATAAACCTTTAGTGTCTCACATTGTTTTGTGTCTGCTCGTTCTTTTACTTTCTGGTCTTTAGATAGGATTCTGTCCTAACTTTCAATTTAAGGGTCTCTTCAGGTATTTGCAATCTGTTTGAAAAACCTATCTACTACATTCTCAATTTAACTTACTATATACTTTCTATATCATTTTAGTGCTCAGATTTCCATCTTGTTAAGAAGAATACTTTTGTCAACCATGTAATTTTATTTATTTCATTGAAAATACTCAGAATTTATATGAAAGTGCTGTGTAGCTCCATTGTCTGAGAAAATGTTTAAGGTAGTTCTCCTAAATATTAAACAACTGTACAACTCCTTTACCTGAATATTTATGTTTGACTCTGACTCTACAATGCACTGTCTTCTGTTTCAAAAATAAATGTTTTTCCTTCATCTACCAATCATTGCAAGTTTAGTAACACAAATTATATATAATTAAGCTTAGTCTTATACCTAGAGGAATTAATGCCCTTCCATCAGCTTGATCTAATTGTAGGAACTAAGATGATGTGAAGGTGGAGTCCATCATCTGGAGCAGATCAGGCCAGTCTCAGCTCCCCAGGCCCTATATTTCCATTGTAATTATGGGTTAGCTCTCAACTGTGCTTTCTTGGCAGCTCTGGTCTCTGGGTCTGTCACCCCCTACTCTCATCACACTGTTTACAAGTATGCGGAGATTCTCATTCTCCATCTGCCTCTGGCATTTTCCAAATAACTACATGCTTTCTGGGTGGAATTGGGTTCATAACTATAATATTTTAGTGTATTGTTATTCATGTGATACTTACAAACAGGTACCTTGAAACTATTTTAAATAGGTTTTTATTTGTTTATGATAGAATGATAATTCCCATCTATCTGCTTCTAGTACTACAATTGGTCTTCAGAGAGTTTTAGTTGACCCTGCAATGGAATTTATTTATATTGGAGCATAGCTAAATTTTTGATTTCAGGCAAAGAAAAAGAAACATGAACACAGAATCAAACACAGGTATAAACAAAAGGAGGGATAAAAGAGAAGAGAAGGGGAAGGGAGGGGAGGGGGAAGGAGAGAGAGACGATAGGGGAGAGAGGAGAGAGGAGGGAGAAAGTTTGATTTTCAACAAGATTCTCTTTAAGAATTTTCTCTTTAAGAATTTTTTAAAGAATTTTCTTTAAAAAAAAATGAATGGCTGGAAAGACAGCTCAGTGATTAAGAGTACTTGTTTTCCCAAAGGAGTCCCTATCACCCATGTAGGACAGCTCACAACTATTTGTAAGTTCAGCTCTGGGGGACCTAAAATCTTCCTGCAATACATTTTGTCTTAATGTTTATTTTTAGTCTTTTGTGTTGTGATATAATATTAATTAAAATTTTGTTAATGTATACATTAAAACATATTAAGATGTTTTTTTTTTTTAATGTGGCTGGAGAGACAGCCGTGGGTGCTGGCAACCGAACTCTTATATTTTTGGTTGTGAGCCTAGCCTTTAATGGCTGAGCCATCTCACCAGCCTGATAAATTTTTTATTGCTTCACAGTCACTATGGTACATCTTACCTTGGCCTATAATCTTGAGTAGATTTTCATTTTACTTATTTACTCTCATGGAGCAGTTTTTGTTTCAAATATCAGCTACTCAACATGCAGTTCGGTGACAACCGTTTAGTACATACAGAACAAGGAACAATCAGGAATTTTACAGATTCTATCCATGACCAGAAACCAGACTGACATAGTGAATATGTAAAACATAAAATGAAAAGTGATGGGATTGTCCTGATATTTGATGTTTATTGGTTTTCTTAGAGTTCTTCCATGCTATCTATCTGAAGAGTCTGCCCAAATACAGGACCTCGAGTTGTTCTGTCTCAGTACTCAGCATAACTTTCTTCACAAAAAATAAAACTTCAAGAAATTACCTTATCTATAAACACATTTGTATTATATCATCTTACCCAGTGTGAAATCTTTAGGGTATGCCTTTCGCTGGTCATTTCACCATAAATCTAGGACTTTGAACAGTTACTGAAAAAAATAAACTACAAAATAATCTCCTGAGGGACATAGTTATGCTCTTCCAGAGGTTTTATTTGAAGAAGGTGGATGAATACATGCTACCAGCCATGGATCCAAACAAGATCCCTTGATAGGAAATGTCTTCTCCTCTCTCTTAATTCTATTTATTTGCTACTGATGAATTTCTTTTGACTTATTATTTTTCTACTGGTTCATTCTGTCTTATAGACATTACTTTTTGTTCTTGTTTCTTAACACATTTGAGTCCCAGATAGTTTTATTAAATACGATTTCCTTCAAAGAAGAAAATGGGTATATTCCTGTTTTCTCTTTTTAGGTCTTCATAGGGTTGTGTTTGTATTGTGCCTTTAATAATTGTCTATTGCAATTTATTAAAACATTTCACGCACACAGGTGAGACCAGCTATCTATGTCACTGCTATGTGTGACTGGGAGATGACAGAAAGTAGATTACAGGGAAGAAGAAGGCTGTGTTAGATGAAGCAACTATTCCACAGTCCTCTAGCCTTTCTCTCCAGAATATATCATGTTCTCTTATGCTTGAAGGACATTGAATTTTCACAGAGCACTGCTACTCCATTCTATTTGCATATGTTATGTTACTTATTTCTAAATGGTCTTGACTGAAATAGAATCAGATCACTTTCCTTTTTCCTTTCCTCCCTCTATTCTTTCCCAGCTACCTTCCCTTGGACTCCTCTCATACACCCTCAATTCCTTCAGATCTCCATTATTCAGTCAAGTGCTCTTAGACTGAGCAGGAATACTTTTTACAAAGCCCCATCCTTGACTTGTAATTGTTGAGCTTTTAAAAATACACGGTCAAGTCATGAGATTGTGGTGCTTTTGTGAGAAAAGAGGTAGTCTGTTTTCTTCACCTCCTTTTCACTTGCATTCAGATAAAAGCTTGATGATTATTTATAACAAGCAAATGGGCAAATGAATAAGTGGCTGTATGGATAGGTAGGTTAAAGAACTTAGCAAATAGCACATTAGGTTGGTTGAATAGCTATGATGGATTTACTTTTAAATAAAATATAAGGATATAATTATTGAAACTTAATTGCTATTTTTCCTATCCTGATAAATTAGAACTACTATGTCTATACCCAGAATATATACTGTGAAGGACTGTCCACCTCAAATGAATGACCTGAGACTGAATAATTAGCTGAAGGTCTTGGGGATGAACACTTGCTGTTTAGCCACTCTATTTGCAGGCATTTGTCATATGTATTTCTATACCTGGCTCATATGAAAGGTGAAAATACATGGGAGAGATGCTGCATCATGTCTCATGCTACTGTCTCTGCAAAGGTGTAGTCACATAGTCTGTGAACTGGGCATAGGACCACTGCCATAGTCATGATGCACCTGCTTTTCTAAGGAAGGTTGCTAGTTTGGTTAGAAATATTTACCATGAAAAATATTCACACCATTGTCTCTGAGTGTGCCACCTGCTAAGCTCACATGACAGTAGACTAGTGTGCTGGAAAGAACAAACATTTTCCAACTGGCTCAAAACCCAGAGGATGACTTATTCACAGTCACACATAAAGTAGAACATATTTTGTTAGGAATGCGAAGAAAAATATGAGCAAACATTGTCTAAATGACCTCTTCTAACAGCTTTTTATCCAGTCATCTTTGAAGAGGAATTGATTTAGGAAACTTTTTGGATATATATTTTGAGATGTAAAAACCCAAATATTATAGTGTGAAATGTAATTAAATGGTAATCAATAATTGATGATCATTAATGAAGTCAATATAAATGAACAAATTGAGGCAAAAATGGTGAAAAAAAGCACTTGGTCAATATGTATGATGGGAATGATTATAGAAGATAGGGTATTTTTGGAAATATCCATTTTAGAGTAATTTGTTCATAGATCACAGGGCCCAAGACATTGAAAACCAGTAACAAGTCCTCAGCAACCATACTAACATAAAACTGATATTCTGTCCTCAGAGACATAGTGTGCTGTTGAGCAACCTGATATAGATACACTGTGCCATGAATATTTCAATATTTACAGAAAGCCATTTTAATTTCAGTGTCTTAAATTAAGAGATGCTTGCTGACTAAAGTGATTCGATGGCATTTTGTCCCTCACCCCTACTTTGTGGATTTAAGAAGTTTGAAGTCGAAGTTGGAAAAATATCATTCATCAAGACTACCTAGGGAACTCAGAAAGAAATTGAGCATCAACACTAACAAGAACAAAAATTATTCAAAAGGAAAATTAATAAATGGTTAAACAAATAAATGAATAAATGAGCCACTCAGCATAGAATATAAGATGATTCAGCATAAACAGTATAAAGTATAAGATGATTTAGTAAATCTATTATGGGATGATCTTTAGGTTTTATTAGCCTAGGAAAAGAGTTAAAGATTTAGGACAGAATGTAGAAATGTATAATTTGTGTAAATGTGTGATTCATTACAACTTTTAATATAAATGAAGATTTTAAATCAATTTCAGAAAAAGGTTTTGCCAACTTTACTATGTTTCGTATTAACAATGTGAAAGATCACATTAGATAAATTATAGTTATTCAAAGAAATATATTTAAAGATGATAAAGATCACGTGTGTGTGTGTGTGTGTTATCATCAAAATTGTGTACAAAATGAAGGGAACAGGATTGAGAAGGGAAATAGGTTCCCAGAAATGTATAAAGGTTATGATGCTGAGTGCATTACCAGGGCTATCCTGCTTCAGTGGTTATCAGAGTTTTATACATTCTTTATGCCTTAATGTATATTGAGCAATATATATGGTTCCTGCCCTAATTTTCAAAATGATATTTTCATGCTGGGTATTTGGCAAATGTCAGAGATTATTAAAATGGGCATTTGGTAGAGTAGCTCTGAGTCTTAATCGATAAGAGGATTGTATTTGTTTCTTTTACTTGTACTGTACAACAGATACCAGGATATTCCAAGTGTATTGCTAAGCTACTTGGTTCTACCTATAGTAGTGATTGTGTCAAAACTATGATCTCTAATTCTTATGTTGTAACAGGGAAAAACCCAAAGGGCAGAGAAATTTTATTACTGAGTTCAAAATAATGAAGCCTCACATTTGAAATTCCCCAAGAAAAGAAGTATCAAGATTTTTTCTAACAATGGATGAAGGCAGCAACTCTCTCTCAGCAGAGGAGACAGAAAAGAGTGCAGGCTTGAGGAAGAACAAGGTGACCTTTTGAGACACATGCTGTAAACAAAGCTGAAAATTCCACCCATATCCTTTCACATGTATTTCTGTATTAGTGATCCTTCTCTTAGCCTCTCTCTCTTCCATTAACAAAATTATTATTTCCCCATTAACTTTATTCATTTCACTTTATAAAAAGCAACAAGGTTTAATGACACTGAACTCAGAATAATGTGAAATATAGATCAATTCAAAAAGAATGAACAAGTACTCTAGGAAGCGCTTAAAGAATTTGGTTTTTTTTTTTTTTTGTTTGTTTTGTTTTTTTAATCAAAGGGATTATTTTTTTTAAGTGCTGAAAGTCATCCTCTGAGGGAAAATTCCGATAACATATGAGAAATAAAACACTAAAACAAAATAGTATTCCAGTGCCACAGTTTAATTACTGTATTTTGAGTCTGTCACTTTGAAGCATCAGTTATTTCGGCTGTGAGATGAAGTAAACTCAGGACCCATGACAACACAATCGTCTTCCTTCCATGGTCATCTGCACACATTCATTTCCCTTATTGGTTCCTTTAATTGTACTTCTTAATCAGATGCTCAGGCTCTTAAGTTCTCTCAAGTCTCTTGCTCTGTTTCTCACTTGCACTTACTTCCCTAAGGCAATCAATAATCACTACAATATGTTCTTCTCATTGTAAAAAAATAATAATGCCAAAAATCTCCAAGCAAGAACTTCTGATTATTGTGCTCTGCATGTGGCCTTTCCTGCTTCCTTTTTCTTTCCAAACATCCTCTTAGCAACTTATGCTAATTAACTAGAGCAGAAGATAATGCTTAATTCTGTATTTTAAGGAGAAAAATCCTCATTATTGCTCAAAACAAAATAATTGTAACAATATTGAAAGGTGGTAGCATGAAGTTTCTTTTCAAATTTAATCTTTTCAAAAAAAAAAAAAAACATTCTGCCCTTACAGTTAAATTGAAAGTCATTTAATAAACTGAGAACTTGTGATAATGCCAGTGTGATTAATAGTTATAAGTCTGTTTTTTCTTAGTTTTTTTCTTTCTCCAACTTAATTAGAGGAAGAAATGAGATCTAAAGTGGGGTGCATGTATTCCACTGTCTCTACAAAGGATGCAATACAATGTTGAAAGAAAATAGTAAAAAAAATTATATCTCTTCTATCATTTCAACAGAACTAAATAATATTTAATCTAGTTTTTAATATACAAGTTATATATTTTCTTGCATTTCACAAATGATGTATGCATAATTAAGGGGAAAGTATGAAAATCTATTGACAACTAATGGTTAATTTTATATAATAAAAGCTAAGAACTGTATATATGGCCCAGAGTTATATGTTCAAGGTTCAGAGGTTTATTCACTGAATATCAAATATATATACATATGTGTGCATATTTTACATAGGTTTATTTTTATATATTTTTGTATCATATATATTATAGTATATATTTGTATATATATGTGTATATGTGTATACATATAGAGAGAGAGAAAGAGAAAGAGAGAAACAGAGACAAGGAGACAAAAAGAAGAAAGACAGAAGAAACAGAGAAAGTAGTAAAATCTTTATACACAATTTAAATATAATTACCAAAGTATTTATAGCAAATAAAAGCTTATGAAACCAGTTATTGTCATAAAAATGGTTTAGATCTTTTAAAATTCACAAAAGATAAGTGTTTGAATAGTTTTGCTCTGTCCCTGGATAGCAAGTAATGTTTATAAAAAACCAATTCTAGATTTCTCCCTTTAAGGTAAAAAGAGCACATTGTTGCACCATGAAATGTTATATAGAAGTTTCAAAGTCTTTGAAAAACTCCAGTGTGGATGGTTTTATTTACTATAAACAAAAAGACTTTGGTTATTTCATAAAGTCAAATAAAAATGTATGTTGTAATAACACTTGATATTACTTCTTTCTAAATTAAAACAACAATATTTGTGTGTGCATATACATGTGTGCATGTCTAGATATGTGTGTGTTTCTGTGTGTGTATACTCATGTTTTTGTGTTTAGTGTGTGTGTTTATGTGTGTGTGTGTGCCATTGTATGCTTGTGGATATCAGAGGACAATTTGCAGGACTCAGTCCTCTCCCACCACTGATCAACCAGGGATTAAACTCAGGTCACTACATTTGGCAACAATTGTCTTTATACACAGAGCCATCTCACAAGCCCAGATCTCCTATATAAGATTACTAATTTGTGTGTTACTAATAAATATAAAACTAACTTGGGAATGCACAGATAAAGGTTTGGCTTGAATGTGTCTCCAAATTCATACTTGGAAAGTTAATCTGCAATATAACAGTATTGATGGAGCAGTAAATCATGAAGATAGTGATCTCATCAGTGGATTAATACTACAACTTTGGAAACTTTAGAATGTTTCCTAGTTTGCTTTCTTGCTCTCGCTTAGCCCACTTTTTTATTTAACATAGGGCCACCTTCCCAAGGGAAGAACCACCCCCAGATGGCTAGATCCTTCTACATCAATCATTCAAAAAGAAAATACCCACAGGGACATGGCAATGTGATAGAGGCGATTCCTCAAAGGAGGTTCACTCTCCATGGACAACTCTAGTTAGTGTTAAGTTGACAAATCTAACTAATACAGAGTGAAACAGGGGTCTAACTACATTGGTGGCCTTGTCTACCCTAAACTTTTCTTGAAGTTTGTCATTCTTTAATCCTGGGATGATATACCAAGATCCTTATCAGATCCAGGACTTGGACCTTGAACTTCTTGACCTATAGAGTGTAAGTAAAACTCTGCTCCTTATAAATCATTCAGTGTAAGGTACTAAGTTATGGGCACATCATATTAAGAAGGCAGGGGGTTAGCACATAGAGTACTTGCTTTCAATTGCTTAGGTTGTTATATGATCATTAATATAGGATGAAAATATTAACAAAATAATTTCCATTATAGACATTATCACTTGATTTCCTTCCTAATATGTGTGAACAGGCAGAGGAAGTTAATTCACCTCTATCTTAATACAGGATAGTTTAGAAGCCAGCCTATTCCTACTCAAAATGTCACCCTGTGTGCATATGTCTTTTTTTTCCCCTCTGATATCACTGAGCATTCAGTTTAGGCATTCAACTCTGTCTTAGTACCCAATATAACCCATGTTCTTTCTTAACATGTCTTTGGATCTGCCATTTTCTTCTCTGAATCCACATGCATTTTTTCCAAAATTTCTCCTTTTCCTACTTCATCAATCAGAGCTTCAGTTCAGGCACTATCAATTTCTTCAGAGCATAAAAGGACTGAAATTATGACGACTAAGCAGAAACGTGAACAACATTGTCCAAGAACCTATGTTTTATACAAAGACATAGATAAATGATCAGTCCAAGGGTACCTATTTTTTGGTATCATAACTCAGGTATATTTTTCTCCTGTCTCCTACAAGTTTTAAAATGTGATAAAAATTGACAATAAATGTATTACTTTATACCTTATTACCAGTTACTAATACCTTAGTAATTTGTACTAAAAATAACTACAAAATAGAAAATAAACCAGATTGTTTTAAAATTAGGTCTATACTCTTACTAATCAGATCCATATAGTTTCTTGGTTTTGAAAATACATCTCTGTAATAGTGATTTACATTATTCTTCTGAGTAAATAGAATAAAGACTATGGTATTTGAAATTATGTATTTAGTATTTCAGAGTATCCTGAAAAAATTCCAGGGTAAATTCAGGATTAATTTGCACATTCTAGAGTTGGTGCAGTTAATTTGGGCACATTGAAAGAACACATGCACTTTAGATTTTTTTTAACAGAAGATTCCAAATGTCCATTTATCTTAGAACAGTATTTTTCCATGAGAAAATCAAATTCAGTTGATAAGTTGTCATCTTCTCAAAGTTGATTTTTCCTATTTCCTGTTTAATCAGAGTCAAACTCTAAACTTCTCCAGGTTAAAACTAGACCTCTGAATCAAGTAAGATCCTCCTGTGAAAATCCAAATTTTAAGACTTATTTTATTAGTCAAATGCAATTTAAATTCCTATGTTTAAAATAAGATAATTGCATGCAGTCCAGTAATGTTTAGCTCCAACATAGGTTTGTGATTTGGTATGGATGCTCATGGTATGGATGCTCATGGTGTGGATGCTCATGGGGTGGATGCTCATGGTGTGGATGCTCAGATGCTCATGGGGTGGATGCTCATGGTGTGGATGCTCATGGTATGGATGCTCATGGGGTAGATGCTCATGGGGTGGATGCTCAGTAGTGTGGATGTTCATAGTGAAGATGCTCAATGGTGTGGATGTTCATAGGGTGAATTCTCATGGTGTGGATGCTCATGCTGTGTATGTTCATAGTGTGGATGCTCAATGGTGTGGATCCTCATGGTATGGATGTTCATGGTGTGGATGCTCATGGGGTGGATGCTCATGGGGTAGATGCTCATGGTGTGGATGCTCATGGTGTGGATGCTCAGTAGTGTGGATGCTCATGGGGTGGATGCTCATGGCGTGAATGCTCATGGGGTGGATGCTCATGGTGTGGATGCTCAGTAGTGTAGATGTTCATACTGAAGATGCTCAATGGTATGGATGCTCATGGTGTTGATGTTCATAGTGTGGATGCTCAATGGTGTGGATCTTCATGGTGTAGATACTCATGGAGCAGATGTTCACGTATGTAACTGACTCAGGTTTTGTGGCTTCTTATTTTGCTTCCTAGCTCCAATTTAAAAATGTCTTGATTTTTTAAAAAGTAGTCCCAAATAGTCCAGTTCAATAGCCCAGGGTAGGTTTTCCTTGTGAAAAGTTCATGGAACATTCTTATCTACCACCACTTTTTCCATACATTATTGTTGCCCTAAGATTTCTGTGGGGCACAGGGCATGGGGAGATAAAGGGGTGGGAGAGACCAGAGTCCCACCAGAGCTCATAAACACTGCCTCAGGACCCCACAGAACGGCCTCTGGGATGGGAATCAGACCTCACTGGCTGCAGAACCCTGCTCTGGGGTTGGGGTTTGGGGGAAGGGAGCAGTCTCAGCTCCGACTCTCTGGCACCACAGATAGCTGGGTACAACAGAAGAGCCAGTTTGGGAGGTTCCTGGGCTGCAAGGAGGCCAGAGACAACAGGTTCTCAGCTCTTGGACATCCCAGACTGCTGTGAGCAGAAGAGCTGAGAACAGACCCTTGGGCGGACTCTGGCCTGGTGACCAAAGGGAGAAGGGTAGCTCTGGCAGTTTACCTCAGGGAGGAGAGAGTCTGGCTAGCTCAGGCGGCTAGCTTGGTGAGCTGCTTGTTTTGGCTGTGGCTGGAGCACAGGGAGGCCTCCTGTGGGGAAAGTTAGACTCAGTAGCTCATTAGAGGGAAACCAGCTCCATTGCTCCAACATGGTGGATCTTGATAAAAGGAGGCAGTCCATGGTTTTAGAGCTTTATTGTAGAAAACAGAGAGAGAAAAGATAGAAAAGCAGAGGCTGGCCTTGGCCACTTGGAGAATGGGGAAAGGGAGGGGGGAGAGGAAGCAAGAGGTGAACATAAAGACAAGAAAGGGAGCAAGAGCTTAAGAGAGAGGGGAAAGGCCAAGAAATCCCTTTTATAGTGTGCTATCTTGCTGTTGCCAGGTAACTGTAGGGCAAGGCCTACCTGGTTGTAGTCAGGTGACTGTGGGGGTGGAGTTCATCCAGAATTCCAGGTGCTTGGGGCACTGTTTACGTGATTAGTAGCCATAGGATAATGGAGTTGAGGGCACCTAATGTCTGGGGGCATAACTCACTGTTCCATCCCTTGTAGAATTTTCTACTGGGTCTTCGGAATAAGCCTCGCTCAACCAGAGCACAGACTGCCTTTCATGGTCCAAAAGATTTCCTCATTTTATTTGTTTTGCATCTGATGGTGTCATACATTCACATCCATGTGATCTATTCACTTGGTTTCAGACAGTACTAGAATCTACCTGGACCTATGAAGATTTCACATACACTCTTGTGTAATGATATAATTCACAGATCTTGAGAACCTGCTTCTGGGATCTTTTCCTGTATCAAACTTTTATCACATTTTAGAACAGCCTCCAGAGCTTAAAATTCTGACTTCTCCATGCTATGAGCTCAGAAGGAAATGGAGGATCTTTCTTAACCTCAGGAGCCACTAAGTCTGTGGTCATAGTTACGTTTTGCATTTCTGCTCCAGAGTGTTAGATCTTTAAGGGACATTTGGAGCAGCTAGAGTTCCAGATCCATCTTTTCATATCCAGCCTCTGTGTGTGTGTGTGTGTGTGTGTGTGTGTGTCTTTCTGTCTCCTATCAGTCTCTGTCTTTGTCTTTCTTTGTTATTCTTGCTGTGTCTCTACCTTTCTGTCTCCTCCCTTTCCCAATTGGTTGGGCTGTCTCCCTATTTGTTAACAGCAAAATGAGCTCTACACAATTCACATGTATGATATGTGATGAATTTTAAATATAATGTCTCTATTCTGATGCTTTCAATCTTTAACATTATATTAAGAAAATTCCCGTTTCTACTAATTTCTGCTATTTCTAACACAAATTTCCTCTAATTCCATAGCACCATTTTTGAAGCAAACACATTGGGATATCCATTGCTTGTTTCTTTTGTCAACATCACTCCCTAAGGTGGGAGTGAGGAAAGGGGGAGGGAGGAAAGGGCAAATTCACTGGGAAAATTCCTTTCAAATAGGATAAATTTAAATTCCAAAAAGACAAAAAATATAAATAAAAAGAACCCTCAATTATTATGTTTTATCCAAGTTAAGTAGAAAAATTTCTATTCCTTTTTGGTAAAATAAAAAATTGTAAATAAAAAGTCTATTGAAATGTCTGTTATTGCAAAAAATAATTGATGATAGTTTTAATCTCAGTTGGATCTTGCTTTGTATATGTCCAAATAATACAGCAAATGTATATGACTTTTGTAGTGGGACTGTGTTTAGCCATATTTTTGGGTGAATTGAATTAGTCAGCAAAGTTCTTATCATTTCAAGGACATATTATGATCTGCACTTCATCCAGATCTGGGTCATAATATGCTTGGAGATATATGTGAAAATTATTTTTAGACATTTTAGGAAACAGATCAACTCTTGTAAACAACAAATTCTACAATGGTAAAATGCTATAATATGAAACACTCAAAAGTGTATTTATTTCAGGGATATTAAACAAAACTCTATGCAGAAAGAAAATCTACTAAGTATCCCTATACAATGATTGAATTTACAATAAAGTCAGTACTTTAAAATTTTTATGTTGTGGCTTTATATTATGCCCATGTTTCAAGGTTCAAACAGAGGATCAGCATGACTAGTATGTTTTTGTAGGTAGATTTTAATTTTTAAGGAATGTAGTGTCATTACATTGACTCCTCCTTGCTGTGCACTGTCAATTAGCCATTTAGCCAACACAGTCCATAAATCTTGTAACAAAAGGGAAGAGAAAAGATTTATTTTAAATATATAATTTTCTGTGGCTTCATAGTGGTGCTGTGTGCTTACATACTTGGTATCTCTTGATGGTGCTGGGAGGCCAGCTGGTTGGTTGTCTACCTTGGTGAAAATCAATTTGAAATGGAGATAAGCCAGGCTCCTTAATTAACCAGCAGCTGCTGTCATTATGGAATTCACCTGTTTTAAAGAAACTTACTTTGAAGTTTCACAGCCACAATTTCAATTTAAATGCTTGCTGGAATCAGAATAAAGCCTTTAACTGTCTACATTTCTAAAATGAACATGTGAAAAATACTGAGACATATTCTTATCTTCAAATATTTTCCTTCTTTCATCTGTCAAGAATGATCCTCTTTGTCACTCATGTGTGACACTGACCATTCTGAAACTATCCTTTTGTTCTTATTTCGTTCATTGTTCAATCTTCATTGTGAGATGAAAATGCAGCCTTTTACTTCTAAGCACTCATTTTGAGAATGCTGGACTTGTGAGTACTGTCCTCTTATCTTTATTATCAGAAAAGTATGTGACATCACTTTACCATGCTTGCCATAAATTTCCTAAAACATGAAATATTAGAGGATATTCCAAGCTTTAAAATTATCTGTTAAGCAAAGCTATGTATGGTGAATTTAAGGAGTTAATTTTTGAGACCTATACCCTCCAGTAAATTAAAAACAAACCCAATGCTAAGACCTTCATGTCTTTATCATGCAAAAGATACTAGAATAACCCCTATCCTACACACAGACACAAAGACCTACTAGCTTTTGTTTTCAGAGACCTTTTATCTGTTCTTTGGGAAGCATGACCTCAGTAAAAAAAGAAAGAAAAATAAACATACTGACTATTTCAAGTAACTGAAATAGGTGGTTTGCTAGCTCTAGTAAGAACAAAAGTCAATAGAACTAAAAGACAGCATGAGAGTCTTTCTGTAAGGCATAGGCTTTGAGATGGACTTTGAGGTTAGGCATAGAAGTAATTGCTCATAGTGTCTATACCTACATTCTCATATTCTCTCAGTGGTCACATTTTAGCATACTTCCTAACCTGATCTGTAATTATTTTTGGTTATATACATTAATTCATACAATTAATAGATCTGGCCCATAGGAACATTGTTTCTCAGGGGTTGATATCTCTCCTAAATAACTGAAATCAAGCATAAATCAGCATTACTGGAAGCTGTAAGTCCTTTGGCCTCCTGACTAACCTGTGAAAGCAGGTCACTCACTCAACATAGCCCAATGAGTTTTGTTGTGCTGTTGCATGAATGAGAATTAACTTGTGATTGTGCTATGATGTGTTTGGGGGTCTATTAGTTATGACAATTAGTTTATTACAAGATTAATGAGACACATGAGGTAAATGACATTCTGGTAGAGAAAAGAGTATGCATGAATGAAACACTATGGTGTTAAGCTCTATAAAGTGCTGATTATAATAATTTCTTTGTTTATAATATCTACCAATATTACCTGAATAATATTCACTAACCTTATATGGGAATAAGGAAACTTGAATTCTTCAATCTTTAATGTGTTATATTTAGCTTTGCTATTGTTGCTCTCCATGGTTTTCCTTCAGGTCATTCATTGTTATTATCTTTCACTGGAAATTGCTTTTATTTTCTTCCAACCATTTCTGGTAGAAAATAAACTCTTAGCTATGATTAGTAATTGTAATACAATGACTACTAATTGTAAATGTAAAATTGTAAAGTTTCATGAAAAGGTCTCTTAAGACATATTTGTTGCTTTTCTTTTGGTAGATTTAAATGATAGAGTAAATTAAGAGTTATTGAAAATTGAATTTATCAGTAAAAGGTCAGAGAAAAATGTACCTCAAAAGATTTTCTGTGAACTCACAGAAATTTAAGTGATTTGACTACTGATCTCTTCATTTGGAAAGATAATGAAAAGTCACTGCAAAGCAAAAGGGCTCATCTGAAATCTATAGGAGTTTCTAGGCCACCGGACTCAAATTTCCATTTGTCCCCATTTTCCCCATAAGAATACAGTAACTCCTGAAACTCTGAATTGTAATCTTTGAAATGTATATGTGCATTATAAACTTATTATGGATTTAAAATGCAATACTGCCAGCATTCTAATTTCAATTATCCAAGGTAGAAGACAATTTAACCTTTCAGATATAATTCCATCTCCTCCTGAATAATAGCAAGTCTGAGTCACCAAATACTTAAGCTAAAAGTCACAGACATAGCTGTAATGCAAATTTAGTAATTATTATAATAGAGGCAGCACAGTGTAATGTGAGGATCCTGGGAAAGGCATATGGAGAATAATCTAGTAGATTGCATAACAGAAAAAGAAGAAAATCTGTGTTAGTCTAAAGTATAACGGAAGCTATTTCCTAATTAAGAATTTAGATAAAGAGTTGATTATGGTAAAAAGTTAGAACTTCTAGGCAGCATAAAAATGTGGCTACATATTTATAGAGAAATAAATTGAGGGTCTTGTACTTGATATCAATAGTCGCCATCTAGGCCTCCTTTTGTTGGCTGGTATACTCATTCTCCATTAGTGTGAATGTTGGCCTCCCTCTATTCCTTCATAAAAACTTCTTAATATAATTACTCCCTTTTCAATGAGACCAACTTTGTCCAGAGATTCCTGGAGGATTATACTCCCTTTCTAGGACAAGTCCATTTCCAATGACAGGTACAATTTAGAAAGTAAATCCTGACTCCTTCATATCTTATAAAAATATTATTATAAACTGATGATTATATTGAGATAGGAAATAAGAGTATCAGACCCATCTATACAATAACAAGAGATTGTAAAGGGTCTATGGAAGATGGAAATATTGAAAATCATCAGGATGGCAGTTGAGAAACAAGTCATAAAATTTGTGAAAGAAGAACAAAGGAAAGTTGAACTTATCATGATGTTTGAGAGCAAATACACATAAGCTGCAGTCAGCATGTCTCTGTACCACCATGATGCAGTTGATCAGTAGATGAGTCTAGGTACCTATGTCAGAGAGCTACACATTTAAATGGACTAAGACACTGACATATAAAAAGAGAGCTAAATGAGAGATGGAGTTGCCATGGAGCTAGCTACCTCCCTGGAAGCAGGAGGTCAGAAGATCTACCTCATTGGGAACAATCAACAACAGCACCTCCTGTCCATCATTGGCCTTCAGAGTGGACTTTAAATTGCATTGCACATGCCCTCTAAAGAACTGTATTTTCTCTACACACAGTAATGAGCCGAAAGCCCTTTGAAGGACTAGAGTTCTTTAAAGTGTGATAGCAACTTGAATGCACTGACATAGTTGTGTCAGTGCAAATCCCCTCCAGTGAATTCATATGCTTACTTAGACTTACATAGATCTCAAGCCAAACACACATTCTTTTTGTTTTGGATTTTTTATATGTTTTTGTTTTTTGTTTTGTTTTCACCCCACCCCACCATGTCTTCCCACTCTCTGGGGTCTTGAGATTCTCAAGGGTTGCATGCATCTTCTCTCACAGAGACTATGCCAGACTATCCTGTGCTGCATATACTAGATTTAGTTTATTAATATTATTTTATTCGATATTTTATTTACTTACATTTCAAATGTTATCCCCTTTCCCAATTTCACCTCCACACACCCCCTATCCCATCCTCCCTCCCCCTGCTTCTATTTGGGTACTCATGCACCCACCCATCCACACCCACCTCCCTGCCCTGGCATTCCCCTACACTGGGGCATAGAGCCTTTACAGGACCAAGAGCCTCTCCTCCCATTGAGGTCTGACAAGGCCATCCTCTGCTACGTATATGACTGGACCCATGGGACCCTCCATGTGTACTCCTTGGTTGGTGGTTTAGCTCATGGGAGCTCTGGGGGATCTGTTTGGCTGATATTATTGTTCTTCTTATGGGTTGCAAACCCTTTCAGCTCCTTCAATTCTTTCTCTAATTCCTCCATTGGGGAATCTGTGCTAAGTCCAGTGGTTGGCTATGAGCATCTGCCTCTGAATTTGTCAGGCTCTGGCAAAGCCTTTCAGGAGACAGCTATATCAGGCTCCTGTCAGCAAGCACTTCTTGGAATTTAAAATAGTGTCTGGGTTTGGTATCTGTATATGGGATGGATCCCCAGGTGGGACAGTCTCTGGATGGCCTATCCTTTGATCTCTGCTCCACACTTTGTCTCCATATTTCTTCCCATGAGTATTTTGTTCCCCCTTCTAAGAAGGACTGAAGCATCCACACTTTGGTCTTTCTTCTTCTTGAGCTTCATGTGGTCTGTGAATTGTATTTTGGGTATTCTGAGATTTTAGGCTAATATTTATGCATCAATGAGTACATACCATGTGTGTTCTTTTGTGACTTTGTTACCTCACTCAGGATGATATTTTCTAGTTCTATTCACTTGCCTAAGAATTTAATGAAGTCATTGGCCAGGCAGTGGTGGCTCACGCCTTTAATCCCAGCACTTGGGAGGCAGAGGCAGGCGGATTTCTGAGTTCAAAGCCAGCCTGGTCTACAGAGTGAGTTCCAGGACAGCCAGAGCTATAGAGAGAAACCCTGTCTCGAAAAACAAACAAAAAAAAAAGTTAAGTAGTACTCCATTGTGTAAATTTAACACATCTTCTGTATCCATTCCTCTGCTGAAGGACATCTGGGTTCTTTCGAGCTTCTGGCTATTGTTATATATTGGGGCATCTTTTGGTTATATTTGCAGGAATGGTATAGCTGGGTCTGCACATAGTACTATGTCCAACTTTCTGAGGAACTTCCAGACTGATTTCCAGAGTGGTTGTACCAGCTTACAATCCCACCAACAATGGAGGTATGTTTCTCTTTCTCCACATCCTCACCAACATCTCCTGTCACCTGAGTTTTTATCTTAGCCCTTGTGACTGGTGTGAGGTGGAATCTCAGGGTTGTTTTGTTTTAGTTTTTCCCTGAAAACTAAGGATGTTGAACATTTCTGTAGATGCTTCTCTGCCATTCGAGTTTCCTCAGTTAAGAATTCCTTGTTTAAGTCTTCACCCCATTTTTAAGAGGGTTATTTGGTTTTCTGGAATCTAACTTCTTGAGTTCTTTGTACATATTGGATATTAGCCCTGACCTCAAGCTATATTACAGAGTAATAGTGATAAAAACTGCATTTATTGGTACAGAGACAGGCAGGTAGACCAATGGAACAGATTTAAAGACCCAGAAATGAACCATACACCTATGGTCACTTGATCTTTCATGGAGCTAAAACCACCCAGTAGAAAAAAATGACAGCATTTTCAACAAATGTTGCTGGTTCAGCTGAAGGTCAGTTTGTAGAATAATGCAAATCAATCCATTCTTATCTCATTGTACAAATCTCAAGTCCAAGTGGATCAAGGACTTCCATATAAAACCAGATACACTGAAACTAATAGAAGAGAAAGTGGAGAAGAGTCTCGAACTCATAGGCACAGGGGGAATTTCCGTAAACAGAACATGAATGGCTTATGCTCTAAGATCAACAATCGACAAATAGGAGCTCATAAAATTGCAAAGCAAACACACATTCTTATCTCCATCTGTCTGAAGCTTGTTTTGTTCCATGGAATCTCGAGTTTCCTCTAAAGGCACTGAATCAGCACACTGCTGGCACAGGAAGCCAGTCTCATCTGTAGATTAACCAACCTCATCAACATATCCTGAAAGTGAAACTATATTCTTAAGGGTATTATTTAATTAATTAAATATCAATTTATATAATTTAACACTATCTGCTATCCCGGGATAACTTTTGTGTATATCACTAAGGAGGCCTTTATTATGGAAATACACCAGGTAAGGTATCTGAAGACTATCCTCCATATGTTAAGCCATTTCTCCATTCAGAGTGGTCAAAGTAAATTATTTGTACAGGATGTCTTTCTTTATGACATCAAAAATAGTGAAAATATGAAATTTCTTAAAACTTGACTAATAAGCTAAGGTTAGAAAGGTCTTCTGCCTTCTGAAACTAGGATTTCTCTGTAGAAACATTGTTTGATCTCTCTTCTTGTGATGATTGTCTAAATTACAGACAGCTTTGTTATTTATAATACAGGAGCAATTGAAATTTGGACAACGAAAACACTTTATTTACATAAGAATTGCTCTAGATGTATATGTGTGTCTAAATATAATAAAACATTCAAGTAAATATCTAACATCAGCTTCTTTAGCATCTTTACAAAGTTAAATACAACCTTTTAAGCTTCAAATACATTGAGTACTGGGACATATTCCTCAAGTGTATCAATTGACAAAGGCATAATAATTTTATCAACAGTGTACATTTTAAAAATATATTTTAAGTTTTCTAAATAATTTCAGTGTGTAGTGTGTGTGTGTGTGCGTGTGTGTACACAAGTGTAGGTAGTTTTAGAAGCTTGAAACATCTGATTTAAATTGGAGCAACAGACAATTTTGAGCTACTAGATGTAGGTGCTGTGAACTAAACTCTGTGAATGAGTAATCTACTGCCTGGCTTTGTGTGTCAACTTGACACAAGCTAGAGACTTCAGAGGGAAAGGAGCCTCAGTTGAGAAAATATGTTCATGAGATCTAGCTGAAAGGCATTTTTTTTCAATTATTGATCAATACAGGAGAACCCAGCCCATTTTGGGTGGTGTGCTTCCTGGGCTGGTGGTCCTGGGCTGTATGAGAAAGCAGATTGAATATGCCATATGAAGCAGAACAATAAGCAGCACTCCTCCATGGCCTCTGCATCAGCCCCTGCCTCCAGGTTCCAGCCCTGCTTGAGTTTTTGTACTGACTTCCTCCAGTAATCCTTCCTCCCAACTTGCATTTTGGTCATGGTGTTTTATTGGAGTAATATACACCCTGACTAAGACAAGCAGTATAATTTCTTAACCACTGAGCCATCTCTCCAGCCCAATTCCCAAGACAATCTTATAAATTACATATGATTAATTTATTTTACATTCTAGTTCACTACACATGTAATGTGAAAGTTTCAAAGGCAAAGCTAATTGATTGTTCCTATTGGAAGAGCAGAAGAGGAGTTCAGACCATTGCTTATATTGCTTACATTGTCACACTGCTGATGTTAAGGACTTCTAAGCATGACAAATATCATAGCATCAAGCTAAAAATTAAGGCTAATTAAGTATGTTCGGAATTTGTCAGTTCCTTTGAGTGACATTACCTTTGGTTTCAAATATAAATTACAAAGAATTGGGCAACTTCCACCCATCATCAAGTGTGTGATGCTTGTATTTATGTACATTTTTAAATGATCATCAAAAGTGCAAAGTATTCCAACAGAAGAGAGAATGGTGTAATCTTCAATTCAATGGACTCATTACCCACCTTAGCAATTATCAACATTTAGAGACTCATATTTCAATGTAATGACATATTATGCTACACTTATTAACTACATTTGAAGACTGGTATTATTAAAAGCTGGTTCTTGGCTGTAAATTGTAGAAATGAGATGGAAAGTTTGAGCAGAAGATGGTGTTATTTAAAAGAAACAAAGTCATCTATGAAAGGGTGTAAAAAAAAAATAAAATAAAAAGCTGTGAAGAACTTCCGTGTTAGTGAAACTCCCAAAACTGCAGCTGAAAGGTGGAGGTAGCTTTTACCTCTGCCTCAACTCACAGCAAGGTATTTTGACATAGAATTTTACTCTATTAGCTACTAGCTCTAGTGACGTGATGATATCTATACTATCTTGAAGCAGGTGTCTCTGCTTTTTGTTTTTGTACTGGAGGTGTACCATCTTAGCTAGGGTTTCTAGTGCTGTGAAGAGGCACCATGACCATGGTGACTCTTATAAAAGAAAACATTTGAGGCTGGCTGGCACTTTCAGAGGTTTAGACAATTATTGTCATAGCAAGAAGCATGGTGGCACGCAGGCAGCCATAGTGCTGGAGAAGGATGTGGATCTACATCTTGATCCACAGCTGGCAGAAGGAGGCTACTGGCTTGAGCTTTGGAAACTTCAAAGCCCACTTCCACAGTTACAAGCTTCCTCCAGCAAGGCCACACCTACTCGAGGCAACAAGGCAACAAGTTTTAACAATGCCACTTCCTACGGGCCAAGCATGATTCTACAGGGGACATTCCTATTCAAACTACCACATGTACTAACTGTGGCTGGATACCTCATGCTACTTATTTTCTAAATTTTGACCTGTTGTGAATCTATTTAGAAGCTTTTATCTGCTTATTAAATTATTTTATATAATTTTATCAAAATGTATTTGATAACAAATACATTTATTTGTGTGTATAAGGAATTATACTGATTTAGGAAAATGGTCAGGTAGTTTCTCTTCTAGAGTCTGTAATCTCTCTAGCTATGAAGTTGACTATATTTACAGTTCTAGACATGAGTTCTGCCTAGTGAATGAACCTCCTTTCAGATTAGAAAACTGTTCCTTCTAGACGTGCCAAGGATGCTACTCCAGTAGATTCTAATAATATGATTATATAAACAATCTGAAAAATAGCCACAAAGCCCCACTTCTAGATAAAGAATTCTAAGCAGCCCATGGCTGTGGACAGAAAGAGAAAGAGAGAGAAAGATCTCTCTATATCTATCTGTCTGTCTGTCTGTCTGTCTGTCTCTTTCTCTCTCTCT
>NW_022196894.1:49013418-49014203 GCF_008632895.1 Mastomys coucha | reverse complement strand
ATATATATATATATATATAGAGAGAGAGAGAGAGAGAGAGAGAGAGAGAACACACACATTGGCCCTCATAAGCTCATAGAGAGTGGCACTATTAGATGGCCTTATTGGAGTAGGTTGGCTGTGTCACTGTCTGGGGGCAATCATTAAAGTGTCAAACCTTCAAGCTAGGCACAATGTGTCTCAGTCTCTTCCTGTTGCCTTCAGATAAGGGTGTAGGCATTTCAGCTACCTATCTGGCACCATGATGTCAATGAACTGAGTCTCTGAACTATTAGACAGTCCCAATAAAATGTTTTCTTTCACAAGATTTGCCATGGTCCTGGTGTTTCTGCACAGAAATAGAAACCCTAAATAAGACAAAAGTAGGTACCAGGGACTGGGGTATTACTGTAATAGGTTTGCCCTTGCTTTCTTCTGGAGGAATGTGGACATTGGATTAGAAAAGCAGTTAAACGCTTTAAATGAGGCTTAATGGGCCATAAGAGTAGGATCATAAAAGACAGTGGTACAGAGGGCAATTTGAACTGTGAGGGCCTGGCTCGAGAGATTTCAGAGGAGAAGAATATTTGTATGCAGCCTAGAGCCTGTTCCTACAATATTTTGACTAAGAAGTTTTACTCTTGTCCAAAAAGTCTGCTTAAGGTTATACTGAAGAGTTTTTAATTAATGCCATAGGCAGAGGAAATTTCAAAACAACCTAGTACTGACTGTGTAGTTTGTTATTAGAGTTCACACCTATGATGTTCTATAATGAAAAGGAGAAAGCTGAGCACAGAAAAAAAAAA
>NW_022196894.1:49002683-49013408 GCF_008632895.1 Mastomys coucha | reverse complement strand
AAAAAAAAAAAGTTCATTAATGATAAAATGGGTACCAAGAAGAGGAATGCAGGAAAATACTGTGTTCAAGGAGATAAACAGATTAAAGAAAAACCTAATGTTGGATGGAGGAATGGGTATAGTGACCTCGTTGGAAGACCCTTCTTAACATAGCTTCCAACTTGTGAAAAGGAATTTAAAACTCCTTAGGGTTGGATGTGGTGGTACAAGCCTTTGGTCCTAGCACTCAGGAGAAATAGGCTGGCAGATCTCTAAGTTTGAGGCCAGTATGTTCTACAGACCAAGTTCCAGGACAGCCAAGCTTGAACACTGAAGGAAGTAATCCAAAACAGAAAGCTGCTCAACTTAAAATCAAATAAGGGTCATGTTCCAGCCCCAGCAAGCAGCATAACTTGACAGCTTTGGCCATGTGGTTCTGCCTTTTGAATCAAGGATAGAAGAAAAGAGTTATCTCTTTTCTCTCTATAACTAAGAAATCTCTGTAACTAAGAAATCTCTATAACTAAGAAAGGCTGCAGAGGCTAGGCTTGGGTCAGAAATATCCCTGCATCAAGGCCTAGAGAGTGCATTGTGTCTTCACATAATGAAGATGAAGCCTGAATTGCCTTGGAGACATCCCAGATATTGGAGATGCCAGAGTCCTGGGATACCTGCTAAGGAAATCTGCATACAAGGTGTGGAACCAGCAGAAGAGAGAGAAATATGTTGCAGTCAACAAAGCTAAAAGAACCTGATTATCTCAAGAGGACTTTGAGATCTGACAAGCAGATGCAGTGTTTTCTGTCTTGCTTTGGTGCAGTATTGGCTCACTATTCTCCCTGTCTTCCCTTTTGGAACAGTAATGTATATCCTGTGCCATTATACGTTGGAAGTATGTGATCCGCTTTTTAATTGTGATTTTACAGAGGATTAGAGTTAAGAATTTGCATGAGTCACAGAAGAGACTTTGAATTTTCAACTTAAAAAAATAATTTAATTTTTAAAAATTATTTAACTTTACGTCCCGCTCACTGCCAATCTCCTAGTTACCCCATCCCACAATCCTTTCCCAATCCCCCTCCCTTTCTCCTCTGAGCTGATGAGTCCTGCCCTGAGAATCAGCCCCCTCCACCCTGGCACTTCAAGTCTTGCAAGACTGCACATTTCCTCTCTTACTGAGGCCAGACAAGATATTGTAGTTAGTAGAACATATCCCACAGACGGGCAACAGCTTTTGGGATAACTCCCACTCCAGTTCCTCCGTACTCACATGAAGATCAAGCTGCACATCTGCTACATATGAATGATGGGGAGGCCTAGGTCCAGCCCATGTATGCTGTATGGTTGGTTGTTTAGACTTTGATAGCCCTAGGGGTCCTAATTAGTTGATTCTGTTGGTCTTCCTATAGAGTTCTTATTCCCTTCAGGGCCAGCAATCCTTTTTCCTATTCTTCGATAAGAGAACCCAAACTCCATCCACTGTCTGACTGTGGGTGTCTGTTTCTGTCTGGATGGAACCTCTCATAGGACAAAATGCTCCTCTCTGCAAGCAAAGCAGAGTATCTTTAAGAGTGTTAGGGACTGGTGCTTTCCCATCAGATGGGTGGCAAGTTGGGGCAGTTATTTGTTGCCCATTCCCTCAGTCTCTGCTCAGGATAAATTTTGGGTTGAAAGTTTTGTGGGTGAGTTGGTGTTTCTATTGTTTCATTAGGGTTCCTGCCTGGATACATGAGGTAAGCTCTTCAGGTTCCATATTACCAATGTAGCCATAGTTAAGATCACATCCATTCATTCTTCAGTGCCTCCCTTATCCCCAAGTCTCTGTCTCATCCTGGAGATGACCTCCACCTCTTTACTTGCATATTTTCATAGCCATCTAGCCATGTCTCATGTCCTTTCACACTTCTGATCCTGAAATCCCATGCCCTTCTCATTAACCCTCCCCCTCGGTTCCCTCCCTAAACAGTGGGCTTTTAAACAATACTGATGCTATAATAGACTCCTGGAACTTTTAACATTTGACTAAATGCATTTTGCATTATGATACTGGCTGCAAGCCTATGGAGGCCAGTGAGTGGAATGAGATCTGAATAGGAATGGCAACCATAGACTTACGTATTTGAAAGATTGTTCCTTAGAGTATGAACTATTATGAGGTGTTACCTTGTTGGAGTAGGTGTGCCCTTTTTCAAGGAAGAGTGTCTCTAGGGAAATCTTTGAAGTTTCAGATGTTCAAGCTACATCTTTTCTGTCTCAATTTTTTTCTTGCTGTGCTCTGTTTAGAACGTCGAACTCTCGGCTACCTGTCTAGTACCATATATGCCTGTTTGCTGCCATGTTTCACACCATGATAACAATGGACTAAACCTGGGAACTGTAAGACAGTCCCAATTTAATATTTTTCTTTATAAGAGTTGTTTTGGTCATAATGTGTCACACCTTTACAGTAATAGAAGAAACCCTAACTATACATTAAGCCGTAATGTATATAGAAAATAGAAAATAAACTTGAATACCAAAACAAGTTGAGAGGGAACAGAAGGTAGGAGGAGAAAACAGATGGGTAGAAGTAATAATGTAAATACAGTATATACATGTATGAAATGCTAAAATATATGAAAAAAACTAACATCTAGTATGCAGGCTTAAGCATAATGACAAACAAGTCTAGAGAAGCAAGCAGTTTGCTTTTCTGGTGAGAGTTGCTTTAAGAATCACAAAATAGGACATCCTCAAACACAAAGGCAACGCATACGCATAATCAAAGCTGACAACTAACCATCAGACCGGGGCTAAGTACTTTATGTGCATTCTTGTTCAAATTTGCCTGTACATTGGTTTCTATAATTATCTTCACTTCTGAGATAAAGTAATTGAAGTCAATTAGTTTTCTCAAGGTTATATAGCCAATAAATAATGAAAGTTGGATCCTAACAAAGATTTCACTGATCCAAAAATTGATGTATTATCCAGCACTTAATTTTGAATTTTAACAGCATTTACAAAAATCTACCACAGCAAATCAAACATCATTTTATAATAAGACTCCAAAGTTAAGAACAGTATTAAAGTGATTTGTCCTAAGCCATATAAACAGAACTCTAGACAACCTTCAACAGATGAGACTATCTGATAGGATTTTGATATATGATGGTGTTTGTCAGGATGCACACTGCCAATCGGTCCTGGTGATGTGTGGAATTGGGTATGTTGAATTCAAAATCCACCCTAAACATTAGGGTTTTAAAACAGAGAATTTGTGAAAACTATATATGACACAGATAAACTGTGTATATAAAGAATTTACTCACATGTACAGAGAGAGTGAATAAGAGCAAATTTAATAAACAAAAAGGAATGTTGAGGGAGCTTAAGCCCGAGATTAATAACAGACAAAACAGGCCACATCTCCCTGGGAAGAATACCTTGATTTGTTGTTCCATTTGCTTGAAGACTAGCTCAGACATTCTAGCTGTAAGACAAAATTCAATGAGGAATCAATACAATTTAATGATGCTCATATCCTTGAAATGATGTAGGGCTGCCCATACTCTGGTAGTTACACACCTACACACCTCTTAATATTTCAGTGTTCAAGGCCACTTATATTGACCCAGGTGCAAAGGTTTATAGCGAAGACTTACAAAAATAGGGGGCGTAGCAAATTACAGGAAAATATTTTTTAACTCTAAAATTCTCTCTCCATATATATATGCATGTATATGTACATACACACACAAACACACATACACATATGTGTGCAATTTGTGTACTAGGAGGATAAATAATTGAATGAAATGGAAAAAAAGTAAAAGTATTTTTAATGAATATTTTTTATTTATTATATGTTCGTTAGGTATTAATATATTACATTTCTTCAGTCCTTTGGGAACTTCCCTAGGAAAGGAAGTATTTTTAAAAATAGAATGTTAGATAGAAAGAAATACAATAAAGCCTCTTGGAAAATGACTCTATCATGCCATCATATGATATGTTGATACTTAAAATGTAACACTTGTGTATGAAATATCCATTTTTCTACACATTCTTTTCTTAATACTTTATAGTGTAGCAATTTGAAAATGAGGTCCAAATATGTGTTTGTTTGTTTGTTTGGTTGGTTGGTTGGTTGGTTGGTTTGGTTTGTTGGTTTTGGGCTCCAGTGAGTTGGTATTTTTTTGTCCAAAGTTATTAAATTGCTAGCTTGTGTTCTGTTCTGATGCTCTCTACTGGGGTATTAATCTTAGTTGTGTAAAATTATTTGGTTTAAGAAATTTATTGATTTACTATTTACTTTGAGGTAAATATTTAAACAAGTGTCCAGTGCTAATACCTTCACATAAGAGATACTATCATCAATTTTGTTGTATCTTATAACCTATCCACTCACAATTTCTTCTTATTTTGTGAGGAAACTGCTCCACTAAATAGTGTAATTTTAATGCGATCCATTTTTCTTTGAATTGTAAACCAGAAATGGTATATTGAGTCACTATGTACATTCTTTCAAATAAATAACCCTTTACACATTCTTCTAATATGATATAAAAACATTTAAAAATTCCCACATACTTTTATCTACATGTTCCTGGAATTGTCCTATTTCTTACTGTCTTATTAAACTTTTAGCTTTCAAATCACCAATATGTTAATTTTTCTTTTTCATTAAAAATTGATTTTCTTATACAATATATCCTGATCACATTTCTGGCCCTCTACTCTTTCCAGTTGCTCCATACCTCCCCTGCATCCAGATCCACTCCCTTTCTGTTTCTCCCATGAGAAAACAATAGGCTTCTAAAAGATAACAACAAAGCACAATGAAATAAAATATAATAAGATAATATAAAAAGCGTCATAATAAAGTTGAACAAGACAAACCAAAAGAAGTAAAAGAGCCTAAGAGAAGAGACAAGAATCAGAGACGCTCTCATTCATACACTTAGGAGTCCAACTAGACAGAGAGCTATAATATGTAGCCAGAGGACCTGGTACAGACCTGTGCAGGCCCTGTGCTTGCAGTTTCCGTCTTTGTGAGTTTACATGGGATTTTCTCAGTTGATTTAGAAGAACATGTTTTGTTGTCCTCCACCTGTCTGGCTCTTACACTCTTTCTGCCTCCTATACTGCCAGATTTCCTGAGCTCTGAGAAGATGGATTTGTTAGAGACATCCCATTTAAACCTGAGTTCCAAACTGTCTTTCTGTGTCTCTGTCTGTCTGTCTCTCTGTCACTATCTCTTTCACAGTGTGTCTCTGTATTTGCTCTCATCTGCTGCAGGAAGAAACTTCTCTTATGATGACTGAATAAGGCACTGATCTATGGGATTAGCAGAATAGCATTAGTAGTCATTTTATCAGCACTGTTTTTTATGGCAGTAGTATTTGGTTTTTCTCTAGTCTCTAATCTATCTATTCTCTGGCTCTTGATAACTCTAGCAGTGTCAAGTATGGATTCTATCTTGTGGAATTAGCTATAAGTCAAATCAGACATTAGTTTATTACTACATTGTGCCTATATTGCCTTAGCATGTTTTGCAGGCAGAAATGTTTGGTAGATCAAAGTTTTTGTGGCTCTGTTGATGTTTACAGTTATCTTTTGGTAGCCTGCAGAATACTTTCCTATACCGAAGACACTAGAACATACGTGTGAAGATTCTCAGTGGGTAAAATGTCAATTTCACTGTGCTCAATGAGTTGTAGAGATGTTGTCTTAACAATGGGGTCATGTTCTCAGTTTGTAGAGAGCAACCTATTGTCGTGGCAACAGTATCCGTTGCTTCAGGAGCTCCCTGAGGTCCATTTGGCCATATCTAAATTGGATGTAACCCAGTCCAGGTACTAAAAGCTTCATTTGTTGACAAGAGATGATGAGTTGGGATTGTATCATCCCCATTATTGGAGTCTTTATTAGGATTGTGTTCATATATTTTAGGAGGTTTTGACTGCATTAGGTTTCCACAGAACACCTCAAATATCCCTCAATTCTAGCTGTCTCTTCCTGTATTCTCTCGCCTTCCCCACATAATACACTCATTCCAGTCCCACCCCACCCTCAGTCTAACCATATGATCTATACTATTTTCTCCCAGGGAGATCCATATGTTCCCCCTAGTTCTTTTCAGCATCTCTAACATCTCTTGGTTTACAGATTGTAACCTAGTTATGATTTACTTGATGGCATGTATACATATATGTGTATATATATATATATACATACACACACACACACACACACACACACACACACACACACACATATATATATATATATATATATATATATATATATATATATATATATATATATATATATATATATAGTGAATACATACCATATTTATCTTTCATGGTATGGATCATCTTACTCTCTTACTCTGAATTATTTTTGTCTAGTTCCATCCATTTGCCTGGAAAGTTCATGATGTCATTTTTTAAAGATCTGAGTAATACTCCATTGTATAAATATCTTCATTATCTACTTGTTGTTGAGGAACATATAGGTTGTTTTAAGATTCTGTCTACTGGGAAGAGAGTAGCAATGAACATGATTGAGTAGATGTTCTTGTGGCGGGGTGAAGCATCCTTTATGTATGTGCCCAAGAATGGTATAGCTGGACCTAGAAGTAGATCAATTTTTATCTTTCTGAGGAATGGTCACACTGATTTCCATAGTTGTGTACAAGTTTGTACTCTAACCAGCAATGGATAAGTGTTGCCCTTATTCCTTATCCTTGCTAGAATGAGCTGTCACTAGTGTTATTAAAGTAGTTTTATTTGCATTTCCTTCATGGCTAAGGATGGTGAAGGTTTCTTTGCATTTCTCAGACATTTGAGTTGCTTCTATTGAGAATCTGTGCCCTGTTTTTAATTAGATCATTTGCTTTAAATCAGGGAACTAAAACCTTTTCCAATAGCCTCAAATAATATAAAGTATATTGGGGTAATTCTAACCAAGCAAGTAAATGTGTGTGATTAAAAACTTCAATTCTTTAAAGAAATAAATTGAGGCAGATATCAGAAGATGAAAAGATCTTCCATACTCATGGATTGGTAAGATTAACAGAGTAAAAATGGCTATCCTACCAAAAGCAGCTAGATTCAATCTAATCCCCATCAAAATCCCAACACAATTCTCACAGATCTTGAAAAGATAATTCTCTGCTTACATGGAAAAAAAAAAGGATAGCTAAAGCAATCCTGAACTATAAACCCCTGGAGGTATCACCACTGCCTATTCCAATGAGTACTACAGATCTACAGTTATAAAATACTCATGGTATTGTCATAAAACAGACATCTTGATCAATAGAATGGACCTGAAGAGCCATATAAAAATTTATACACCTATAGATACATATTTTTTTCTTAAAAAAAGAAAAAGGTGGAAATAAACACTGAAAGAAAGACAGCATCTTCAACAAATGGTACTGGCCAAGGAATAATATTGCATTGGGCTACTTGAACATTATGCTCTTATTGGATTTAACTAAGCAAATAGCCTGAGATTATGGAGTGCTTTTGGAAGTGGCTGGCTTTGCACTTAGAGACCTTTTCATTATTCACCCTAATGGTATCATCAAGCACCTGAGTATCAATGGCCTTCTGGTAGGCTGTGGTGTGAAGAAACACTCCCTTTGGCGGAGGTGTTTGTGGAGACTCTTGTAAAAGTCTGCCCTGCAAACTGGATGTCAGAGTCCCCCATGATCAATCCAAGTCCAACAGCTTGCAAAGAAAACATTGAGAAGACCAGTCAGTAGTCCATCCCATGTCTGCTGTTCACCCAAAGCTTCTCATACCAGAAAAGAACTCTAGCTGGAATTCTTTCAATTCTCTGATTATTTAGAGAATGGCAAAAATTCATCATACTTGTGTTTATGAGTACTATTCTACAAGCTTTGTAATTTTAAGATGGGTTTTGACTCTAAAAGTGGCTAGCTGCTTCCACAGCAGTCCCTACTAGGCATTTCTCAATGGCTGACCAGTTCTGCAGGAGTGCTTGGTACCTGATTTCTAGGATCACATCTTCAGAGGGAAAGCATTCTTGCAGTTAGCCTACCCTGAACCTTGGTCTACAATGATGTAGCACACAGCACAAATACTTGAAATGATGTAGCACACAGCACCAGCACTTAATGAAAGCTTCTGATCAAGGTCCTTAAATTTTGACTTGAGTTTCTGTATTTTAAACCAAATTTCTTGTTATTTTTCACATTGTACTCATTAACTTACGGGATCCTTGTGTGCTCTGAGATATTGATGAAATATAACCATGAAGAACTATGTCTAATCCACAGTTATATTTTTTAAACCCTATAATCATTTTCCTTCTTTAAGTGCTGGGTATGTACTATAAAAATAAACATTAAAATGTTTGAATTTTTGACATCAAAAAACTAAATTCACTAAAACACATTCTGTATCTATCTATCAATCTATGTGTCTATCATCTAGCTATCTATAGTTTTCAGTATACTCTCATTTGATTTCCAAAGGAATTATAATGACTAAATAGACTGGTATTCTTAGTAATGTAATTTTTTTATTAATATACTAATATTCCCAGATCAATTAGATAAACTTGTAAGCAGGATTATTGATTTTTAATTGTTACATCTCATTTAATAGTTTTTTCTAAACTATGTACTACCATGGCAGTGATAATGGTTATATTAATCTTGCTACTGACCCAAATGCAATGCTTCAATGTGGTGCACTATGATATTTTGAATGCTTATAATACCTTTTGGGTATTTATAAAAACTTATCTCATGTAGTGAAGATTTTTAATATTTAGGGCAAGAATTCTAAATTTCATCATCTGATAAATATATTTATTCTATCAGGTATATAGTGAGATGTACTTAGCATAAATTGTGTAAATAAATTTTCCAGTTGAACAATGTTTTTTGTTCTTAAATATAATTCCTAATGAAATAGTTTAAAGGTAGCTTTAGATTAATTTTATAGCAGTGGTTTATAAGGAAATATTTTATTATATATCACATTAGATTTAGACATTTTCAGGACGTTTGTGAATGAGGAGGACTTCTCATGTTTATTTCAGTTTATCAAAGGAAGTTGTCAAAGGAGACTATAACACAGTTGTTCTCAGTGTTCCTAACGCTGTGACCCTTTAATACCATTTCTTACACTGAAGTAATTCCCATCCATTCAATTATATTCATTGCTATTTCATAACTGTAATTTTCTACTAGTATGAATCATAATATAAATGTCTGATGTGCAGACTATCTATAGGAAGTCCCTGTGAAAAGGCCATTCAATCTCTAATGGGGCCATGAAGCCCAGGTTGAGAACCATGGCTGTAGCACATTGAGTAGTGTTTAAGCAACACACAGCACATGTCCCTTTCCTATCTCTTATCAATTGTTGTCAAACCACAGGACAGATTGTGAAGAGTTTTATTTTATGGAGTAAGGTCACTCTTAAAAAAGATCCCTGCCTTGTTTTATACTTTAAATCATTTCTACTTTAACTATTGTTCTCATTATTGTTTCAGCATCATCCATTCTGCCTATAAAACATTTTATTCCTAATATTGTGATTTATTTTTCCAAATATTTGCTTTGTTAGACTTCTGGAAACTGTCATTTTGATTGGTTTTTCACCTTTCTTCTGATGTTATCTGGTTTGTATTTTCTTTCTATTGAGTTTCTATCTATCTATGAATTGAAGTCACATTGTTTTAATTTCTGTGTAGTTTTATAATAGACCTAATTACTGAGTGCTACAATATTAGTATAATATTTGTAATTTATTTACAACTATACTGATTTTGGTAATATTTATAATGTTATATTAATAAACTATAATCACAAGACAATTCTTCATTTGTTTATCTAGTTATTGATGCCTCTAAATTAATTTATGGTGTAGATTTTCTGTCTACTTTTCATTAGATTAATTTCTATGTATTTATGCTTTATCATAAAATAGCATCATATTTTACTAACCTCAAATTTGTTTGCTAAAATTCTAAACAGCGTAACTCACTGGTTACTATAGAATTCATATGGATTACCATGTCACCATAGTGAAATGTTAGTAATAATTAATCTCTTAATCCTCTGAAAGAGTTCTCACTAAGATTACTGAAATGTCTTCCTCTAGTCTGGAAAAATTAATCAGAGTTTTGTTTGGGCTAATGGCTACAGGCTTTCCATTATCACAAGGATGGTAAGGCTGTATTTAATTTATTCAACATATTTAGGAAGATTCCGAGCTTTACATTGTTCTTTAAAGCATTTTGCCAGTATTTTGCTTCTTTTATATAAATTGTCTGGTTATGAGAAAATGTGTTATCACATAATTTTATTGAAAGCCTGATAAGATTTCATTTTTCCAACCCTTATATTTATTAATTTGTGCTTTCTATCTAATTTTTAACATTTTAAAAGAGTAGCATTAATAATATTTTTATGTAAATCACCCTCTTTGTTGATTTGTGTGTTTTATGTGAGACAGATAAATGGAAAACTAATTTAAGTTATGACCGCTATTATTTTCATTCTTTGAGTTCAGCCCTTATTACTTAGAATTCTTAAAACAAAAGCTTAGGAAACCCAATTCAGTTAATTTTTTTTTCAACATTGAAAAACATTGAGATTCTTCTACATGCCAGCCACCAATTGAAAAGGCACTATTTGCTGAAAATTATGTCTTTTTTCCACTGGATGGTTTTAGCTCCTTTGTCAAAGATCAAGTGACCATAGGTGTGTGGGTT
>NW_022196894.1:48998658-49002594 GCF_008632895.1 Mastomys coucha | reverse complement strand
TTTTTTTTTTTTTTTTTTTATCACTATTGCTCTGTAGTACAGCTTGAGGTAAGGGATGGTGATGCCGCCTGAAGTTCTTTTATTGTTGAGAATGGTTTTTGTTATACTGAGTTTTTTGTTATTCCAGATGAATTTTAGAATTGCTCTTTCTAACTCTATGAAGAATTGGAGTTGGAATAGTGATGGGTATTGCATTGAATCTGTAGACTGCTTTTGGTAAAATGGCCATGGTTAATGATCCCTTCAATGTCTTACTGTTATAATTGAATCACTAAAATTGTTCTCTTAGAACATTTTAGTTTCACGTTATATGTATGCTCATAGTTAAAGTATTTTCTAGGTACCCTAAATATTATAATTTCATTAACCTTGCAACAGAGACCATTAAAAATCCACAACCAATCAAAATTCAGTGTTGTGATGCCCAATCCCAACTGCTACGCTATCAGTACTAATCTACTTTTAGAGAATCATGCAATTAGGGTGCCTTAGGAGAATTTAGAAAAAGTTTGAGTTTCAATCTATGTGGGTCATATCTTTACATGTACAATATGGTATATGTGTGTGCAAAAGTTCATATATATGTGTGTGTATGTATGTATATATACATATATATGTGTGTGTGTGTGTGTGCATCATATGGGCATATGTTGATGTGTAATATGCATGTGTACTTGCATCTGTATATGCATTTATATGCCCTGTGTACAACAAGAATCTATGTAAAGTATAGTGTCTTATTCAGTCATTATCTGCCTTATTTTTTCTTTTAAAATTCATTTATTTTATTTTATATGTATGGTATTTTACCTGCACACACTGATATGTGCACCAAATGCATGCCTGGTATAATGGAACTATTGGTCCTGTGAAGGCTTGAATCTCCAGTGTAGAAGAATGCCAGAGTGGGGAGGCGAGAGTGGGGAGGTGCGTTGGGGAGCACCCTCATAGCAGCAGAGGGAGGAGGGATGGGATAGGGGGTTTCCAGAGGGGAAAACAGGAAAGGAGATAACATTTGAAATATAAATAAAGAAAATATCCAATAAAAATAAACAATATAAAGGATAAAAATCTTAAAAAATAATCTTTTGAGATTTTAATATTGTTGTATCATTTCCAGCTTCCCATTCCTCTTTTCAAACTCTTTCATGTGTCATACCTCCTCTCTTTCAAATTCATGGCCTTCTTGCATTAACTGTCATTACATGCATATCTGCTTTTCCTAATTACAAGCTACCCAATCTGCCTGGTGTTACTTGTACGTATGTTTCAGGGCTTCCCCATGTATTCAGTTCAGTATGTCTATTTTCCCTGCTCAGCTCTGTTTTAGGCAGTCATGTTGCTGCTATCTGTGGGTGTATCACCTGACATTACTAGAAGTGACCATCTCACAAGCTTCCTGATCCTCTAGCATTTAGAAACTTTCCCTGTCTTCTCTTCTATAATGTTCCTTGAGCCTTGGGTGCGGGAGTTGTTTTGCGATGCATCCACCACTCTCCACTTGGATTGTTTGTGGTTTTCTGTAGCAGTCTCCATGTGCTGAAACATTTCAACTACTGCTTTTGAAACACATTCAACTTAAAGGTGTAAAAAAGGTAGTGTAGCTGGGGAGGTGGTGATGAAATTTGCCTGTACTCTCTCACTTGTAGAAAGGCTCCAAGTATGTGCTTAACTGTGGCATTCAAAAAACCTCAGTGATATTATTAATAAAAAATCACAAAGAACAAAATATAAGACAGTTCTGTCCCAATTTATCTGTCAGATTAGTATGTTAGTAAGAAAAAGTATTCAAGAAATGACTTTATTTAGATTACTGAAAGCAAAGTGAGTATATGAAGAAATTTAAGTTTTTTACGTAGCTTCATTCTTAACTAATTCCTGCTTTTATGTTTATTTAGATTTTTTTTTCATTTTTATCTCTTCTTTAGCTGACACTTTAATGAGAATCATATTGCATTAGTTCCTGGCAGTAGCTTATGTATATTTTTTATTTTTTATTTGGGTGTAGCTTCATCATGTTAGAGACTATGGGCTGAACAATTTTAATGTTTCAATAAATTTTTTGAACAGCAATGTGGGTCAATTTAGAAGGGTGTTCTATACTCAAAAGAAAGGAATGTGCCTTCTGGCATTCATTCTGTTGTAATTTAACTTATCTGCTCAGGTCACATTGTGAACTGTGCTATTTAGATCTCATAGATAGTCTCTTAACTGTCTATGTGTTTTGACAGTTTCTGAAACAAGCATGTCTTTCCATGTTCAATTGTGATTATGCTAGTCCTTGGCTTTTGTTTGCTGTGCAGGATGGTTGCATTTCTGACTAATTACTCTGAACATAATGAGATGTGCTCCTTTCTGATCTCTACCTTACAGTAATTTTTCTTTGTATTTCATCTGGAACCAAACTTTCTTTAGCGATACAGCTATATTAATTCCCACCTTTTAAGTTAACTCTGATAATTTCTTTGGTTTTCTCATTTGCATATTATATTTAAAATGAATTTGTTTTAGGTAGCATATTATTTTTATACCAAACTAAATTATACAATCTTGGATGGACATTAGATTTATGTACTGTTAGTATAATTGCTTATATCTTGTATATATTTCTGACCATCATGTATGGCCCAACCCACCATGGTTAATGATCCCTTCAATGTCTTACTGTTATAATTGAATCACTAAAATTGTTCTCTTAGAACATTTTAGTTTCACGTTATATGTATGCTCATAGTTAAAGTATTTTCTAGGTACCCTAAATATTACAATTTCATTAACCTTGCAACAGAGACCATTAAAAATCCACAACCAATCAAAATTCAGTGTTGTGATGCCCAATTCCAACTGCTACGCTATCAGTACTAATCTACTTTTAAAGAATCATGCAATTAGGGTGCCTTAGGAGAATTTAGAAAAAGTTTGAGTTTCAGTCTATGTGGGTCATATCTTTACGTGTAAAATATGGTATATGTGTGTGCAAAACTTCATATATATGTGTGTGTATGTATGTATATATACATATATGTGTGTGTGTGTGCTATACATATATATGTGTGTGTGTGTGTGTATCATATGGGCATATGTTGATGTGTAATATGCATGTGTACTTGCATCTGTATATGCACATATATGCCCTGTGTACAACAAGAATCTATGTAAAGTATAGTGTCTTATTCAGTCATTATCTGCCTTATTTTTTCTTTTAAAATTCATTTATTTTATTTTATATGTATGGTATTTTACCTGCACACACTGATATGTGCACCAAATGCATGCCTGGTATAATGGAACTAGTGTTACATACAGTTATGAGCTGCCCTGTTGCTGCTGGAAATTGAACCTAGGTCTTCCAGAGGAGAAGCCCGTGCTCTTAACCACTGAGCTATCTCTCTAGCCTTCCACTTCAATTTTTTAGGACAGAATCCTTCATTGAAACTAGAACTCACTGATTCAAATAGGTTGAATGTCTAGTGAGTCCCACGGATTCAAGTGTCTCTTTGTTCAGGATGCTGGAATCAAAGATAAGTACCACTGTGGCCAGTCTTGTATGTGTGTGCTAGGAGTTGAATCCGGGCTCTCAAGTATGCACAGGAAATTCTTTATCAAGTGAACTATCTCTTTTGTCACTAAATGTGTAATTTCTTTGGCTTAGTTTTTTAAAAATATTTTGTTTTTTTTCTTAATTTAATATGAACATTTAATTGCATCTTATTTTAATTTGCTCTTTGCTAGCTATTCTTCCCCCTTTATGCTTTTCCCTTCTGCTAACAACAGCTCCATTTCCATTCATGTCTCCTGTGTTCTATTGCACTTCTTTGTTTATACCACTTCCTCCCCCTTCATTGTCCTCTTTATCCTTCTGTGTCCTACACATGCACACACACACACACACACACACACACAAACACACACACAAACACACACAAACACACAAAC
>NW_022196894.1:48992831-48998469 GCF_008632895.1 Mastomys coucha | reverse complement strand
CACAAACACACACACACAAACACACACACACACACACAAACACACACACACACACGCACCCCCACCGGCACAAGCACACGACTTTTAATTTAAATTCTACATATGAGGAAAAAACATAAAATATCTGTTCTTAATCATGACAACATCAAAAAAGTTAGTTTTCTTAATGTAATACATCAAGAGACAAACTTTTATTTTTCTCCACTAGGAAAACTTTGAAAAATTTGTGAAGTTTGGGTGAAAAATAAAACCTGTTGGCTTATGATTAGTTAAAGCAGTGGGTGATGAAGAACCACATTGTGGATAGAGGATTAATTTATTTCTTTATTTATCACTCTTTTGCTTCCTTCATTATACCCCAGTTCAAATTTAAGTCAATGTTTGTTAGTTAAATTTTCTCTTCAGAACCATCATTGAAAAATATCTTTTATTTCTTTCCTTCTCTTTCCCTCTCACCTTCCCTTTCTCCTCCTCCTCCTTCTCCCCAACCTACTTTCCCCTCCTATTCTCATAAGTGGGTTGGCCATTGAAAGCAGCAGTCCACAGAAGACATGGATGCATACAGTGCTAATGTTATAACAAGGTGTGGAATTAGATACAAATAGTGTAGTAGCTGTCTACAAGGTGTGAAGTTAGAAGACTAATCAGTTAAATGAATACATTTTTAGAGATGGGATTTATAAACCTATGAGGGGCATTGGCTATATGTTTCCCTCTAAAATGTAAATTCTTTGGAAAAATTATGGTTAATTGCATAAAAATAGTTAAAAAGAAATATTGTCTACATTTTAGCTCAGTCCTCTGAGAGATTCTCAAAATAGAGCCCCAAGATAGTCATAAGATACTCTAATAACAATTTTAGATTCTACATACCTTCCCAGTGATGGAAACCAATGTTCCTTGGAGAAAGAGATGATTGCAGAGTTATGAAAGGAAAATACAAGACGAACTCAAGAAAGTTTCCAAGGAATGTGAAGACCATCATGTTCTAAGGCTATATTTGCATAGCACATTTCTGACAAACTTACAGATTTATGGCAGTCTGGGAACTTTCCCATGATTCTGGAGGTCACTGTGCTCTGATGGGTGGTTTTTGTCTTGGATGCTCAAGCAATTATTAAAAAACAAGTCTAGTACTTGAATCATCTATAGATGGCCACCCCATGCTGGCTACTGTGGAGAAGTTCAGTTTTGAGATCAGCTTAAGATTACTACTGAGTAATTCTTGCATCTCAGTTGAAGTACTCAAAATAACAAGCCTTTCAAGAGTACAAGGCATAGACAAAGAGGTTTCTTAAGAAACATCATGAAAGTAATGTAGTTTTGACTGCGGCATTTATTTGTTACTAAAGACAAAACAAATGTCATCGATGAACGAGATTACACAGCTATATCTGTGCCTATGTAGATCTATGCATTGTATATGTCTACAGGAAGGGTGGGCCAGATGCCACAGATTGTTCTCAGAGTCTATGGTTTCCTTGCCTCCCACAGGCACAGAAGAGGAGGCAGAAGGACTGTATTAGCCAGAGTATCGGAAAATTTTCTGTGAGATGTGTCTCTTAGTAAAATCTGAAGCTACATCCTTATATTCTCATCAACATGAGTATCTTAACATAAGACAAGCAAGGATAACATCAGTAGACATTCTAAAGTAGGTAGCTAAAACTCCTCAAGGCTTTAACCATACACAGAGAACTACAGGCAACTAAAGCATACTAAAAGTGAGAGAAATAGTCTCGCTCAGAGAAGAAGGTACCAATTAGCTATCCAATAACAAATGTCTAGTACCTGAAAAATGCATACAAGTAACATTACACTGACTGAACAGGTTATAGTTAGGAATATAAATACATATGTGTAAACACACACATATACATATATACAGAGAGATAAGGTGTGTGTGTGTGTGTGTGTGTGTGTGTGTGTGTGTGTTTGTATGTGTATTTGTGTGGTAACAGTGAAAAAAGCATGAAATTCAAATAGAACATGAAGTTGTACTTGGTAGGGATTGGAGAGAATGATGAAAGGAAGGGGGAGAAATATTGTAAGTAAATCATAATCTGAAAAATAAAATACATATAAAAAAGTACACATCTCCTCCACCTGTCTATTAAATCCAGTAGAAAATGATATCCAGCTTAGAGGCTTAAGGCTAATAGGAAGATGCAGAAAAATCCTGTGATTACAGCTGCTTGGTGACATTTTTTAAAGTGATGTTCCTTAGCACTATAAACATTAGTTCAGGTAAAGTGTGAAATGAATTTGCTGAATGTTATAATGCCTTAGGTACATATTGTAAGGTGAATGACAAAGCATTTTGAGTTAACTGTAATGGAATTAGGAATCTCTAAGGAAAAAAATCAAACAATTATATAAACTGCAAACATAAAAAAATTTGGAAGATAAATCAGTGGCCAAATAATACTTTTCTATAAGGCTTTATTGTGAGTATTTTAATATATGCAAGTCACATCGTATCTGTCATAGCTTTTGTCTTTCCAATCTGTTCTTTTTATGAAACTTTAAAAACATGAATGGCATTCTGGGTTTGGACATCATTTAAAAATAGGCCATGAACCAGACTTGATATTTAGGTCATAGGCTTCCCCTTTGTGCTATGTTAATAATTAATATATACCAAAATTTGAAATATGCATAGCAACTTTAATAGTGTGCACATTAAAATGGTAATTTCAGAGTGTTTATGAGCACATTTTAATTTTCATATTCTTTGTTCTATATAAGGCATGTAATTTTAAATATATATGTGTATACACACATACACATGAAAAGAGAGAGATGGAAAATATATACAACTATGAGTCTCAACTCTATAGTTTATAGCAATTCTAAAATTTGTATATGACAATTGCACAAAAAAGTGTTTCTTCTGTTTGTCATTGTTGTTGCTGTTTTATAGTGAACAGAAAAGGCAAACATGAGGGTAATACATTCTAATATCAAGCACAACCATAACATTTCCTGTGATGTATTTCTCCAGTGCACATAATTTGCTTGCATACTACTCCCTGCTTAGATACTAAATATTTCACTGTAACTGCTGGGGGCTGTTCATTTACTGCAGAGTCTGCTGAGGAAGCAGATGCAAATTGTGCTTGGTCATCAGACTCCTGGACTTTCTAATGGACAAACTATAAAAGTTATTCATGTGGAGACTGGTGTTCTCCCTGTTTGTTACTGAACCTGAAGTTAGCTGGTAATAGACTGAGTTTTCTTTGAGCTTCAAAAGCTAAAGTTTTAGAAGGAATGCTTTTGCAAATTGTGTACATAGGTAGAAATAAATGAATGACAATTATATACTGGAGGTTTCAAGAAAGTTAGATGTTCTCACTAGAAAAATTCTTGCCTCTGGGGGAGGGATGAGACAGATGAGCAATGGTGAATCCAGCAGATCTTGCTTGGTATTATGAAATCAAAGCATGATATATTTCTCCTGAGGTAAAATTGCATTGTGGTTATGAGCCTGGGTTTTGGAGGCTGAACATCTGGAGTTCCACAACTTTGCTGTGTAGGAGAAAATGTGCAAATTCTGCAGATTTTTGTTCCTTTTATTTCCTCATCTGTAAAACAGGGGAACATTGGGTTTTTGAGAGTACCATATCAGCTAATATCTGAAAGCCTGTTAGAACACCTGGGACAAAATAAATGCTTAATAATGTTCTTTTTACTTGTAGTTTTTAAAACTGGAAAGTCAGAGTTGACAAGAGTTATTTGCAATGTAAAAATAACAACCAAACTGTAAGACAATTCACTAATTAGATATGGACAAATGAGCATTTTCTAAAATGAGACAAATCATGAGCAAGTTTATGAAAATAGACTCAATGTGACTTATCATCAGCAGCTTGCAGACTGAAACCAAAGTGAGTGAAAGTATAACACCTATTTTCATTCTTATTGCATATAGGCTAAACAATAATCAATAGCATCTACTTCTAATGATCTTGTAATGAAATGAGAAGTGGGGTAGATAGGTAGCTCAGAGCCTAATCATGTTTGTTACTGTTCCTGAGGACATAAGTGTCCCCCATGTCAGGTGGCTTACAACCTGTTCCAGGAGATATAACACCTTCTTCCAGCTTCATGTATGCTTGCACTCACATGGCAAATGTTCACATAAGCACATACACATACAATAAGAAAATTAACTTGTTTTTTTTTTAAATGAAAAGCTTCATCACTAGATGTAACAAAAATATCAGCAATGATATTTGAAATAGGGAGAGAAAGAATATTCCAGGAATCTGCAGTCTTGAAGATGATGGGAAAGTACACTAATGCAAGAAAAAGAAAGAAATGAAAAGAAGCAGATGGAGAGAAAAGAAAGAAGAGCATGCATGCTTGAACAAAAAATAACTTCTCAGAAAATTAAATTGTTTTTTTTGACAGTTCAGATGGTATGAAACTGTCAGTCAGATGAATCATTGCCTCTAATTTCATCTTTTAAAAGCCCAAAATCTTGCTGATGGGCTTGACCCATGAGTGCCAAAGAAAGGACTGTTTGAGAAGCAAAAGGCAGAGCATACCTTGCCAGTGTTAGATATCTATGTTTGGGAGAAGAGTTAAATCCACCCTGATAATATCAGCATCCATGAAGCTGTGTTGCAGTTAGCGGGTGGCGAATATTCATGAGAATAAAGGGGTCTGGAATGCAGAGATGGGAACTGGCAATGACTCACATGATTGAACAAGCTGAACTATGAGTTTGCTTTAATCCATAAAGCACTCCAGGCAGCAGTCTAGAAGTATGTAAATTTTCTGTTCTTGCAACATGCAACATGTGTCATATGTCCTAATTCATGCCAAAGTAGTAAAACAGAAATAAAGAAGGAAGAATAATGTGAAGGAAGGATTCAAACTTTTACTTCTTAGATGTTTTCATAATTGCTCTATGTAAGATACATTGCTTTCTGTAGATATTTTATAAAATCATACTTTTTTAGTATCATTATATGGATGTCAAGACATAGATTAAAGCATTTAATAATTTATTAGGGCCATAAGTCACAGTTTTGAACCAAGCATATCACCTTACTCAAATAACAATAGGAGTGAAAGTACTTTTGTAGTTTAAACAGAAATCTAATTTTAGGGTAAGGTAGCAAAGTCTCCAAGATTACGTCATGATTTGAATTGACTTTTATGTTCCATTTTCAGAAATTGCTCCTTATTCAGTATTATTATTATTTATCATATATTTTGAATTTGTTTATACCTGTTTCCAAGGCATTATTAGATTAATACATAATTTTATTAACCTAAATATAAACTAGCATCTTTACTGTGGCAAATGGCAACTTAAATAAATATAAGTGAAACAAGATTGTTTATTTTTAACCCTTCTGCCTCACAAAGAGATAAAAATATGAACAAGTGTTAAAGTGATGTTAAGGCCATGTTCTCTCGGGTGAGTTTCTGAGACTGGAGCAGCCAGCCCGGAGGCGCCTTAGGCCAGAGACTTGGGCAGGATTCGCCATTTTCTCTCGGGTGAGTTTCTGAGACTGGAGCAGCCAGCCCGGAGGCGCCTTAGGCCAGAGACCCTGGCTGGATTCGCCATTTTCTCTCGGGTGAGTTTCTGAGACCTGAGCAGCCAGCCAGGAGCCACAAGCCCCAC
>NW_022196894.1:48963583-48983893 GCF_008632895.1 Mastomys coucha | reverse complement strand
GTTTTTTTGTTTTTTGGAGGGGAAACTGGGAATGGAGAAATTTGCATATAAATAAAGAAAAAAAAATAAAGTGATGTTAAAAACACATTAACATCAAAGTTTGTCTTTCCCTCTGATAAGTGTAGAAAGTGTGAAAGGTAATGTAACAGGAAATAACTTTTATGATACATACTCTATTAATGCTTCTCTGTGCACCAATTAAAATAGTATCCATTGTAGTTCAAAAACATAGGTACACAGGAGGATTTAGAACAATCTTCTGCCTTTAAGTGGAATGTTGACATTGCCAGAGTTTGAGTGCAGTGCTCAAACATGCTAGGCATGCACTGTTTTGTTTTGTTTTCTTAATCAATGAGCTATATTCCTGATCCTACCAAAAATTTTACATATAGAAAATGTATGCTTACTGAGTTTTAACTTATCTATAAAGGAGAACAATGAAATCATATGTTGACTAGTATGTTGATAAGACACCATTCAATTTCAGAAGGGATAAAACTACTGGCTAGCTCTCAGTCTTATTGTATGGGGTTAAGCAAGAAAAGTTATATGCAGTAGACAGTAAGAAAGGAATTTGAGGAAGAGATGCTATAGAACTTATGCAGTTTTTGAGGCTAAAATTAGCACAGCTTGGCTCACAGATTCACACAAATATCTAAAGATTAAGGATGTAAGGTGTTTCTATCGATGTAAAGAAACTTAATGTCTCTGTGGGGAATGTCTACAGTTGAAAAGAAATAGTGAGGAAAGGAGAAAAGGCAGTCTAATAAGGGGACTTTTGGTACATCCTAAGAAGTAAAATTCAAAGAGGAAACAATGCAATTGCAAAGAGGGTGTTTTGCTTTCACTAAGCGATGACTTTGAGAGGATTATATAGTTTGACATGCATGACTTTGCTGATAGTGATGGGGCAGGAACATGTTTAATGACAGGTGAAATACTGAATGAACTTCCTATTTGAAGACTCTGCTAGGGGATATATAGTATAGAAAACAAACATGAAGACAGACAGACACACACACACATGCAGAGAGAGAGAGAGAGAGAGAGAGAGAGAGAGAGAGAGAGAGAGAGAGAGAGAGAGGAGCAAGATCATAATGTATTAGGTAAGAACAAAGATTATAGACTTTCTGCAGCTGTTGATGGTGATATCACTGGTACCTAGCACACAGAAAGAATTATGATACAATTCATTCTTGGGACCATAAATGGAAAGAGGAGTTCAAAGCAAGAAAGGGATCTTTAGGACTCAAGGTCCTAAATAAATGGTCTAGAAAACTGAGAAAGATCAAAGTGTTGTATTTGACACTAGTTACACTAGTGTCCTTAGACTATACAATGTTGAAGGCAAAAATACAGTTAGAAAATAATAAACAAGATGTCAAGGCTTATAGCACAAACAAGCATGCCTACTTGCTCTTTGAATCAGAATAATAATATTTATGAGAAGATATTAAGATACAATTATGCATTTCCTTCCAATTTCATAGCATGCAAGTAAACGTGCACTACCTCACCATTGAATTATCTCTTCACTCAAATGACATCCACTGAGTGCCCACTGCATGCTTCTCAATCTACAAATTAGAATATGGTAAAGTATAGCTCTGCCTTACAGGAAGACTTCTCTGAACAACACCAATGTAGAATAAACAATTAAATACTAAGGAGGTGTCCCAAACATGGACACCTGAAATAAGGAATAGCTTCATGATGCAATGTTCTTGTCCCTCATTAAAGTCACAAGAAAAGCCCCTGAAGCTGAAGAATCATCAAGAAAATAGAATTGGATTTTCAAAAGGTCAGTCTTCTTCAGGGGCAACCTTTTCTCCAAGCACTCTAGAACTTGCTCTCTGTACTTTTGGTTGCCTTTCCTAAGGCCAACAATTTTCTCACATTAGAGATTACAGCTAAGTAAGGCAAGTTATAAGCATAACATCATAAATGCAGTAGAAATAGGTTGTTGAAAAGCAAAGGGGAGTCTTAGTGACCCCCACATGACACATAGGGCTAACAACCACAGCTAGCAATAAATTGCTAAAATGGCTTTTATCTAGTCTGTGCTTCAGTCACACACACATGGGCTGATATCAATCCAGGAAAGTGGATTTGCCTTAAAAATTGACAAAATTTTATGGAGAGGTGAAGAATAGTTTGGAATACTGCTGCAAGTTAGTTGCATAGATCCCCAGTGTTACTACATAGCTAAACAGAAATTGTCACCCAAAGCCTTTGAACTGAGTAACTTGGTAAAATGATTTAAAAAATGTCCTTTCCTTTCCTTTCTTTCCCTGTAGTATCAGATTACTTAGGCTTTGGCTCAGTAGTTTCTAGTGCAATGAGGACTGGAGAAAGAGTATCTCTCACATCTAAAATACTGCACTGAGGATGTCTCTGCTACAATATCATGTGCTCTTCAGAAAACATAGCCTTAGGCTTTTTGGAAAGCAGATAAACAATTCCTGACTATGCTGTAAAATGATACCCCATTAATGAATATAAAAATGTCTTCAGGGAATGGAGATATTGTTTAGTCAGTAAAGTACTTACTTGCCCAAGACTTCATATATATAACCAAGGTTAGGAACATGTGCTTAGCACTTATAATCCCAGTTGTAGGAAGACAGAAACAAGTGTGAATTGAGTGAATACTGGGCATTTCTGGCCCAACCTAACCTAAGTGGTAGGTCAGTGAAAGACCCTGTCATAAGCAAACAAACAAAAGCATAGATTGTACCTGAAGAATAATACCTACGATTGATATCTGGCTTACATGTATACGCATATACACACATACCTGCAAACCTGCATGCATGGGAGTAAAAGTATGACTTACTTAGCGTTCCCATGGCTGTGAAGAGGCACCATGACCAAGGCAATTGTTATAAAGGAAAGCATTTAATTGGGGTGACTTACGGGTTCTGAGGTTTAGTCTATTGTCATCATAGCAGAAAGCACGGCAGCATCCAGATAGGCGTCACACTGGAGAAGCTGAGAGTTCTATATCTTGTTCTGAAGGCAAACAGAAGAAGACTGCCATCCAGGCAGAACTTATAAAATCCCCATCCTTATACTCTCATTTCTCAGTGTTTTTATCCTGCTGTCTTTCTTGTGTATTGGCTTGTATCTTGCTTTCTTGGTTTATGTACAGTTACCCTTCACCCTATTTCTTCCCATAGAAACCCACCATCTTAAATTTGTCCACAAAAACTTTTCAGTGTGTAACACTGAATGGCCTCATTCCTTAGAACTCATAAACTGTAATTAGCTTCACCATTTGGTGGTGATAATGGCGAAAACTGAAGGGCTTAGCAGTCATAACACAGTGACTAACTTCCATTGAGAGTGACTATTGCATGACCCCTGTTTTTCCTAAGCTCAAGACCCTACTCTTCTGGCCACCGTCAACACTCATTTTCTTTTCCCTTGTTCACAGATCTTATTCAATTGTAGGTCCAGTTTTCTTATTTTAAAAAGCCGTTTAAAAATTAAATCTACAACTTCTCTCAGTTCACATGATTTACTAAATTATTCTTTTAGACAAGCATGTTTTAAAGGTATATGTTGTATATGTATGTGTGTGTGTATATATATGCATATATGTAGATATATTTGTATTTATGCATATATATGTATATGAATGCATATATACATATGTATATATAATATAACCATTTTCTAATCTTTCTTTTGTTTCTTCTTTCTTTCTTTTATATAGCAAACTAAGTTTCTCTTCCCTCTTCTCCTTCTAGTTGCTCCCTCAACCTCCCCTCTCCCCCTGCCCTGTCTTCTCTTCTATTTCTCTTTAGAAATGGGCAGGCTTCACATGGATATTAACCAGTCATGGCATGTCAAATTGCAGTAAGACTAGGCACCTCCCTCCTATTAAGGTTAGATGAGGCAACACAGTAGGGATAAAAGGGTTCCAAAGGTAGGGAACAGAGTCAAAAATAGCTCCTGACCCCACAGTTAGGAGTCCCATAAGAAAATCAAGCTACACAACTGTAACATATGTACAAACCCAAGCAGGCTTGCTGGTTGGAGGTTCAGTTTCTGTGATTTTCTACTGCTCTAGATTACTTTGTTTAGATCTTTACCCAGATGTAAATATGGGATAATTAAAGCATTTAGAATGTTCAAATTATATCAAAAAACAAAAAAAACCTACCACCCTAAGAAACAGAAATATTTCAGTACAATTATAGTTCTCAATCTCAACATGATCATCTACATGAGACAAAGGAAGGATAGGTTTCTCATGGACTATCAAATCTTGGGGCTCTCAAACATAAGTCTCTATTTAGCAATGCACCTTAAAACCCTCCTAATAACATCATGACACTTTCACCTTCACCTAGAGTAAAAACCAATCTGTTTCTCTATTCTATTTAATTACTGAGTCTTGTTTGGGTTTTTCCAGAGGCGGGTAGTTTTCACTTGGAACAATGTGCCTCCAAGCTGACACAACCAGATTTATATGGGGGATAAATCTTGACAAAACAGAACACAGTCGTTCAATTAACCTCCTTCAGGGAAACCTAATGTAATTGCAGAAATGCAATCCCTTCAGTTGAGGTTATAAGGTTTGAGCCTAACTTTATTATCTGTAGATAAATGCCCCAGTATTAGATGTCCCTTTGGCAAGTAAATTCAATATGAAACTAACCAATAAAATTGTTGAGTAATAATTGACATTAGAAAAGTCTAGTAGCTGCTCAGACTTCTAAAACTGATGGAATTATTAATATTAAGTGGCAAGAATAATATTCAGAAAAACCCAATTTAATCAAAATGCTTTTGACCTTTATTTCTTAATACATTGAAGAAAAGAACAAGGACTGAGGTGTAGGAGTTAAAGCAAAAATTCACTAAGTGTTATGTATGGAAAAGGCAATTGTGATTAAACATAGTACGCTTGATTTTGTGCCTAAGGAACTGACTTTGAGACACATTTTCAAGAAATAGAGCATTGCATATAATGACTGACTACTCTTGCTGATTTATTTTTGCCAGTACAGACTGCTAGGTGGGACTATCTCACCGTTGCTATATAGCAGAAGCACTTCTTGTAAAATTTGGTTCTGTAGGAACAATCAGAAAGGTGCCAAGGAATGATCACTTACATACCTCGCTGCTGAATCACACTGACTGTCTTTCCACTACATTTCTGTGGCCTTTTGTCCAACCCACACTCATTTGGCCAACTATAGCGACGAGTTGAAATGAATGTGTGAGGTTCTCCTGTAATTCCTTCTTTTTAATGTCAGATAACAATTGTGAGGAGCAGTACAGCTACAATTCTTTCAAAACCATCATTCTACTTTTTCCAACAACACTAAATTCACTGTCATCTCATTTACAAAAGAAAAAGAAAAAGAATTACATGTAACTATTTTCCTGGGGTCCAATAGTAAATAGAAAAGGATTTATGAACATACAGTTCTACTTTAGCTTTGTTATTGTGTTTCAACAGAGCTTGCAAAAAATTCCACAGCATTGAATAGAACAAGTACTTTTATTCTGGGTGTTGTTATGGTTTCTGAAAATTTTCAAAGGGTATTTTTTTTAACATCTAAGTATTAGAAATGTCAGTTAGAATTTAAACTACAAGAGAGATGCTTATAGTCATATGAAACATACTATTGACATTCACATTCTATGTATTAATATGATAACCTCACTAAAATAAATAAACATTAAGTCAAAATAAAACTCAAGATATATTCAATTATTGATGGACAATTTCAAAGTCTGATTTTTAAAAACATATATGGAAGAAAGCATTTATGGACATAGGCAGTATGAATTGTAGTATTGCAGTTGGATAACTTTGAAATACAAAAAATAAAATTGTTACATCATTAGAATCAGTATTTTCATATTAGTGATTTATTGTGTGTACATACATCCTAGGAAATATTTACATGTATGTATATGTGCATGTATAAATCCTCATTCACAAATATATTTGATGTTTTCTTGCTGATAACATTGAGCACAAAAGAAAAAGTTAATAATTTCTCCATCATTAAAGAAATTACAATGTCCCCATACTATTGTATCTCTGAAATAAAGTATTAAGGAGAAAAGCACAATTAAAATCACTTTGAATTTAAAAAATTCATTATGCAAAGAATATACAAGCATGTGCACAATTTTTATTAATTAATGGAAGAAGCTGAAAATAACATATCTTGAGAGATTAGAGATGTTATGATGTCTGTAGTAAAATTATGAGTGAAGCCATATACATGGGTACTTCATAGACAGCATAATATACTCACAAGAATATGTGTCATGGCAGTGCTCTACACTTGGTGCAGGTTCTATTAATAGTGATAGGATGATTCTCTTTGACCATTCCTTGAATATTTGGAGTTTTCAAAACTGAGTATACATCTAATAATTTACCTCCTTGGAGTATGTTACTCTCATACAGAGAAATCTAAAACATGAAGCAACTGCTGATCCATAAAGAAAAAAAGATGTCTGAGTCTTTTGAACATCCCTTCAAATGGACCAAACACTATAGATAGGTTTGCACCCAATAATATACAGTAACTACTGAAAACATTCAGGTCTTTGGGCAATAGAAGCAAAGATAGTTCCTAGAACATTTCCACTTGGCTGTTGTTATTGTTTTGGATTCTGTGTCTTACCCAAGCAATGTTGCTTGTGAATCACTCCACAAAATACTGAAAAACAATTTATCAGAATCCATGGAAGATGTGAATATGCAGCCAGTAGTGGTCCACACTGTTATTACTATTTTGCAAAATTGAATTTACATTCAAAATTAGGCAAAATTCTTTGAAATACATTGGGACAATGAGTGAGGCAGATTCTTGCAAAGGGAACACTTAAAGTTTAGATCTCTTCCTTCTTCAACTACCGTGCTCTCATCATAACATCCTTGATGTAGTAGATAAGTAATTTAAAAGACTAATAATCAATGAGGGCGTTTGAGTTTACTCATATTTCTGCTTTTGGAGAAAAGAAAAAAATCTTTAAAACACATACAGAAAAACAACATATGGACATGATTACAGGCAGGACCTGAATAGTCGCTCAAGCCCTTGTGGTTGGGAAATGTGAGGAATTTAATGTTTTATAGGAACTTCTTGTTTGAATGAAATGAGCCATCTTTGCCTACTAAGAGGGTATATAATTGAATTAAATGAGACCAGATAGGAATGTATCAACTGTATTCAGTTCATAGATGGTAGGTAGTACTCCTGGGCAAACCTTTAGAATATACTTGTTTCCATGGTAGCTAAGCTTCTTCAAATTATGCTAGAATATTTATGGGAAAATAATATAGTTTGAAAGTAGCATGCCAAGAAAATAGCTTTTACTGTGTTATCAATGACTTTAAAAACCCCACAGCTTAATATGGCCAGAATAGAAACAGCAGGGGCTGTTGGTCACTTTTAGTGTCAAAAATCATCTGATAACACTGGATGTTAAGGAAGAACACACATAAAGGTGCAACTGTTCTGTTGTTCACGTATTTCTAATCTAGTCAATAGGAGAAGGCACTACAATCCGCAGTTCCTTCACACTGGCAACTTTCAACCTTTAGATTTAGCTCACGTTACTTTCCTAGTTACTTTCTTGTTTTTACTTGGCAAATAATAATTATGTATGTTTGTGACATTCAACATGACATTTTAAGATATGTATATTTAATAGAAAGTAACATCTAGCTAACTAACATATATGTTACCACATACCTTTATTTAAAATTACCTTCTTAGCAACTTCTAAGCATAAAGTGTATGCTTTATGGCACCCACCCTTCTGTATAATATATTACTCGATGATATTCCTTGCCATGACTTCACTACCGTCTATGGACAGCATCTCACATACCTCTGAATGAGAAATCTAAATCCTTCTTCAATCCTTACAATTTATAAAAAACAAAAAAAAATTGTTTAAACATTCATTAATGAACTTTCATACATGTAAAACAATCCCTCCAAAAGGATAGACAACCACATATTGTACCCCAGAAAGGGCGATTTTGATATGCAGAGCTGGAGAAACCACCTCAGATTCAGATCAACCCATGTACTAAACACAGGGAGGGGTCTTTTTAATGTGACTGAAGGAATTCCTCTCAAGAGAAACACAACAGTCTTGGACCTATTTCCTGAGTTTCATTAACAAGGGGCCATTAAACTCATTTTGCAGGAATGAAGACAGAAATCCCACTATGACTAAAGCTGTCACAAACAATTTATTGGCTGTTCTTCAGCTTCCAAAGACAAGAGGAGATAAGCCCGTTCAATTTTCCCCAAATCATTCACTATCCCTATAAAATGGTTCAAAGACCTCTCTATCCACTCCAAGATGAATACTATTTTAGTTTTAATCATCTGATCCTTCTTTGAATTTTGTATTTTGTATGACTTTTGTACTGATGCAGATGAATAAACCCATATGCCTTTTCCCCTGTTAACATCTTTACTGGCAGCTCATTTCAGTGTGCTTCCAGAGAGCTTAAAGGAAATAGACATCAACCTTAAAATACTTGTCAAATTTTGGGGGGAAATATAAATAAATAAATGACACTATTAGATTAGGTACTATGCAGGAATAAAGATAAGAATAAACAATGGCTCTCACTCAGATGAAAGTTACAGCCTATGCGAGAAAACAATGCATGAATTCAAATAACTATTCAAGGATATTCTTCCTAAGATCTTCAATCACAGACTACCATGTTTAAACTAAGAGAGAGGAAGAGAGAGAAAGAGAAAGAGAGAGAGAGAATCTGTCCCTCTATTTCTCTGTGATTGAGAGAATGTGAGTCTGTCTGTCTCTCTATTTCTGTCTGCCTATCTCTGTCTCTGATCTCTCTGTGTTTCTCTCTGTTTTTATCTCTGCCTATCTGTCTCTTTCTGTCTCTGCCTCTCTATCTCTCTGTCTGTCTGTCTCTCTCTCTCTCTGTTTCTTTCTCTCTGCATGTGTGTGTATCCACATGTGTGTACGTGTGTGTGTATTTATTAAAATCCCCCAGTAATCTCACAAATTACCAGTAAGGAAAAACAAATGACATAAAAGATATACCTAGCATCCCTCTGCCCCATAGATGTGTCTTGGCAGCTTTGATCAGTTAATATTTATAAGCATTTTGAAGACAAAACATGCTCAATATTATCTAATAGGTCTGTAAATTCAAATTTGTCGAGTCTTATGAAATTTAACAGAGTTACAGACTGACAAACTGCTAATTAATATAAAACTTTCCACATAAATTTGGCATTTAGAGAGGTCATATTGGGGAGGGAAGATTTTCTTGAGGACAGACAATCAAGCGAATCTGCAAACCCATCCCAAACCCGTGCCAACACAACACTGTTGAAATGTTTCATTTAAAGCCTAAAAAACATGTTTCACTCTGTAACAGCATGTAAATCATTGCTTTTATCAAAGCTGGTAAATTACTATGCAGAAAAATGCAAATCACAATAGAACACCCTGGAGCAGACTCAACTCTGCTCTGTTCTCAGTGGAGCAATTAGGATATACCTTGCTATGGCAGGTTGAGGGTAGCACCTAGCACGGAGGAATTTCACCCTCTTATACTTATGAAACCTAAGGATTTTTAATCATTTTCATTTACTTCAGAAGTACAAATGATTCAAATCTCTCCCACTGTCATTTTTAATTTGCATTTTGAAGATGCTTACACTCTTTCCACTCCCCCCTCACTTGACTTTAATTATGTGCAGCCTAAGAGGCTTGCCTGCCCTGATTACTTTTTATACAAAGGGAGAAGCATATACACCATGGCATTTCTCTCCAGTACGCCCATCAGAATAGAAGGCCTGGATTTAATATCTTGAAGCATGTCTCTTTGTAACTCACATTTACTTAAAATGTATACATATATAAAGTAGCCATTTAATTTAAAAGCCAGAATGGTGGCCTCAATTTGAGCATTCAATTAGGTGAGGATGTGGACTCAGGTTCATTTAGTTGATCATTGGCAGGAAAAAGACATCTAACTAAGATTCCTCCTCAAAGATGATGGGGGTAGAACAAAATAATGCCAACTGAAACTGAATTGCAAACAAGAAGAAATAGGAAGAGGAGTGGAAAAATGAAATGTCACATGCATTCATACATGACAAAGACCTGCATGACAAAACACATTAAGGAAAATAGAAAGTCGACCCTTCAGCTGCTTTGACAATGCATGTTTGAGCCACTAAAAGGGAAAGCAGAGCTTTAAATGTCATTGTCGTCCATAACCTCATTTGGTATTAGGACAACTTGGAGGATTTCTTCATTTCAAAGTAGGTCTGAGAAGGCTTCACCACTGTGGATTATGTTAAATAAACATGACAATGAATAAACGGCAGATATTATTACATTGTGCCATCTCTAGGGTTTCTAAGGCTCAGTGCTTTCTAATGTATTAAGCAATGAGATCCCAATGACAAAGTAAATGGAAATTACAGTGATTTCATGTTACTGATACCTTGAGAAAGTAGCAGCTAAGTGAATTTTCATGGGGTATTTTGTTTTATTTATGAAGAGTAGAATAATAGGGTAATCAACTTTTCCATTTTTTAAGCATTGCGTTTTGAAGAACAAATTATGCATGCTCTACAAACATTAGGTTTTATAAGGTACATGAAATAATAGAATTCCTTTGGAAAATGACAAAATATTGATTTGAATTTACAAACAAGTCAGAATTGTAACAAATCCTCCACTCATCCTCAATAGCCTAATTGAAGAACCTTTTCTAACCTATCCCACAATGTCAAAATAAATTATAAACATACACACCCATAGACTGAGAAAAGGAAGGCAAGAGCAATGTATCTTATCCAGCATCATGTTTTGTGTCTGTTTATTCATGTATTTGGCAGCAGTAATAAGTTAAAAATTAGCATAGTTCTTTTTTCTGTAAATATGCTCATTAAGAATATAATGCCATGGGCCCTAAAGAGATGGCTTAGCAGTGAATAGCACTTGATGCTTTTGTGAGGACCACAGCTCCATTCTTAGTGCATACATGTTGGTTTAAAACCATCTGTGACTCTGGTCCGAGAAGATGCAGCTTCTTCTTCTAACATTCACGGTGCACATATACACTTGTATTCAAAAACTCATAAACATACAATAAACTAATTAAAACAATTTGAAGTTTTTTTTTTTTTTTTTAAGAATATATAGCCTTAGAGTAAACGAGTTATTCCAGGGATGACTTTCTCCCATGTAATGCTCTGAATTCATTAATTCCAAGAATTATAATGGTCATCAATAATCTACTAGACTTACAGAATAAAACAGAGATGTTATTTATTGATATTCATTTTACATAGAGGCTCCAAATTATGAATGTTAGCTACATAGACATGAAATATGTCCTCTGTTCCTATGCATTGTATGATTGATTTGCTTTTGAAGGTTAACATTGGAGACATAATATGATGGCCCATACCTCTAATCCCAGCATTTGGTAGATAAAGGCAGGGATTTCAGGGATTCAAATCCACTTCTAGCTGCACAGTAATTTCAAAGCCAGACTTGGCTATACTAGACCTTGACCTAATAAATAGATAGGTGATAAATAGATGATATCTAGATAGATAGACAGGCTGGCACACAGACAGACAGACAGACAGACAGATAGTGATAGCTACTTACTTACTATAAATTTTCTCTCCCATAAACTCTCCCAAATCTTCCGCCTGCTCCTTACCCATCAATGTCAAGTACTTTCTCTTAAACTTAAGCCAGAACAAACTAACAAAAAGTACAAAAGTACAAAATATTCCCAAAACAGAATATGGAATCTGTTTTGCACTGACGACTAATCCTGAACATAAGGCCTACTTGGAATCTGTTTGATAATCCCAATATCACTCCAATGACTCAATGACTCAATATGACTCTCTTAGCAGCAAGAAATTACAAAAGGCTTCTTGGTCAGAGGTGGGTCTTTGTTCCCACTTCTACTTTCCAGGATTTTTTTTCTGGCTTGAACTTGTGCAGGTCTTGGATGTGCTGTCACAACCTCTGCGAGTTCATGTGTGGATCAGCCCTGTTATGCTTAAAAGATATTGTTTTGTTGGAGGTGTCCCCTACTTCTGGTTCTTATAATCTTCATGCCTCCTTGTTTTAGTGAGGGTTACTATTGCTGTGAGAGAATTACCACAAAAGCAACTTGGAGAAGAAAGGGTTTATTTGTCTTATACTTCCATATCACTGTTCATCAATGAAGAAGTCAGGACAGGAATACAAACATGGCTGGAATCTGGAGTCAGGCACTGAAGCAGGTGCCCTGGAGGGTGTTGCACAGTGTCTTGCTTCTCATAGCTTTCTCAGCTTGCTTTCTTATACAACCAAGAACCACCAGACCAGGATGGTAACATCAGCAATGGACTGGACCTTCTCCTATTAATCACTAACTAAGAAAGGCCTGCCTACAGTTTGATCTTGGGGAGGCATTTTCTCAATTGAGGTTGCCTCCTCTTAGATGACTTTAGCTTGTGTCAAGTTGATATGAAACTACCTAGCACAATTGCACCCTTGTCAACTTGACACAAACACACAACTTGACACACATATACATCAAGCCACATTTCCTAATTCCTCCCCAACATCTCCACTAGAAAGGTAACTAATGTTTAAAAAAAAAAAATCCCACAGTCTTTACAAATTCAAACACAAACAAAAATTCAATCTCTTAACCAGTCTCTTAAAAACCAGTTTGTTAAAACTTAAAGTCTCATATTTGGGCTCCTGTAAAATAAAACATAAATTAAGTTCTGTCTTCTTTCAAGAAGGAAGAAACCAGGGCACAGTCACAATGAAATTCATGCAAAACCAAACTCCAATATCTGAGATCAACACACTTTTTACTGGACGACTCTAAAGGGGTTGGGTCACTTCTCCACCTCTGACCTCTGTAGCATTCCCAGCTCATTTCCTAGACTGAGGCTGTCTCTACTCCACTGCTGCTGCTCTAGGTACTAGCATCTCCAAAATCCTGAGTTCTGCTGCAACTGGGCTGCACTTTTACCAACAGCCCCTCATAGACTTTCTCCTTGGTGCCAAACCTCAAATTTCTTTGCCTGACCCTTCTTCAATTCTGAGCCTTCCAACTGCCACTGAGGCTCCACCCACATCAATGGCTTCTCCTGATCTTTCACAGTGTCAGGCCTCCAATGATCTCCATGCTTTCAAATCCAGTAACACCCATGAGAGACTACACTACCAAGTTAGGCTGCTAGTGTGACATGTGAAGTGAGACCTTGAGTACTTCTGGAACGCAGCTTCTGTGTGCTAACTCGGGAAACACTGCCCAGAAGATTTTACCACAGTAATGTTGGTCCTTTTCAAAAAAATTTCCTCTACTTTCTCAGTTCCAGCTAGCCAGCATCACATACTCCAGCAAAGCAAAGGTTTCACCTTACCGAATCTGTTATCTTGCTAATCATGGCCGATTCTTCAGACCCAGCCAGACCCTCTCCCTCTCCCTCTCCCTCTCCTCCCTCTCCTCCCTCTCCCTCTCCCTTTCCTTCTCTCTCTCCCTCTCCCTCTCCTCCCTCTCCCTCTCCCTCTCCCTCTCCTTCTCCCTCTCCCTCTCCCTCTCCACAGAATCTTAATTCAAAACAACCAATAACTCAGAAATAGTCTTTAAACTTCCATCAGAAACTTCACAACTCAGAGCTATATCATGTTATTTGCTCTGAGGAGCATTTCTTTCTATCTTGTTTTATATACTTCATATGTAATCAAATTATTGCTAATTACAGAGGTTTAATTGTTTTAGTGAATGTACAGAAGGAATTACCCAAAAGGGAAATAACAAAATTCAAATTAATATAGAACCATAGATCTGTAAATGAAATATAATAAGCTATGTATATAATTGATTTCATGTATTTAAAAGATGAAGGGTTGTTGAGGCTGGTCCAGAGGGAAAACTTTTATTTAAACTAGATTATTTTTGCATATATTCCGTCTTGATTATAGCTTTCCCTCCCACTACTCTTTCCAGTCCTTCCCCACTTCCCCATCTTTCTAGAATCTGCTCCTTTTCTGTCTCTCATTAGAAAAGTAAAAGTTTCTAATAGATAACAATCAAATATGGCATAACAAATTATAATAAGATGAAGCAAACATTTTCACATCGAAGTTGGACATGGCAACCCAGCAAGAGAAGAATCCCAAGAGCAGGTACAAGACTCAGAGGCCCATGCATTCTCACAGTCAGGAATTACATAAAAATACTAATCTAATAGCTATAATATATACTGAGGACCTGGTGCAGAACCCATATAGGCCAAGTGCTTGCTCCTTCAGTCTCTATGAGTTCATATGTGTCTTCCTTAGTTGATTCAGAGAGCCTTGTTTTCCTGGTGTCCTCCATCCCATATGGCTGTTCCAATCAGTCCATCCCTTTTGCGTTGGGATTTCCTGAGCTCCAAATGAAGGGTTTTGATAGAAAACTCAGCTTTAGACTCTCTCTCCCTGCATAATATCTGGGTGTGTTCCTATCTGTGGCTGGAGAAAGCCTCTCTGGAGATGACTGGATAAGGCACTAATCTGCAAGGATAGCATAATATCACTAGGAGTCATTTTATCGACAGTTTGGTTTTTGTTTCTTTGTTTTTTGTTGTTTTCTTGTTGTTGTTTGTTTTATTTAGATCAGTAGCGCTTGCTCTCTGGTTCTTGGTTTCCCCAAGAAAGTACTACAATCTCACTACTTGAAAATATGTTTCCTAAGCCTAACTACAATTATAATACAATTACAGGCACTACTAATTACAATAGGTAAGTCAAGGACAGGGCTCTGTGAAAAGTATTTCTGTTCAGAGTTTTCCTGAGCTGAGGAGCCATGAGAGCAGTTCAAGGGAAGGTAGCTGGGAGGCGCTGGAGGGAAGTAGAGATGAGAAGTGATAGGAGTGCATTTCAACCAAAGCCATTTAAAATAAATAAAATAGCTTACATGAATAGAATGAAGTAGCAGTGCTCTGTGCATATCCAGTGTCCTTCAGGCAGAAGGAGAATGTGATGTATTCTGGAGAGAAATGCTAGAGGATTACTAATTGCTGCTTCTAACTCAGCCTTCTTCACACTAATCTATTTTCTATCATCTCCCAGTCACACTCAGAAGTGAGATCTTATGGAAGCATTTTGTTAATTGAAGTCCCCTCCTCTCAGATTACTTCATCTTGTGTCAAGGGTACATAAAACTGTCCAGCACATTCCTCTTACGCAGCCATTTTTGAGCCTTAGTGAGAGGGATATGTTAAAGACTGCCAACTTAGAGCTGACTGATCTAAAGTCTCTTGTTTTCTGCACACTGTCCAGTTGTGGGTCTCTGTGTTAGCTCTCGTCTACCACAAGTAAAAACTTCCATGATAAGGACTGAGTATACCAATATGTCATTAGCAATATGATTTTATTGTTATGTTCATTTAGTAGAATAACAGTAGTAGGTTTACCCTAGGGGTCATGACTTTTCCAGTCTCAGGTTCTTGGTTTCATTAATAGTGTTAGGTATATAGTGGACTTTAAATCAAACAAACAAAAATGTGGTTGGTTACTTCTGCAATGTTTTTTTTTTTTTCATTAAGAACAGTAATTTATATCTTGCAGGCAAGTCACTATTTTATCTCACAGTGTTATAACTAAGCAAGATTTGTGAAATATACTTTTCTGGCAACATGTATACTACATTCTAGCCTTATGAATGGTACTTAGTGGGGGTGAAACTCAGAGTTTATTACTTTCCACTTTTCCCTTAAATTCCTCTCAAATGTCATTCTCTCAGCTTCATGTCCTATTGTCCTATTCTTTAACACACACACACACACACACACACACACACACACACATTTAAGAAAATAGTTTTAACATTTAAGTTCTCCATGTGCATTGTTATCCTGAATTCAGGCGGTGCAAGCATGGGAATAGATAATTATAGGCTAAGCTAGACTTTGGAAATTTTTAAATTGCTTTGATTGTTGATGATCTATTTTTGTTTAGCTATAGACTTTTGCTTAAATTAGCTATAATAACTTCACTGAAAGACCTATATGATTTGCTGAAATGATAACATTTCTCCAAATGGAAGTGGAAATATAAGTTTTCTGCTATATTCACTAAAAGAAAATAATACTTTCTCACTGAGAAAGTAAAATACTTAATACAGAAAGTTTTAAATCAATTAAAAACAGAAGCAGGGGTGTTTTTTCTGGAAGCTGCTATTATAAGACAAGAAACATCATACTTCTCCTTTCAATGAATGAGTAACATTTGCACCTAAAATAATTCTATATGCATTATAACTACATGTACACAATTGTATATCTAACGTGTGAAACAGTGATCTATGCCATTGAAAATCAAGCAGCATATATATGGACCTTGAATCAGAAAACTCATGGTTGAGTCTTACAAATATTTCCACTTATTGGAAGGTTTCTCCAGTTTTGGCATATACCCAGACACAGACAGTGCTCAGGATTGCCTAAGTTGAAAAAAAAAATAGAGCTGAAGCCTGAAGTGAACAAGATATCTAGAGTTCATATAACAATAACAAAGGAGAAAGAATTATAGATAGAAAACCACAGTGACTTGTGAAGAGCCCATATAAATGGTGATCAGCACAGCTCAGTCCCTGTATGAAAGAAAACAGCTGAGTTTCAGCAAGCAACCAAAACATATTGAAGCACCAGTCTCCATGATGAGCGGTCTGGAAAACAGGCGCTGCTAGCACTAGACAAGAAAATGTCATGATCACCTTGTGCTTCGTGTGCTGTTCATAAGAGTTGACCATCAGAATTATCCGTCTTACAATAAATGTGACTTTTATGTTCCTCAAAATAGCCTTAAAAGAAGAATAAAACCTTGCTCAAGTACCAGATGAAAACCATAAAACATCTGTCTGGATTGTCAGTTTGTGAGTTCGGAAGTCTCATCAAGAAGGTAAAACTAATAATTGGCACCCAGTCAGAAGTTACCAAGTAGAGAAGACAAATAAGATCCTCAATAAGAATCATAAAGTTGAAACTACACATAATTGTCAAATGTAAGAATTAACAGCTAAAAATTATCCATTTTCATATTGAAATTGACTAGAAACCAGCAAGGAAAACAATAGTCAAAAACAATATTGAAATTATGGTTGTCAGAACTTCAATTTTGTGATGGCAATAATAATGATCAAGAGTAATGGCAGTTTATATATCTCAGGAGATAAAAGTTAGAGAAATAAAGAATATAGATAATCAGAACTGTGCAAAGTGACATACAGAAAGAATGAAAATCAGAGGCAAATGAGTGAATTAAGTATGAGCTGTGTGGGAACTATAAACTTAACATTTGCACAGGTGGGATCTATGAAGAGGAGAGGGAAAGGGATGGGAGAGGCCACCAATGCAATAATAGCTCAACATTTCCTAAACTCTAAAGCACAAATCTACAGATCTAAGAAAATCAAGTACAGTCAAAACTAAAGACACATGAAAAAAATTACACCAATATCCCTCAAAGCTAACTTTCTCCACATTACCCTTGAGGAAAGTATTGCAAAAATGGAGAAAAAAGAATCATATACAGTGAAACCTCAAAAGGATAAATAGATTTCTTATCAGAAACAGTTTAAAAATGAGAGGTTAGAAAGAACATGAAGCCAGGTTGTACCAATTTAGGATTCCTACAGAGTGAAACATGTTCAGGAGGTTTACGTTGTTGGTCTCTCATGCATTAACTGAAGAAACATCACTAGACACAGGGCACCAATGATCACTACAAGGAGTGTTACACAAAGTCCTTATGTTCACGAAATTACAAAAAATGGGTGTCAGAATCTACACAAAGAAATGGATACTACTGAAAATAACTGGGTAAACACAAAACAAAATCACGTCTTATTTAAGGGGCTGTAAAAGGTAACTGTTAAAAGTAAAAATAAATATAATAGAGAATTTGGAGCAAAAAATAAAACATTTGATGACAGTATACAATTGCTTAACAAGAGGGTCCTATGAATAAATATATTTTGGAAAGTATTCTGTAATTGAGTTGATACATAATCATACAAAGCAAACCATTAATGGAAGATATTTATATAGTGAAAAAATATTGAATTCAGCCAAAAAGATAAAAACAATAGAAGTAAAGAGAAAACAGAACAAATAATAAGGAAGATACAGGATGGCAGGTGAAAACATACAGCATGAATATGAATTACCATATTCATTGTGGACCACCACCTCCAATGAGTGGACCAACTGCTGTGTCCAACATTCTTTTTTTATGAGATATTGTATTTATTTACATATCATATGATATCTCCTTTCCCAGTTTCCCCTCCGAAAAATAAAATAAAATAAAATAAAAAAACAACAACAACAAAAAAAAACCTTTGTTTCCTCCCCTTTCCCCCTGCTCACCAACCCACCCTCTCCTGATTCTTGGCCCTGGCATTCCCCTACACTGGGGCATAGAATATTCACAGGGCCAAGGGCCTCTCCTGACTTTGATGACCAACTAGGCCATCCTCTGCTATACATATGCTGCTGGAGCCATTAGTCCCACCATGTGCACTCTTTGGTTGGTGGTTTAATGTCTGGTAGCTCTGAAGGTACTGGTTAGTTCATATTGTTGTTCGTCCTAAGGGGCTTCAAACTCTTCAGCTCCTTGGGTCCTTTCTCTAGCTCCTTCATTGGGGACCCTGTACTCAGTCCAATAGATGGCTGTGAGCCTCTACATCTGTAGTATTCGGGTACTGTCAGAACCTCTCAGGAGTCAGCTGTATCTGGCTCCTATCAGCCAGCACTTGCCAACATCCACAATAGTCTCTGAATTTGATTACTGAATATGGGAAGAATTCCCAGGTAGAACAGTCTCTGGTTGTCCTTCCTTCAGTCTCTGCTCCATACTTTGTCTCTGCAACTCCTTCAATGGGTATTTTGTTTCCCCTTTTAAGAAGGAACGAAGTATCCACACATTGGTCTTCTTCTTGAGTTTCTTGTGGTTTGTGGATTGTACTTTGTGTATTCCTATCTTCTGGGCCAATATCCACTTATCAGTGAGTGCATACCATGTGTGTTCTTTTGTGATTGAATTACCTCACTCAGGATGATATTCTCCAGCTCCAATCACTTCAACAACAATTTCATAAATTCATTGTTTTTAATAGGTGAGTAGTACTCCACTGTGTAAATGTACCACATTTTCTGTATCCATTCTTCTGTTGAGGGATATCTGGGTTGTTTCCAGCTTCTGGCTATTATAAATAAGGCAGCTATGAACATAGTGGAGCATGTGTCACTCAGGAGTGGTACTGTGGTTTGTTGTCTAATTGCTCTGGGTAGGACTTCAAGTACAATATTGAATAGGTAGGGAGAGAGTGGGCAACCTTGTCTAGTCCCTGATTTTAGGGGGATTGCTTCAAGTTTCTCTCCATTTAGTTTGATGTTGGCTACTGGTTTGCTGTATATTGCTTTCACTATGTTTAAGTATGGGCCTTGAATTCTTGATCTTTTCAAGTCTTTTATCATGAAGGGATGTTGGATTTTGTCAAATGCTTTCTCAGCATCTAATGAGATGATCATATGGTTTTTTCTTTGAGTTTGTTTATATAGTGAATTATGTTGATGGATTTCCATATATTGAAACATCCCTGCATCCCTGGGATGAAGCCTACTTGATCTTGATGGATGATCCTTTAGACATGTCTTGGATTTGGTTTGCAAGAATTTTATTCAGTATTTATCCATTGATATTCATAAGGGAAATTGGTCTGAAATTTTCTTTCTTTGTTAGGTCTTTGTGTGGTTTAGGTATAAGAGTAATTGTGGCTTCATAGAACTAATTGAGTAGAGGACCTTCAGTTTCTATTTTGTGGAATAGTTTGAGGAGTATTGGTATTAGGTCTTCTTTGAAGGTCTGATAAAATTCTGCACTAAACCCATCTGGTCCTGGGCATTTTTTGGTTGGGAGACTGTTAATGTCTGTTTCTATTTCATGAGCAGATATGGGACTGTTTAGATGGTTGATCTTATCTTTATTTAAATTTGGTACCTGCTATTTGTCTAGAAGACTGTCCATTTCATTTAGGTTTTGCAGTTTTGTTGAGTATACGCTTTTGTAGTAGGCTCTCATGATTTTTTGGATTTCCTCAGTGTCTGTTGTTACATCTCCCTTTTCATTTCTGATCTTGTTAATTAGGACACTGTTTGTGTGCCCTCTAGTTAGTCTGGCTAAGGGTTTATCTATTTTGTTGATTTTCTCAAGGAACCAGCTCCTGGTTTGGTTGATTCTTTG
>NW_022196894.1:48962825-48963478 GCF_008632895.1 Mastomys coucha | reverse complement strand
TGAGTTTGATTATTTCCTGCCTTCCACTCCTCTTGGGTGAATTTGCTTCTTTTTGTTCTAGAGCTTTCCGATGTGCTCTCAAATTGCTGGTGTATGCTCTCTCTCCAGCTTCTTTTTGAAGGCACTTAAAGCTATGAGTTTTCCTCTTAGGAGTGCTTTCATTGTGTCCCATATGTTTCAGTATGTTATGGCTTTATTTTCATTAAACTCTAGAAAGTCTTTAATTTCTTTCTTTATTCCTTCCTTGACCAAATTATCATTGAATAGAGTATTGTTAAGCTTCCACGTATATGTGTGCATTCTATTGTTTATGTTGTTATTTTGGAGCAGCCTTAGTTCATAGTGATCTGATAGGATGCAAGGAATTATTTCAATCTTCTTGTATCTGTTGATGCCTGATTTGTGACCAATTATATGATCAAATTTGGAAAAAGTATCATCAGGTTCTGAGAAGGTATATCCTTTTCTTGTAGGATAAAAATTTCTGTAGATATCTGTTAAGTCCATCTGTTTCATAACTTCTGTTAATCTCACTGTGTCCTTGTTTAGTTTCTGTTTCTATGATCTGTCCATTGCAAAGAGTGGGGTGTTGAAATCTCCCACTACTGTTGTGTGCAGTGAAATGTGTGCTTTGAGCTTTAGTAAGGTTTCTT
>NW_022196894.1:48953971-48962815 GCF_008632895.1 Mastomys coucha | reverse complement strand
ATGGTATCTTCTGCACCTGAGATTATCCATTATCTTCCTCGATTCAGGTTTCCACACTGAAAACACTTTCCCAAATAACAGGGTTTTTGGTATACCATCGAAAAGAACAAACTTGGGAGGATCCAGTTCTATCAGTCTAGCCAGTAGCCACAATATAATCATTACAACCTGCTCACACAAAATGCACATATATCCCTCTTCTGTGTTCTATAAGTTGAAGTTGATTTGGAAAATAGAATTGAGTTAAAATTTTGTGGCATAGGAAATGATAAATTGATGCATCATTAAATGAAGTCAAACCAATAAGGCACAAATGTGAGGAAAGATGTAGAGGAGAACTCTGACTAGTACAGACTGCCAACATCCCCAGTTAGAGTGAGAACTTCATGCTGCCTAGGGGGTAGCTATGGAATAAACACTTTGCTAAAGTTTAAACTAATAACTTGTGAAAAGAAATTTGCCTTACTGATAAAATGCAGATGATCTCACCATTCCTGAAATAAATACACACATACATGGTTAGATAGATGAATAGACAGATAGATAGATAGATAGATAGATAGATAGATAGATAGATGATAGATAGACCTGAATTATAGAAATTATACAGAATTTCTAGAAAGAATAAGCAAATTTGATATTGTAAAAGGTTTAAGATGCTGTATAGTGCCAGAGAAACCTTGTGCATGATTCATCATCAAAAAGAGCAAATATTATTTTATGTGTTTGTAATTTGAATTACTAGGGTGCTATTATACAACCAACAATATCTCAAATAATTTTTTAAAAAGATTAGATGATGGATTAAGAATTTTTTAACTGTAAAAAGCTAAATAATAAGCATTTTAGCCTTCCAAACCTTACAATTCCTGTCCTAATTTAATTTTTTTTGCATTAAATCCCAGTTTCATGCACTATGGAATCAGTCATCCATGTGCAATATGTTAATAAAAACAGTGTGTTCCACCCCTTTTTATAATAAACCACATTTTCAAAACTAGATTATGAGTTATATTTGAATTTTAAGTTTCAATATACTATTCCCTTTAGTAAACAGTAGCTATTATAAATAATAAACAACACTCAATGATGCTCTCTACTTATAAGGCTTGCTCTCAGGAAATTCTCTTAATACTTTTTTTTATTTTGACTGTCTAAACATGTCAGGAACAAAGGCCGCATCAATAGACATGCTAAAATAGAAGGGGCAAAGTTTAAGAGACCTCTACCCTAGAAAGAACTACAGAAAACTAAGGATTGCTGACAGCACAAGAAATAGTTCCCATGGGTCATTTTAAACATGAATTTTCTGAGTCCTAATAGCATGTATAACTTCAAACTCAACAGTCTTAATAAAAGAGAACATGGTGACATCTAAAATTCTTTTGTGTTAGTAATAATTTTACTTCAAAACTATAACTGCAAGATTGGAGTTGATCTCTAATCACCCACTTACAAATGGATATTCTACATAGCAGTGGTCAGAATCCAGACACATACTTGAAAAAAATTGTAGCATATTCTAAACTAGTGTAGTCATAAAGGTGCTAAGTTTTAATTTGACATTTGTGTGAATATGTTAAAGCACAAAAAAGGTATATGAGATAAAAACCCTTACCAAACCTCGAGCACAAACTAGGTCAAAGTAAGTAGATAAGGCAAGGTTATGTAACTTAATAAGATTAATAACCAAGGTCCAATGAAGAATTATAGTTAAACCTAAAGTATAAGGTCTTATAAAGAACAATAGGCCAGAGATACATAGTAGATACTCCACTTGACCTTGACTAACTCTGTCACTCAGCAGTGTCAGGACCCTAAGTGGGATGATCAAGAGATGAGAAGATATAAAAGAGAGACAGAAAAGCTGGGCTCAGGAGTTCTCAGACCAGCTGTGCCTTATGCCAAGCAAGCTTGTTAGGAAGTGTAGCATCTTATATACTGTTTCCAGGGAAGAAACAGGATGATGTGAGCAGAAATTATCATACAACAGAATAAAGTCGGTGTTAAGCTAATCAAACAATATTGCCCAAAGGGAACAGTGGGTATCTCAAGAACATTGAAGATGTAGCACACAATGGCCTTGGAACTGATAATCAAACTGCATACAATGGAAAGAGTTGAGTTCTCAGAATCCAAAGCTGAAACTCCCAAGGCCCTGGTCCCAGGCTGTAACCGGCTCTGTCAAGCATATACCTCGCTTTCAAGAAAGAACTGTGTTCTTATTTTAAATAACAAGGAAGTCCTCAGGGAAAGTCTTGGATGAGCTCAGACCTTAACATTTATTCTCATTCTAAGCAAATGAAAAGGATACAAATTCAAATTATTTGATAATTAAAACAATGGGTTTTATTTTTTACTATGTTTTGTAGTAGTATGCTTTCTTATTATACTACAAAATACATTTCAAACTTATTGGCTTCCTTTTACAGTTTTGCCCAGTTCTGTCCTTCACAGACACGTCTGTGTTTGCAGCACTGTGGTATGTACTGTCTGCGAATCTTCTGTAATTCAGGATGTCGGTAAGTCGCAGTGCTGCACTTTCCATCACAGTGATGATTCCTATCCTCATGAGCTGACACCTTGGGAGAGAGGCAAGAGGTGAACAATGGTAGTTATGATGAACAATGACCAAAGCCAAAGTAAAATGAAGTTCACCGGGGGGTACGCGATGCAGGGTGCTAAGGAGGGAAGAGTTGGATATCATATAGATAAATGTATAAGATAATAGACCACAAACAGAAAGGCAAGCTGACCCCGACGAAGGAATAACCTGCATCTGCGTAAATGTGGCTTGCTTAGAGAGAGAGGATGAAGAACACTGCAGGCAAATCAAACTCCATATGCTGAAAAGTATTTACTTCTGTTTTTGTGGAAGACCCAAGGTTTGTTCCAAGCCCCTTGTCAGGGTGGCTCACAACCTTTTGTAACCCCAGGACCCATGACATCTGACACCATCTTCTGGCTACACACAAGACAGAAACAATTGCATACACATGAATAAAAATAAAATTAAAAAAAATCTTAAAGAAAAAAGAAACACCAAAGTGTCTAGTATAAAATAAGTTTTCCCTAAGGACTCAAAGATGTAGCCATATCAGTTAATGCTATTCAGTTCCAACTTTACTCTTAGATTATCACTAGTGTGAGGGCCTGCCATTTTGAAATTTTCTTTTATTTTTATTAGACATTTCCTATATTTACAATTCAAATGTCATTCCCTTTCCTGATTTTCCCCTCTGAATCTCCCTTTCCCATCCCACCTCCCTCTGTCTGCATTTACTTAGTGCTGACAATACATTTAGCTTTAATGCTAAAGTATGTAAAATTACAATGAATTTTGATTTCTTTCAATGTCTTCTTCACTTTGAGGCATTTGTGTATATGATCATAAATATATACCACACACACATCCAAATACACGCAAGCAACACACACACATACACATATTAGCAAAATATTGGTGATTTTCTGTATTCTGCTTAACAGGTAAGGGCTTTTCCCCAATCAGAAATTGTGCCCACACATAGGCGAAGGCTGCGTTTCTGCTGAATCAGAACTGTGCTCAGTATTCTTCATACCATATATGGACTCTCTCATTATATACAGTCTTTCTTATGTAAATACAACTTTTTCACCCAGGCCAGATTTTTTTTCGCATATAGACCAAACACTACCACTGTCTCTTTTATAACTGAAGCCAGTGAATTTTCATCATTCCACAAGGGCAACTTTCACTTCCCTGATGTTAATGTTTAATGTTCGGCAATGTTCGGTAAATTATATACATTTAATCTTAGACAATGATTACAAACTCATTACAGAAAAATGGCCTTTCCTCTTTCTTGCCCCTGAGTCCATAACCTTTACAGTGTGATAAAGCATGTGAAGCTCATTTCTACAGTTGTGTCTGGACAGGAATTTTCATTTCCTTTGGCATATTATGCCAGTTCTGAGCCAAGGACTAACGAGGGCTTGCACATTTGCATTCACTTTCATTGCTATTTCATCGGTCTTAGGTTTGTCTGCTCTACTGTGCAGGACACAGTGAAATGATGATGATGATGAATATTTCCAGCTGGAGCCAACCTGGACCTTCCAGTCCTTAGCCAAGCTGAGATCAGAAAACCTACATAGGTGACCACAACGAAACAACTGTTCACACATACAGTAAGATAGATTATAGGCTTTCTTATAAGCAACTAATTTTGAGGTAGATTATAAGCAGCCAAAGAAAACTGTTATATTTAACCTATACTTCCAAAATGTCTCTTGGAATATTGGAATATTTAGTGTATTAAAATAACTTTATTGGTTTAGTTCACATAAATCCCAAGTTCTGATTGAAATGACTAACAATACATTTTATTTAGATTTTTAAAGTAAGAATACATTGTACTTTGGTATGAATATCAGCAAATAAATATATTAGATGATTTCCAGATGATTATCTACATATCTAGGCAACTTGTTTGGAATTTCCGTTTCATTCACACACATACCCAGTTAGACTAAGTGGCTATACTGCTTTTAACAGTAATTCTAAAATGTGCTGAAGACTCTACTAGAGTCTGTAAGAAAAAGATTATGAAAGTTGTATTAGTGAAAACTTGGAATAATCTATAAGGGAACCTCGAACACATTGGCACAGGGGAAAAAATTCATGAACAGAATACCAGTGACTTATGCTCTAAGATCAACTATTGACAAATGGGACCTCATAAAATTGCAAAGCTGTAAGGCAAAGAACACTGTCAATAGGACAAAAAGGCAACCAACAGATTGGGAAAAGATCTTTACCAACCCTGTATCTGATAGGGGGCTAATATCCAAGGTATACAAAGAGTTCAAGAAGTTAGACTCAAGAGAACCAAATAACCCTATGAGTACAGAGCTAAACAAAGAATTCTCAACTGAGGAATCTAAAATGGTTGAGAAGCACCTAAAGAAATGTTCAACATCCTTAGGCATCAGGGAAATGCAAATCAAAAAGACCCTGAAATTCCATCTTACCACAGTCTGAATGGCTAAGATCAAAAACTCAGGTGATAGCAGATGCTGGCAAGGATCTGGAGAAAGAGGAATACTCCTCCATTTCTGGTGCGATTGCAAGTTGGTACACCACTCTGGAAATCAGTTTGGTGGTTCCTCAGAAAATTGGAAATAGTTCTACCAGAGAACCCAGCTGTACCACTCAGGATCATTACCCTAGAAGATACTCCAACATGTAATAAGGATACATGCTCCACTATGTTCAGAGCAGCCTTCTTTATAATAGCCAGAAGCTGGAAAGAACCCATATATCCCTCAACAGAGGAATGAATACAGAAAATGTGGTACATTTACACAATAGAGCACTACTCAGCTATTAAAATAATGACTTCATGAAATTCACAGGCAAGTGAGTGGAAGTAGAAAATATCATCCTGAATGAGGTAACACATTCACAAAGAAAACACATGGTATGTACTCACTGATAAATGGGGTATGTACTCACTGATAAATGGATATTAGCCAAAAAGAAGCTCAGAATACCCAGGATACAACTCACAGACCCTATGAAACCCAAGAAAAAAATAAGACTTCATCAAAGTGTAGATGCTACAGTCCCAATGATCTTGGGAAATAGAGGGAAAGAGGGGTCTGGGAGGGAGAGAAGAAGGGGCAAGAAAAAGGGTGGCTGGCTCAGATAAGGGAGGAGATGGTCAGGATTTAGAAAGGAGGGATGTAGCAGTGGGGAAGGGGAACTTGGAGTAGCCACTAGAAAGACAAGAGGTTCCCAGGACCCAACGGGGATGACATTAGCCAAAATACCCAACAAAGAGGAGAGAGAACCTGTAGAGATCATATTCAGTGGATAGGCACAGTGAGGGATGGGGCTACCCACCCACCTCAAAAATATTAATCCAGAATTCCTCCTGTCAAAATGAAATTCAGGGACAAAATGTGCAGCAAAGACTGAAGGAAAGGGCATCCAGAGACTGTCCCACCTGGGGATCCATCCCATCTGCAAACACCAAACCCAGGCACTATTGCTGTTGCCAAAAAGTGCTTGCTGATAGGAACCTGGTATAGCTCTCCCATGAGAGGCTCTGCCAGAGCCTGACCAGTCCAGATGTGGATGCACACAATGAAACATCGGACTGAGTTTGGGGACCCCAGTGGAGAATTTAGGGCAAGGACTGAAGGAGCTGAAGGGGTTTGCAACCCCATTAAAAGGACAACAATATCGGGCAACCAGACCCCCAAAGCTCTCAGAGACTATACCACCAACCAAAGAGTACATATGTGGGGACCCATGTCTCCAGCTGGGTATGTAGCAGAGGATGGCCTTGTTGGGCATCACTGGGAGGGGAGGCCCTCAGTCCTGTGGGAGGTCAATGACCCAGGAAAGGGAAATATTAGGGCACTGAGGCAGAAGAGAATGGGCGGATGGGGAAGCACCCTCATAGAGGCAGGAGGAGAAGGAGGGGATATGGGGTTTGTGGAGGGGAAACTGGGCAGGGGAATAATATTTGAAATGTAAATAAATAAAATAACCAATAAAAATGCAAAAAAGAGAAAGTTGATACTACCACCATTTTTTTTTTTTTACAGGAAAATGGGTCTTGAGATATTTTTATAAGGTCTTCCTAAAAGGCACTAAATGAAGATTGCTTTTGTTATACTGGAGCCAAAGTTAAACCATAAGATACGGGGAAGGGGGCAGACTTACATAATATTAAATGTTATTCATCCATCATATTCATTCAGAAAAACTGCAGCAAAAAGATGTACTATTTATAGGGCATGATTCTAAGCTAAAGTTCTCAACCAACACAACTCATAATGTTAAGCTATTACAGTGATTTTTGCAACAATAGAGACAAATTGAAGTGATAAACTATAGATAAACACAATAATGAATATTATTCATTTTTTGTTTACAAGCTATGAAAAGCTAACAGGTTCCATCAGAGAAAATTTTTAAAATGCAGATTCAAGTTATAAAAGAGAAAAATAAGCAGTAGGGAAACTACATGCAAGATACTACACTGTCTCTAAGCAAGGCTGTATATCAAGTGCCTACAGCTCCAGTCTCCAAAATGTTCTGAGAAGGAAAAAAGATTGCAAAGTTCTTATGTACTCCTGGGCAGAAAAACTCCTATTAAACTCATCTGAAGCTAATTACCACCTACGCTAACATCACTTACTATGATTCTCTGTACATTTATTTGTGGGTTTATTGAAGAAATATATTTGATACAATACAGACTCAATCCTCATGGGTAGCAATAAAGAGTAAATATATAATATACAATGTATTTGCTAAGTAGATTTTCTAAGCTTTATGAAAATTTCCTAATGATGATTAGGAAACTAAATAATGATAATAAAACTCAGTAACAAAAATCCTCTAATTAAAGCAAACCCAGAATCAGATGCGTTGTAAGTAAATTATGCCACACACTTATAGAGAATTTATTTAAGACTCTCAAGTTCTTCTAATGACCTGAAAAGAATGGAATATTTTAAATTTATATTATGAAACCAAAATTATTCTGCTGTTACAGCCAAAGACAGTACACAAAAGGACAGTGACAGGACAACATTCTTAATAAACATTTGTGTGAACATTGTGTGAACATTCTTATCAAAATATTAATAAGCCAGACAAAATTGAACAGCACAGGTAGTATATGTAACATATTCTATATATGGTAAATAATAGGCTATATATATGAATATGTACATAATACATACTAAATATATTTCATATTACATATATTATCTGTTATATGTCATTCATATATGATATATCATATACCATATGTCATATATCACAAATAGTATGTCTCATATAACATGATATCATAAATCATATAACATATCATATATACCATATCATAGATTATGTAATCACATATTTCATACTATATACTACTTTTTAAACTAATATTACCTCATATATCATATCATTTGTTATTACATATTACATATTTGTTATATTAAACATTTATCAATGTCATATGCTATGTGTCATGTGCTATGTGTTATATGCTATACATTGTATGTTACATATAATATATTGTATGTTTGTTATGTGCTATGTGTTATGTGTCATATGTAATATATTATATATTTTATATTATGTATTATATATTGTATATTATGTATTTTGTATTGTATATTCTGTATTATAATTGTATATTACATATTATATATTCTGTATTATGTATTGTGTGTTACATGTTACATATTAAATATTGTCTATTGTTTAGTGTTTTATGTATTATGCATAGCATATGTATACTAGATGTTATATGTTATATTGTATATGTTACACAGTCTGTAGTGTGTAGTATTTTTTATGAAATATGTAGTATATAGTAGTATATTATATAGTGTATGTTACATAATACTAATTACATATTGTATTACAAAATACATATTATACATTACATTATATATTATATATTACATTTATCATGTTATATGTGATATGTGATGTGTGATGTTATATGATATATTCTATATTATATATAATATATATGTATAGTGAGGTTGTAAACATGGTTTTATCCAATATTTTATGAACATATTATAATAATTTCTTATTATATTTCAGAGGCTAGAAGCAGAAAACATAATTTTTAGCTTAGTCCATGAGTAAAACATTACAAAAATACTACTTCTTAATGATAACATTACAGGAAAGATAAAGACTAACATCTCTCAGGAACATAGTTATGATAATGTTCAATAAAATCCAGGAATTTATAAAAACACACTATTTCTTCAGTCTCTGCTCCATAGTTAGTCTCTGCAACTCCTTCCATGTGTATTTTGTTCCCCCTTTTAAGA
>NW_022196894.1:48922425-48953296 GCF_008632895.1 Mastomys coucha | reverse complement strand
TCTGGTAAAATTATGTCCAATTTCCAGAGGAACCGCCAAACTGATTTCCAGAGTGGTTGTACCAGCTTTCAATCCCATCAACAATAAAGTAGTGTTCATTATTTCTTTAGATGGCACGGTCACTGTCTTAGGGTTTTTGCTGTGAACAGACACCATGGCCAAGGCAAGCCTTATAGTGGACAACATTTAATTGGGCTGGCTTACAGGTTCAGAGGTTCAATCCATCATCATCTAGGTGGGAGCAGGGCAGAATCTAAGCAGGCATGGTGCAGGCAATGCTGATAATTCTGCATCTTCATCTGAAGGCTGCTAGTGGAAGACTGACTTCCAGGTAGCTAGGATGAGGGTTTATGCCCATGCTCACAGTGCCACACCTATTTCAACAGGGTCACACACACCTTCTAATAGTGTTACTCTCTGGGACAAGCCTATACACACTATCACAATCATTTATGTAAAATATAAAAACAAATAATTTTGCTTCGTGAAACAAAGTTATGTTAATGGTTACAGGACTAGACTATTAAACATATAGATTACATTTTATAGAGAAGTATGAAAAGGTATCATTTGAACCGAAAAGAATACTGATAATATTATTTTCATAGTAATATTATAATAATAATAATACAATTATGTACTTAGTCATAAATGTAACTAGTACATACAAAATTTAAAGGAGGAAATCTGAATAGAGATATAAAACAAACTAAATAAGTACAGAGAAAACCCATACAGTCAAGATGTCACATGTTCCCACATTGACCTAGAGGTTCAACATATGCTCTGTCAATCCAGTAATCCATTTCATGAATACTGACCAGCTGATTCTAATGTTATCAAAAGGCAAGACCCAGTGTAGCCAAGTACAAAATTGAAGAACAAAGCTGGAACATTGAACTAATCAATTTCAAAACATACTATAATGCATACTAATGAAGGCAGTGAGATATTAGTAAATTAACAGACAAATAGAGCAATAAGCCAGAATAAAGAGTACATGAAAAAATGTACATGAATTCAGGAAGCTTGTCCTTAACAAACTACTAAAGACAATATAATTTAGAAAAGAAAGTCTTTAAATATGATTCTGAAATTTTACTATTCAGGACTGGCTTCATATTTAAAATTTCATTATTACAAATCATTATATCAACAGGGTATAGGAGAAAGCTAACATGATAATATCAATAAAAGCAGAAATGTCACTTGACAATAACAAGCATTTAACAAAATCAGTAAACTAGCAAAAAAGAGGAACTTCCTCCAATTCATAAAGAATATCGATTAAAAACCCACAGTTAACTCGAAGCATTAATTAAAAACTTATTTTCTTGGATGCCACAGTCAACTATGTTAAAAAACTAAAAACAAATATTTAATCCCATTGAAGCAAAATTACATTCGTTGTTATAGGACAGGCTATTAAACACTACATAAAGAATTTTTAAAATAATCAAAATGGATTTCAGTTACTTCACAAAATTAAGTTAAAGTATAATCACAGACTAAAGTGTTAAACAGAAAACTATGAAATTGCTGAGTGTGGAGACTTGGCTCTGCAGTTCAAAGAGAGACTGGGTACTTCTCCAGAGAAACTAAGGTCCATTCCCAGGACCCATGTACCTGCTAACCACCATCTGTAACCCCAGTCTCAAAACATCTGCTGCTTTCTTCTCGAACCATGAATAATGTACTCACACGATGCACAGACATACATGCAAAACTCCCACATACATAAGGTAAAGTGGAAATAAGTTATAAATTATAAAATTGTAGAGTATAACATGGGAGCAAACAGATGACTTTAGTGCTCATAGCACTAAATGATATAAGATATAACATGATATAAGATATAGGTGTCTGTTCTTTGAAATATACTGTCTTCAGAAATGTGGCTTTGGCCTGGCTTCTCATGGCCCATAGATAGACACACAGCAAGGCAAAACCTGCCACCATCGCTTCTTCTCAGTGCCTTAAAAAAAAAAAAATCATAAAACTGTAGAGAAGCCGGACAAATGGTATGGCAAAAGTTGTAAAGGAGGGGGGTTGGGCTCGTTTTGGTAAAAATATCATGTGAATGTATAAAATTACTAAGCAATACATTTTCAAAATGAAAGAATAAATAAAAAAGTAAAATTCTGAGAAAAAATACTTATCAAATTTATAACTTAAAGGGGGTTTTATCCAAAACATATATTAATACCCCAAACATACCCAAAACAAAGGACCCATAAAAATGAAAATGTACATATGACAAAAATTGCAAATTAGCTAATAACTGCAGAAAGAAGAGCCAAGAAACAAATATCCCACATATATTCTATGGCTCCGCACATATTGTATTACATTAATAGGAAAAATGTTGAGAATACTGTATGTTATATAATATTTTAATGATTTTTTATGCAAACAATAGAAATACATATTAGAATTATTAGCTTTGGAAGGGGTAAAAGAAAGATACACTTGAACTATCGTTTCATCTTCCAAAGATGGTTGTTAATAGCTGTGACTAAAGGTGGCAAATAAAATAGCGAAATGTGTCATTTATAGTTTCTCAACTGAGGAATATCGAATGGCTGATAAGCACTAATGAAAGGAAAGAAAACACACTTTTCAAAATGTCTATTTATGGACACTAGGACTAAGATAAAGAACATAGGTCAGATTCGGATTTTAATGATCTTGCCAACAATTTAAAAAAATAAAATAGTAAATAAAACAAAACTACAATGATAGTAGATTCAAGTAAATTTATGTCTAGAAAGTCATTGTCATTTTAGATGTGAGAGGGGTCTGGGGAAGGTTTGGGCAGATCCTGCAGTGCCTGTGCCCCCAGCAGAAAACCTGGCCCATGCTCAGGTGCTCAGTGAATGCCACCTTCAGTGTGGATAGCATGGCTCAGGCAAACCTTACCCTTCTCTCACATCCCTCTGGCTTGTTAAAAACTGTGAGATTACATTCCTAAAGCTAGCCACCAATATCTATTCCCTAATTTGACCACTTCTTCCTCCTAAGGCGGACTACTAAGGTTCAGCTATCAAACTATTGAAATCCAGCAATCAAAACTCCCTGTTGTCTCACCTAATTAACATGACCAATCAAAACATACCACTATATCCCAGACCATTCTAATACAGACCTCCCTTTGCCTCTTCTTAAAAATTTCCCCTGCAAGGTCATTTGCTGCTGTTTTTCTGCCAGAGTCTGAGAACAGCCATTTAACTTTTCTTCCCTGCTTAATAAAGGCTCGTCGCTCTGTGAAAACATCTGTTTGGGTGTGGTTATGCCTAATTCAGGTGTCTGAAGACACCCTTGCTGTGAGGGTGCCTTCTTCATATAGACTCCAGCTGGTCACAATAGAAACCTCAGTGTTCCTGTGGAAGTGGATCATAGGAGATCAGGAGTATAGAGCCATCCCACAGAGCCTCATAGGCCGCAATATGAAGTCTGATGCATTTTATGATTAAAGTAGGAGGAGACGAGGGGATTTAAACCAGTGGGAAGATACTCTGCTTTGTGTTTAGAAAGCCAGCAGAGTGAACAGATGGTCTGAAGAGGTAAGAAGAATGAAGAAGAGACACGAGGTTCCTGTAACATGTTATGGATTGAATTCTGCAACTCTGTATTTGTAGAAACGAAACCAAGCATGGTTGTGATGCCTAGTGTTGTCAATTTAACAGAATGTAGAATTACGTGGGAAGATTTGTGAGGGATTATCTCGACTATGGGCATTGAAATAGGAAGATCCAACCACTGTGGGTGGGACCCCAGTCTAGATACATTTAGAAATAGAACTCAGCAATAGAATTCATTCCTTGTTCTCAGCTTCCAGATTTACAGATGGGGTGTAACCAGCTGCTTCAAGGTCATGCATCCTTGATTACAATGCCATGACAGTCTGTGTTCATGCCCTCTTATCCAGAATAAACCCTTCCTCTCCTAAATTGCCTTTGTCAGAATATTTATCACAGTAACAGGAAATGTAACCAATGTGGGCAGACCTGGAGCTGAGAAGGGGTGGACACGTGCCTAAGACTCCAGGTTTGCTCGTCTTGGGAGCCTAGGGAATTTTGTTGCTTTCTTGCTTTGCTCAGATGCCAACAGACCCCAGCAGATAGGCTGCCCCAGCATAGATGTGACTCAGTGCATGTAGCAATTGATAAGCTCGTGTGTCTCCAGGATAATGAGGGCTGCTTTGCATTTATCTAGTAAGGTCCTTGACTCACTAAATCATCTTGCTAGGCTATTGTTGCTGGCGTTGTTGCTGCTGCTGCTGTTGTTATAGGCACTCGTCCTTAAGAAACTTTGGGAATTTAGAGTGTCAGAATTATTAAAGACTATGGGGACTTGAGAAGTTGTATCGAGTGACTTTTACACCATCACATGGCCATGTGCCTAAAGAGACAAGGTAAAATGTCAGTGCCTTAGAAGTAATATTTAGCTACTAAGATGTCGAGGGTGGCATTTGGATGGCCAGTGTCACATTAACAGAACCTAGAATCTCTGGATTGATGGGAATCTGGGCATATCTTTATTACATGACTGAACGTGGGAAGGCACCCACTATGCCCTGCTGACATACTGTTCTATACTAAGCAGAACTGAGTAGCAGGACATACTCAATTTCTTTGCTTCCTGGTTGCCAAGGTGATGAGGCTATGGAAAGCTGCTTCAAATTTCTATACTGTGGCTTCCTAGTCATGATAGATGTTCCCTTGAACTGTGATCTAGAATAAACACTTTGTCCCTTAACTTTCTTTTGTCAGATTATTTAATCATAGCAACATAAATGTTGGCCAGGACTACTCCTAGTCTTAAATTGGTTCCGATGAGGAAAAGGAAAGCACATCGGAGTCTGAACAGCAGGATGGTGGTGACGATCTAGCTATTCTCACAAAGAGCAATGATGCAATTATATTATGTTTTATGATTTTTGATGCATAAACTCACCAGGCAGAGGTGCCACACGCCTTTATTCCCAGCACTTGGGAGGCAGAGGCAGGCGGATTTCTCAGTTCAAGGCCAGCCTGGTCTACAAAGTGAGTTCTAGGACAGTCAAAGCTTACAGAGAAACCCTGTCTTGAAACCCCCACCCCCCCCAAAAAAAGCATAAACTTTGAATTGTCTTTTCCACAGTTTCAGTGAGATGGCTATTAGAAATGTAAGTATAAGCCTGGCAGTGGTGGCGCAGGCCTTTAATACCAGTACTTGGAAGTCAGGGGCAGGTGGATTTCTGAGTTCGAGGCCAGCCTGGACTACAGAGTGAGTTCCAGGACAGCCAGGACTACACAGAGAAACCCTGTCTCAAATAACCAGAAAAAAAATGTAAGTATGAACGTCACACGGGACACTGAATAAATGAATCTAGAGTTAAGAAAAATGATAAAATGCAGGTGGGGGCTTGTCATCAGTGTAAACGTGATTCTTAGAATTAGAAGGAGCTCACTTCAGAGAACAAGCGTGTAATAAACCCAGATGAAGTTCATTAATTCTTATGTGCATGGCATTTACCTAAACATACTTCGCATGTATAAGTTGGGAGTTCCCAGAACATCTCTGCTTCTAAGACTTGCTAGGAAACCTCACAGAATGCAGTACACAGCCGTATTTATGGTTATGATTCATTGCAAGAAAAGGACACAAAACAAAGCTGGCAAAGGAAAAGGTCACAGAGGGCATCGCCTAGCAGGTATGTCAAACCCTTTGACACTACAACATGATGCTGTCCTCTCCAAGGTTTATGCTTAAGGACCATGCAACCAAGTCACAGTAAATACCCAGAGGTTCTAAGTTTATAAGTTTCTATTGGGCCATCTTGATGGCTATCCACATCTTCCCTTGCCAGGGAAAACAGGGGAGGGTAACCTCTCCCAGGAAAATGACAGGATGTGCTTAATTACCTCCTCAGTGAGTGGCAAGTGAGAGAGTTGCGGTGAGATGTTGGCACCCAGTGTCTAATTACTAGATATCCTGCATTGAAAGCTTTCACTGGAGCTGGGCAGGGTGGGGGGCATGCATCAGCAACTTCTGCTCAGCTTCTGCATAATGTCTAGCCATGCTGTGTTCACAGCACAGATCATGCTGTTTCCACTAATAGTGTAGGCACATGAGGGGATAGGAATGGTCCCTGAACCCAAGTTCCTGGATAATGACAGGAGACTATAACTAGACCCATCTATGGATGAGACATCATGTCTGGTATTAAAACTCATTTTAATATATGCCTTAAATAGCTTGATATGACTCCAAAAATCTCTCAGTTAGGCCCTATTTTTTCTTTTATTTCCCAATGAGTAAATGGGGGAAAAACTCACTCAGCTGCCAAAAGATAAATTTAGAAATTTCTGACATCCAATATGGTTCTTGTGTAGAAACTTGAGGAACTTCAGACAGGAGTCATCTCCAGGAAGAACAGAGAGTAGTGGGGTGAAGGAACTAAGTCTTGTGAAAAACCCACATTTAATGAAAAGTAGACAATTCCTCACACACACTTACCTCTGCTCCCCCACCCTAGTTTTTTGTTTGTTTGTTTGTTTGTTTTTTGTTTTCCTCGTGACAGGGTTTCGCTGCATAGCCTTAGATGTCCTGGAACTTGCTCTGTGAACCAGACTGGTCTCAAACTAACAGAGATCCACCTGCCTCTGCTTCCCAAGTGCTGGCATTAAAGGCGAGTGCTACCACCGGCAGCTATATTTACCTTATTTTAATCTGAATTGCTCTTCCTCTATCTTGTACATTATAATAATAGCTATTTTTTTAAATAAATTGATATTACTTCTCCTAAATGGCATTGTGTCATCTCTTCCCTGGAATGTTTCTCATCATATCTCTGTTGCTACCTGCCTCTTACTAGTTTTAAGTTGTATTTTATTTGTGCATCAGCATCACTCTCCAGGCTGTGAGCTGCTGAAAGGCTCCATGTGCATGCATCTTTCTCCATGCTCCACCATCAGCATCTAGCTCAGTCTCCAAAGTACACCAGTTGCTCAAGAAATGCAGGAGCCAGGGAGAGGAGCAGAGGAGGAGATGAAGAGAGAAGGACAGGAGGAAGGGACACAAAAGAAAGGGAGGACAAAATTCAACTGAGAAAAAGTAAAACAAAGCAAAAAAAAAGTTTTTGGTGAATGTGTATAAACATTCCTATAACATAAGGCACCTATGAGCTCCTAGGATTGGAAAGATTTAAATCGTAGGCATGTGCATATTTAATTTGCCTTTGACTGCCTTGTGCTATACAAATGACTCCATAATCCCTGCTTTGCATATACACAAGTGCCTGAAAACAGGTGGGTGAAATAGCTTAGATAATGCTTTATTCCTCTTTCCACTGAAGGCTGTCATGGCCTAACTAAAATTCAACATTTCCTGAAAAGAAAATGAGAAGAGCATTTTAAGGGAATAATATTTTTATTTTTGATAAAAAAAATAGTTTTTTAATTTTTTTTTCATCAAATTTTGTTTTTAAGTTTGTGGAAGACAATTGGTATGGAAATCTTGAGAATTTAATCTTATGTATCTGAGATGGTATTATTTCAATAATACATGATTGTTAACTCTACCAGGAGGAGAAATGTTGTGTGTAAGCTGAGTATTCAACCAATCATTCTCAAAGTTTTCATGAGAATCCAGATGAACTGTGAGAGTATTAATCAGGACTTGCCTAGAAAACATGGCAGAGCTATTGAGAGTAGGCATCTGGCCAGGTCAGAGAGTCCCTCCACTATTTGGTCCATATGAAGTGGTACATGGTAAAGAATCTTCCTCAGGCTGCAATGAATGAGACCCCGTGGGAAGCTGGCAGAGTCAGTCAACCACAGCTCCATGGTTCTCCTGTGTTCACAGATGTTTCTTGCCTTCTGCACCACATGCGGCCTGCACTGAACCCTTTGTGTGTTATTGTAAATGCATTTGCTGTCGTTGGATCCTGTTCCAGGGTCAATTTCTCCATCATTAAAAATGAAGCCATGGAGAATTTGTTAGAGAAAATGTGGAACATAATTTAATGACTATATATGTCTCTGGATTATTTTTGTTTGGTTTTGTTTTTGAGACATTGTTCTTATTATGGATAAGTTGATTTCACCTAACTGGCAGGAAGACAGAAACTAGAACATTCTCTAGGAAAGTGGGAGGGATTCTTTATCCATCCATTGCTAGGCTTAAGTTACAAACTTAAGAAACATGTGCCAGACATCGACTGTCACAATAAACTTCCTGTTCATTTTAGAGAATTTGTCCTATCTGAGATCTCATTACTTGTTTACTCTCCATTATTAGAGAGTGTAAACAAAGCCAGGGCTTCCTCAGATTAACACTCTTTCATTGTAGCGTGAGCAACAGCTTTTGACTTCCAAAAGTGCTATAACTAATTGACTTAAAAATCAGAAAGAAATTTAAGATATTGTCTTAGTTACATAGTTAAATAGCTGTGATAAAACGCCAAGACTAAGGCAACTTATAAAATGAAGAATTTAATTAGGCTTATCATTTAAGAGGGTTTGAATCCATGATGGAGGAACTAAGGCATCACAATAGGAACAGCTGAGAGCTCCTATCAAAATTACAAGCAGGAAGCAGGGAATAATCCGTTCTCCCACAAGGCCATACCCATAGGGTTCCCCCAACTGGGGAACAAGTCAAGCATATGAGCCTGGACTGAGTGGCCATTGCCATTCAAACCTCCACAGGCAAATATAAGTGGGATTGGTTACAACCTCATCCAACTACTGAAAAAGAAAGGGTTCCTGAGCTCTACCTGCTTTGGAAAGTGTATACTGCCACATCGTAGTCCTTGTCTGTGCTGTGCATTTCCTTGTGGCCAAACATGCTTTCATAGGCTGTAACTGCCATTTTTCTGTTCCATGTCCTTAATAATATTAAAAAATATATTTTATTACATTTATTAGGTTCTATTATGGTCAGGATATGGGTGCCCTAGGTCATGATCCCATTTTGTGATCCTTCTTTGTGAAAGGATCTGTCTTCTTTATCTGCATGCTTATTTAGATTAATTCTAAGCCCTCACTTTAATAAGAGTCACTCAGTTTCATTAAAAATTGACTTTAATACTTGCCATGGCCTTGTGACTGAGAATGCTACTGGTTATTCATTCTATGTTAAATATACATGAAAGACAGAAGAAGGCTTGTATCAGGTTTGTTAAGCTCTATTTGTCATAGAAGGGCTTAGATCTCAAGTTTGGTCCACCGATAACCTAGGAAATATTCTGAATTTTGGTCTTTTTTATTTTTGAAAACAGAGATCAAAAATCTTTCAAATAAAGCTCAATGTTTCAGTTTATTTTTTCTTAAAAGAGAATATTAGAGTAGCCACACATGTTTTCACACTTTACCAGAATACTTGGGCTGGTTGTTCTTGCCTTCTTTAGGAGTGTGCAGACACTAATCTTGCCATCTCCTTGTCACTTTGTGGCTAAAATCTATCCTCTACTCTCACAACCAGATATCCCTGTCCTTCCCATTACTTTGAGTGCTTAACTGGAAGGCCCAAATTTCAGTTCACAACCCCCTAAAATTGCCGAAGCTATGATATGATTTCTTCAGCTGAAGTGGGTATAATAAGTTCTTTTCCCAGACCCATGACTTCATTAGCCCAAGGTAGTTGACTAGGTTTCCAGTATTAGGTATAATTTCTCTCCTTTTGAGTAGTCTTGAATGCCGTATAACCAAGCTGTACCACTACTTGGCATGAGCTGTTGCATTTGTTGTTAAAAACAGAAAGAAGAAGCATAGGGCAAGTGAAATGAAAAAGAAATTAAGAGGGAGAGAGGTGGTCTACACAAGTCTTTTTATATTGTTCTGTTGCTTGTTAGACATGGCTTGCAACTCTTAGAACGGAGGATTGCTGCTTTCTGGTCATGAATGGCAAATCTCATAGAACATATACCACTGATCATATTTATTGCAATAATGTTTGTCTGCAGCAAGGGCTCTGAAGCCCAAAGTAAGTGAATTTGAGGGATGCAATCCCTGCCACTAAAAAGACACCACACATCCATTTTACATGCTCACAGTTTCTTACCACGTTTTAAGAGGAGCTAATGATTCTTTTTCAAGGATGCTCATTTTGGCCTCTTTAGCTGTGAAAATCAGAGGAAAATGCTTTGCAGTGTAGCAACTTGATTTATTTTTACCTTTCACTGAATTAGAATTGTCAGGCCTGGTACAGGCACTACTGATAGAAAAGTAAGGAAAACATTCGCCTCCCTAAGGAAGCTGTCAGTAGAATGTCCATCACCAGTCTGTGAGGCAACCAAGATGGCGACACAGGGATCCAGAAAGGAAGACAATGACAAAACAGACAGCACTCTGTGCTCCCTTTTTCAAAATTTAATTTTATATTTTATTAGTGTGTGTGTGTGTGTGTGTGTGTGTGTGTGTGTACTAGCACACATGCGTGCAGCTGCCCACTGAGGCCAGAAGAGATCAGAGTCCCTGTAATTGGAGTTGCACATGGTTGTAGACTTTTGGTGCTAGAAACTGAATCCCAGTCCCAGGAAAGAACTGCAAGTGTTCTTATCCACTGAGAGTCTCTCCAGCCCCTCCTAATTTCTTCAGTCATCTAAACACAGCAGTGTCCAGCATTCAGTTATGACTGAGGATGATCCTTTGATGGTACAATGAAACCAGAAAGTTACCTGTTTCCTCCTTACTCATAACCTCCATTTTATGTTTTAAAATTCACTTCCTACTCCACATCATAAGCTTTAATTTTAAACTACTGGGAAGACAAACAGTTAACTAGAAATAAAGCTTCTTAAGCTTATTTGATCATGAATATTGTGGGGACGGATGTTAACAAACACAATGAAAGGCTAAGAGGCCACAATAGGTACTCGAGGTACCCATAAACAGATTCAAAATAGATACTTCTTACCAGTGAGTAGCAAGAGTAACCACTTGTCCCAGGCTGGCAAGTGTGAGGCTATCAGTGATGCCTCCAAAAACCCAGGCACAGTTTCTGTGACTTCCTGCTTTCCATGAACTTCTCAGATGACCATTGGGATTTGAGGTATAAATGCTAAGCAATGAACATGTACTATAACTCATTAAATATACTTATTTGTTTTTACCTTACAGCAATCATCTGCACACTCTTGAAAATATCTTCTTTTGCTTCCAAAAATAGCCTCCCAAGTCTCACATGAGATAAAGGTGAGTTAGTGAGGAGATTCAGAAGTCTTCCATACACTTTACAGCTCCTTAAAGAGCCTTAGTAACAGGAACCACGAAACAGCTTCAGTGTATGCAAGCCTATGATTGTCTTCGCTTAGCTTGCCCCTGATGAAGAACAGATATACCGTGTGAGTTATCAACAGAAGTAGTGGGAAAGAGAGAAATGGGAAAGACACCTGAAGTTAATATGTAGGGGCATAAGAAACACCAAGCTCTGACCTGCCTTACCTACAGCCCATTCTCACTTCCCCTCTAGTGCATCACTGCTCAGTATCAGGGCACCTAAGCTGAAGAACTGCTGCTTGTGCAACCTCTGATCATGAATTTTATCACCCTGAAACAGATTGTGCTCTAGCTCCAGACCCAACCTACCCCCTCCTTTTGCCATAACCAATTTTATCTTAAATATCTCTAAGGAAGCACATCAACATCAGGGAGGCACACGGTGGAAAGGAAAGCAATCCCCCCCATGACCAGGAAAAGAGTGCACACCATCAGTGAACTAAAGACTTCAGAGTGCCAAGATGGAAAACAGGCAAGGGGCTCTTTGGGAAAGCATTCCATATCTAAACTACAAGACTACATAAAATTATCCTGATCATTAGGACAAACAGGCAAAATTTCTACACAAACAGATTTCAAAAGAAATGACCAGAATATGAGATTTTTATGCAAATCTATTATCACATAAAGCTTATGGAAATAACTCTTCTAACACAGAACAAATATATCAATGAATAGAACATTCACACACACATACATATTTTAAGAGTGTGTGTGTGTCCGTCTGTATGTCTGTCTGTCTATCTCTCCTTCTGTCTGTTCATCTGTCTTCTGGCCTCATTGGAACCCTTCACATACATGCTTCTACACACACACACACACACACACACACACACACACACACACACACACACACAATCTGTGTCATAGAGATAAATAGTTAACTTCCCCCCTTTTTTTTTTTAACTACATGGTGTATCTCTTCTTCAACATAGGAAATGTGTGTGTGTGCATTTGCCTACCTCTGCTTGTACATACACACACACAGAGGTATGTACGTACAAGCACTAGTCTGTATAGGTTTCCACTGAGGCTAAAAGGTGTGTGTGTGTGTGTGTGTGTGTGTGTGTGTGTGTGTGTGTGTGTGAAGAGAGAGAAAGAAAGAGAGAGATCCTTCAGACTGCTTGGAATTTGAAATTCAGACCTCTGTTAGAGATCTAAAGCCTTTGTGCAGAAAGCATTTGCTCCCTTCTCACCTAAGCTGTACTGAAAATAACTATTTTATTGACAAATAATAACTGTGTACTTATGGAATATGATATAATATTTTATGCATGTTTACATTGTAGGATAATTAAATTGAACTGGTTATTAGACTCATTACCTTTTAACTCATTTCTTTATTGATGATGGATATTTAAAGTCTACTCTAGTGGGAATTTCGAAATACATGAATTAACTACACTCACTGTGCCATGCAAGAGCTATTGAATGCTGACTGCCATCTAGCTGACAAGTCTGACCTTAGAGGTACATGATTTACTGAGCAAATACCATCCCCTGGTGATGCTGCTTGAGTTGTTTTCTCTGTGATTCTGACATGCCTCTGATAACACAGAACTTTACAGCAGGAGTTCTTTCTTTCTCTCTTCCTTCCTTCCTTTCTTCCTTTCTCTCTTCCTTCTTTTCTTTCTTTCTTCCTTTCTTCCTTCCTTCCTTCCTTCCTTCATTTCTTTCCTTCTTCCTTCCTTCCTTCCTTTCTCTCTTTCTTTCTTTTTTCCTTTCTTTCCTTCTTTCTTCCTTCCTTTCTTTCTTTCCTTGTTTTACTAATTCACTTTACATCTTGCTCACTGTCCCCCTCCTGGTCACCCCCTCCCACAATCCTTCCCCCCTGCACTTGTCCCTTTCTCCTCTGAGTTGGTGGGAGTTTTATCCTGTTCCTTTGAGGATCATTCCACAGAATGCATAAACCAGAAGTTACTTCTCATTTTCTTAAACTCTAACTAAATCTTAGTATTTCTCTCACTACAAATATCAGCATCTACCACTTGTTTACCAACAGTATCCATAACATTCTAGTAAGAAAAACACAGAAAGGTGTATTTATCACACTAACATTGTAACTTATATTTCTAAATATTAAGCATGTACATCAGTACTTCAAAATCATAGTTGTTGTTAATACTTGCCTCTAGGACATATGGTCTAGCATTGGAATAAAGCAGCACAAATTCCCTTTGAAAAAATATTTTAACATGTTTGTTTTCATATTGTTTGATCCCCTTGAAATTATTTTGAGGAGTCTAGAAACTTCACCCTACTTTCAAATAAGTCTAAGATATATAAAACATTGAGAACCTGATATACTTCCGGATATATTTGGGTTGTCAAGTCTCTTTAGACGCTTTGCTGTGTTTCCACACGCTTTGCTGTGTTGCCCATGGGCAACTCTACCCAAGCTCTACCACTAGTTGCCATAGATTTCTTGCATACTCCTCTAATAACCAGAATAGTAACTAGAATGAAAGATACACACATGAAAAGCATTTTCCTGATGAAACAAAATGGCAGAAGAAACTGGATCTTTAAGGTAGACAACAAACCAGGAAGTGGCCACATCTTTTACTCGATTCACTCCTCATCAACATCATTCAAAGGACTGAATTCTCATTAGTTAGTACAGAAACCGTTAAAATTACGAGTATAAAATCTTCATATTTCCCCAATATACAATTGTTGTCTTATTATTATACTTAACAAGTTTGTATTTCATTGGAAGTGTCAAACATATGTATACAAATATATGAAAACAAGCATGCATATGATAATTCATCCCTCAGTATCCACAGGAATTGCTTCCAGGACATACTGGAGACAACTAAATCCACTGATGCTCATGTCCAGTAGAAATGATGGAATATTTGTTGGTAAGGGTTGTTGGATACAGCTGAAGACTCCTCCTCCCATCTTAGGGACTTAATGTCATAAATTAGCTTCTATAAAGCAGTCAAAACAAAAATACTTTGAGAAATTAAATGAAAAAAGTATATTAGGAAAGAGGTCAGATGTTTATTTTCTTTTGAAAGAAGAGGGATAGGCTTTGTTCAAAGGAGCAAAGGGCCACTAATGTTGTACAGTTTGTCCAGAAAACTGTTTACTTTTTATTAGTTGAATTTTTAAATTAGATGCTCTGTTGATGGAAAAGCTGATTTACTTGACAAAAATATGTCTTTTCCCCCTAGCCAATAAACCTACCACAATATCCATTACAACATTGTACATATAGAATGTATCTTTAACTTTTGCTGAAATGAGCTGGTGGTCTGCTGTGTGTACCCACTTTTTGTCACCAGTAGACTGACACAGGAATAAATGGTAAGCACAAAAATCTCCAAGTACATGTTTAATATTTCACATTCATCCCAATATAGCAAAAGGTGAGCTGAAGGGTTGGAATCCTATTTTTACAATAAATTCTGCTACTTACAAAACTCACTGTCTTTGCATACCACTATGGATAAGAAAGCCTGCAGCTTAATTATACAGTGCTAAGTTAACAGTGTCCTGAACCAGAAACCCCATGTTTTGGGCTGCAATGCTAACTAATGAAGTGACAACAGTTGCATGATTACAGACTCATAATGCTTCCTAAAGTTCACCAGCTCTGTGAAGCCGTGAAGTCAAAAGTAAAGAATGAAGTCTGACATCAGTGCGACTGAAGCTGACTGCTGTCTGACCTGGAATAGCTGCAGCTTTACTTCAATCTTCTTGAAGAGACCAACTTCAAAGTCGAATTTGATATCAAATGGCATGTGTTCTCTGAAACCCCAGATTACAACCAGCCAAACATTCCTGAAGCCATATTCCTTGCTGCATAATTCAGCTAACCTGAACAGAAGACTGAAAAGCACCAGTTGGTTCACATGCCTGGTGATTTTTGAAAGCAGAAAAAAATTAAAATGGAATCACAGGAAATAAAGTCATATTTTTATTTTTTTATTTTTATGAGATAGTAAAGAGCACACATGTTTGAAAAATCATGCATATGCTTCTGGAACATAGATATATGTGAAGAAACTGGGACGTTAGATTTATATGCATGCAGTTATATGACCTATTTAGTGAAATTCAAGCCTAGAGAAGAAGGAAGCATAGTAATTTGAAAATGTTATTATCATTACTTATAAACTTATTTTGTATTGTTTTCTGTTTGTGAGTGCATGTGTGTGTACAAGGGCATTCATACATGCTTAAATGCATGTGCTTCTATGTACATGTACTCTGGAGGTTGGGAGTTAGAATTAGGGGTTTTCCTCAATCTCCAGGTAATTTCTTGAAAATTTCCTGAATGCATATAATGCATTTTGCAAGTCTTCCCATCCTCTTCCCTTCAGCTCCTTCCTTATCCCCTCATCTCTCTGCCCCAACAATTCCCTTCCAATTCCATGTACAGTTTTGTAATGAGTTCATTTGTAGCCATCTACATGTCAATGGGTGTAAAAACACACTGGAGTTTGGGTAGTCCTTCAAGGACTGCATATCTAAATAAGACTCACTCTTCTTTCCCAGCAGCCATTAGTGGCCAATAGCTCCCTGGCTAGTAATAGAGCTTAGTAGGAGCATCTCCTTCATCAATATTGGGAGTTTGGCTTTATTTTGCACAGGTCTTGCAGCCCAACCTCTTGAAATGTAGCTGGAAATCAAAATACTATTATTATGTGCATCATATGAGCATGTAATCCAGCTAAGGGTCTGAGGGACTTCACACTCACACACATCAATACAACACTGCCAGAACCAGTACCTTCTCTCCTCAGCAGAGTAAAATGATTTGATATTTCTCAAATGTGTGTGTGTATAAAAATCAAGTTGGGAGTTTTTAACTGTTTATTCTTACAAGCCACCACTAGAGATTATGATTTGTAAAACTTGTGCTAATTGAAAGGATCCTCTTATTTTAAAAGTTTTTGGTTAGCTTGTTATAAAACTCAGATGCTGTATTTTAAAGAAACGCTGCATGACTTATTGTTTGGTTCAGAGAAAGGGCAGATGTGGGTCATTTATATTGATAGGCTGTCCTCTTTCACCTCAATATCATCCACATTTTTGTGGACCTCTAATTAATAATTCCTCGGCATAATCTACAAGTTCTATTTCTAGATAGTCACCATCACATGCAAATGTACTAAGAGAGGAAAAAAAACGCCATATACTACAGCCAAATTTGCCTCTTTGTCTCATCCCTTTATCTACAACAAATCTGTCATAAGGCACTGGAATTCTAAGAGAGTTCGCCAAAGCCCAACAACTTAAGATTGACAGATTTCAAGTAGTACTACAGGGCAATAGTAATTAAAACCATATGGTATTGGCATAAAAACCGACAGGTTGATCAATGGAATTAGATTAAGGACCCAGAAGTATACCCATTTATATGGACAATTGATTTTTTAAAAAGAAGACCAAATTATACAATGGTAAAAAGAAAATATCTTGTTCTAAAAAATGGTTCTGCCTTAACAGGATGTTTGCATGCAGAAGAATACAAATAGATCCACATCTATTACCCTGCACAAAACTCAGGTCCAAGTGGATCAAAGACCTCAACATAAAACAAGATACACCAAGTCTGACGAGGAGAGAAAATGGGAATTCCCTTGAACACACTGAAACAAACAGCTCAGGCATTAGGATCAACAATTAATAGATGGAACCTCATGAAACTGAAAAGCTTCTGTAAGGCAAAGAATGCTGTCAAAAGAACAAAACATGATGCTGTCAAAAGAACAAAAAAAGGGAAAAGATCTTCACTAACCCACCATCTAACAGGACTAATATCTAAAATATGTAAAGAACTCAAGAAAATAGACAGTAACCGACCAATGTAAAATGGAGTATAGAGCTAAACAGAATTCTGGATGGAGGAATTACCAAAAAAAAAAAAAAAAACAATTAAAAAAAAGTTCAACATCCTTAGTCATCAAAATGACTCTAAGATTATATATTACACCTGTCAGAATAGCTAAGATCAAAAACTAAATGGCAGCTTATACTGGTGAGGATGTGGAGCAAGGGGAACATGCTGGTGGGAGTGCATAATGATACAGCTATTTTGGAAATCAATTTGGTGGTTTCTCAGAAAATTGGGAATAGTTTAAAGTTAAGACCAGTCTATACCACACCTGGGCATATATCCAAAAGACATTTCACCATACCACAAGGACACTTGCTCAACTGTGTTCATAGCAGCTTTATCCATTATAGCAAGAAACTGGGACCAACCTGGATGCCCTTCCGCTGAAGAATGGATAAAGAAACTGCAGGACATTAATCAGTGGAATATTACTCAGCTGTTAACAACAAGGACACCATGTCATTTGCAGGCAAATGGGTGGTACTAGAAAATATCACCCTGAGTGAGGTAAGCCAGACCCAGAAAGACAAATATTGTGTTAATCGTTTAATTAGTGGATATTAGCCACAAAATACAGGATAACTATGTGTCTTAGTTAGGGTTTCTTTACAGTGAAAAGACACCATGACCAAGGCAATGTTTATAAAGGAAAACATTTAAATGGGGTTGGCTTACAGCTTCAGAGGTTTAGTCCATTATCATCATGGTGGGAAGCATGGCATCCTGCAGACAGACTTGACCCAAAGGCAACCAGGAGGAGACTGTCTTCTGAAAGTAGCCAAGAGGAGCGTCTCCTTTCTACATTGAGCAGAGCTTGAGCATTAGGAGCCCTCAAAGCCTGCCTACACAGTGACACAGTTACTCCAAAAAAACCACACTTATTCCAACAAAACCAAACCTTCTAATATTGCCACTTTTCATGGGCCAACCATATTCAAACCATCACAACATGTTATAACCCACAGACCCAAAGAAGTTAAGAAACCAGGAGGACACAAAGGAGGATTTTGAATCTCATTAAGAAGGAGAAATAAAATAAACATGGTGGGTATGTAAGCGAGTGCATGCTGACAGGAGCCTGATATAGCTGTCTCCTGAGAGGCTCTGCCAGTGCTTGACAAATACATAAGTGGATGCTCAGAGCCATCCATTGGACTGTGCACAGGGTCCCCAATGAAGGAACTAGAGAAAGGACCCAAGGAGCTGAAGGGGTTTGCAGTCCCATAGGAGGAACAACAATATAAACTAACCAGTACCCCCAGATCTCCCAGGGACTAAACCACTAACCAAAGAGTACACATGGTGGGACTTATGGCTCCAGCTGCATATGTAGCAGAGGATGGCCTAGTCAGTCACCAATGGGAGGAGAGGCCCTTGGTCCTTTGAAAGCTCTATGCTCCAGTATAGGGGATAATGCCAGGGCTGAGAAGAGGGAAAGGATGGGTTGGTGGGAAGGGGGGAGTTGGGAGGGTATAGGGAGTTTTTTGGAGGGGAAACCAGGAAAGGGGAGAACATTTGAAATGTAAATAAAGAAAATATCTAATAAAAAATAAATAAAATATGCTGGGCGGTGGTGGTGCACACCTTTAATCCCAGCACTTGGGAGACAGAGGCAGGAAGATTTCTGAGTTCTAGGCCAGCCTGGTCTACAGAGTGAGTTCCAGGACAGCCAGGACTACACAGAGAAACCTTGTCTCAAAAAACCAAAAATAAATAAATAAATAAATAAAATAAACATGGCTATGAAGGAAGGGAGGAACAAGGCAGGTGGGAAGGGAAAAGGAAGGCCCAAGCTTGGGGAAGAAAGAGGGAGAGAGAACTGGGAAAGAGAACTGAAATCTATTAGGGAGAGGAATATCTGTGACAAGATAGAAATTTAGGACAATGGAAACTCCTAGGAATCAAGGATGGTGACTCTATCTAAGTCTATTAGCTATAAAAGATATGGGATCTAAAACAGGCATCTCCTATAACCAGGCAAGACTTCCAATGGAGGGGTAGGGATGCCTACCCAGCCACAAACCTTTCGACTCACAATTTGTCTTGCCTACAAAGGGGTAAAGATGGAGCAGAAATTGTGGGAAAAGTCAATGACTGGATCAACTTGAGATCCGTGCCAGGTAAGAGAGTGCACTCCTGACACTATTAATGATACTGTGCTATACTTGTAGACAGGAGCCCAACATAACTGTCATCTGAGAGGCTTTACCCAGAAGCTGATGAAAACAGATTCAGACACCTATGGTCAAACATTAGAAAGAGCGTGGATGGGGGTAGTGGAAAAGAGGGAGGAAAAATTAGAGGAGACAGAGTGGTTAAGAACACCACAAGAAAACCCACAGAATCAACTAACCTGGGCCCTTTGTGACTCACAGAGACTGAATCACCAGCCAGAGAGCATGCCTGGGATAGAACTAGGCCTTCTATAAATATGTAATGGACATGTAGCTTTATGTTCATGTGGGTTCCCTAATAGTAGGAGCAAGGACTGTCTCTTACTTTGCTACCTGCCTTTGGATCCCTTTTTTCTAACTGGGCTTTCTTGTCTAGCCTCAGTAGAAGTTGCTCCTAGTCCTACTGCAACTTGATATGCCAAGGTCAGTTGATATCCATGGGAGGCCTCCCCTTTTGGAGAAAAATCTCCAAAATGGAAGGAGGGGAGGTAAGAGACTGGGACAAGAAGAGGAGGGAGGGGGAGTTTTGATAGGGGTAAATAAAATAATAATAACAATAACATCAACAACAATGATGATCATATTGACAGAGAATAGGTGGAATACATTTCACTTGATAGTATTCAAATCTAAGAGAAAAGTTCATGAACTCTTAAAGCCTTCAGGAAGATTCTATTTTAGATACATCTAGGCAGATATTTCTTTTCTTCTTCCTCATGAATGTCTTGCTCAAATATACAAGTGTGCAAATTAGAGAAGACATGCCACATGCCCCCATCTCCTCATCAGATGACAGGATAGTATGTTCCTAGAATCTGACTTCCAAAGTCTAAACTCTGACATTAATGGCCATTGCGTCTGGAGTCTTTGCACAAGTTTGATTAGATAATTTCTCAAGATGTTGAAAGCTCTTTGAGAAACACAGCTTAGTCCTTTCTCATTTTAAACTCTCATTTCATAGGTCCATTTACCATAGTAGACAACCAGGAAAACCAGGATCATTGGCTTCAGGCTGTTTTATTATTGTTTCATTGTTTTGGAAAACAAGAAAACATTATGTTAATGATTAGTACTAGGGAGCTAATGAGGCAGAGGCCTTAGTGTTAGGGTTAAATGACTGAGCTCTTTGAGGACTTGGGCCAAGGAATGCCACAAATATCACACCTTGAAACCGATCTAAGATTTATTGGAGCAAAAGACTGCCTAAGAGCAAGGACAGGAGAGATATAGACAAACAGAGATAGAGAGACAAAGAGAGAGACATACAGATCAAGAGACAGAGAGAACAGGAGACAGAGAGCAGGCCTTGATGGATGAGACCTTTTAAAGAATACGCGTGTCATTTTGGGCAGCTAGTGATGGCATAGCTTAGTCGCTGAAGGAAGGCTGGGGCCAACACCTTCTATTTCCACAACTCACTCCAACAGACTAGATCATCTTCCAAAATCAGCTCGTGTAAAAATGCAGACATTTCTCGAATTTGGGCCAAGTGGTGAAAATAATGTAGCAGCTTAAAAATGACTTTGGAAAGTCACATATCTAATTGACATTCACCTGAAATGTCTGCTAAGTGAAAGTGTAGGAAGACCCTGCACATCCTCAGGGACACTGACCTCTTAGCTGCCAGAGAAGATGGTGGTCTCAACACATTGCCATCCACACCAGCAGTGTTTGTAGCACTTGTCATGCTCACACAGAAGAAAAGTAATGCAAATAGTTTACACTGACATCCACTCATGCTGAGTCCATTTAATGGAACAAGTGTTGAAAAGTAGAAAAATAACATTAGTAAGGTATGTATGTGAGGGGATCACAGAATGTTGCAACTAAAAAGTTTTGCAAGTCAAATGGGATTAGGTTTGAAATAAAGCTTTTCTTCTACTAGTAATGAGGACAAAAATCTTAATAGACTCTATTGTGCAGTTCTATGATAGGCCTTATGAAGTGCTTTAACTATTATAAATGGTTCAGCTGGCTAAAGTCAGCTCTTTTTTGGTTAAATAATATCTGTAAGTATTTAAATGAAACCACAAGTTAGATAATACTAAATATGATGTTTGAAATTCAGCAGTTAAGACTATGAATGCTAAATCTTCTAATATGTTGCATAATTCCTTTCCTATTTTGTTTCAGTAGGTTTTATATTGTTAATACTTGTGAAATAATTTCTCCTCCAAAAAAGAAAAAGAGAAATAAAAGGAAAAAAGAACCATAGATATCTTGTTTTAACCAATTTAAGGAGGATATATGACAGTAATTTATGTAGAGTCCAAACATGGCCGGGTGCTAGGAAGAGAATAAATACACAGAAATTTAGGACATGTCTGATAAAGAATTCAAAATGTTTCAGTTTTCCCTGTTAGTTCCTCTACCACTTTATCCCTGTCGGTCTTCTATATGTTCCTGTAATAAAATAGCTGAGATAATCAGCTTAAAAATGGGGAAAGGCTCATTTTCCCCTCCCTTTTCTGAGATCTGTGTCCTCAGAAAGCTTACTGCCCTCCCCACCCACTCTGTTTGGAACACAATGGTGTGTGTGTTTGAGGGCCCACTTGCCCTTCAAGGACAATCTCTCAATAAATAGAAGATTTTTGATATGTTCTACCTTTTATTTTACATTACTTCCCAGTAGTGCCTGACTGGAGATTATGCTTTTTGTTCATGACTCTTAGAAAACACTGAAGATTCAAACTGCAGAGCAATCTAAAATAAACAAAATCGCATACACACATATGTTGAGTGCACATTTACCAATCTCTCTTCCTTTAGATCTCATGTCACTTCTTCCTTCCTGATCCTTATTCATGCTTCTTCATTCCTTTGATTAACACTTTCAAATGTTAGGCTCTTTTTATTGGTTGTTTTATTTATTTACATTTCAAATGTTATCCTGCTTCCCAGTTTCACCTCTACAAACCCCCAAATCCCCTCCTCTGCTTATATGAGAGTGCTCCCCCAACCACACACCCACCCACTTCTACCTCATTGCCCTAGTATTCCCTTATGCTGGGTCATCAAGCCTACACAGGACCAAGGGCTTCTCCTCCCATTGATGTCAGATAAGGCCATCCTCTGATTCATGTACAGCTGGAGCCAGGGGTCCCTCCATGTGTACTCCTTTGTTGGGTTCTGGTTCATTGATATTGTTGTTCTTCTTATGGGGTTGCAAATCCCTTCAGCTCCTACAGTTCTTCCCCTAACTTCTCCATAGGGATCAAAAGCAAATATATTTAGAAGATTTTCAATACCACACCCCTTAAATTATCTATTTTTTTAAAATTGTAAAAGCAGGGCAGTAGTGGCACACATTTTGATCCCCACGCTCTGGAGGCCGAGTCAAATAGATTGAGTTTGAGGACAGCCTGGTCTACACAGAACCCCTACCTTGAAAAAATTTGGAAAAATATTGTTCCTTATTTTCAGAAATGCACATATCCTTGTTAGCTGTGTGGAATTAGATACATATATTTTTAAATGTGTATTAAAGCCTAATTTGTGTGGAATTTGCTTTAACTTGCTTCATTTGTATATGATTTTCCCTTTAATAAATTCATATATTTTTTATCCCATATCATAAAAATTGTTCAATAGTTTTAGCCTTTTAGCTTTATGTAAATATAAAGCACACAGCAATTAAAGAAGAGTTTTCTAAAATACCATTCAAATATACAAAAATAGCAAAAACTACATGAGTGTAGATAGTAATACATAGGAAAGAAATGTGTTATAGGTGACAAATCTAAACTAGTTTCATTTTAAACTAACAAGTGGATCAGTACAGACTTTTGTTGTTCTTAGTAACATTTACAAATAATGTGTTATTTTTACAAAGTTACCATGAAATTATTGAGAAGAATCAACCACATAGTGAAGTCAAGGTAGGGGTATGAGATGTTCTCCCATGGTGCAGCTCACCCTGTCAATCAGCCTCCCCTGCCTTCTTTCTTTTAGTGCTGAATTAATTCAGAGGTTCTACACTGGTGACTCTATGCATTCATCCTAGAATGATATTCCCATATATTTTCCAGGATAGAGGTGGGCATATGACCCATATGAATGTTGACTGAGCTTCAAATATCAAACGTGAATACTTGTTATAGAGAAATGTGAAGGAACCAACTAAAATTTCAAAGAACCAAAGAGATCCCAATGGTAAATGAGAGCAGTATACACCAATGACTGCACATGGCTAAAATTCATAATCTTACTGGTAGATAATCTTTAATATGTGACATCAATTTTGTTTAATTTTCATAGCTTTCCATTTAACTCAAATGGTTTATGGAAAATCAGCAAGTTTAGGGTCATGGGTAGAATCTGACCAACTTAAAACAGCAGCTAGTCATCCCTTCACTCATCCCAAGGCTGTGTGATCAGGGTACAGGATCACTGTGGTGAGTGATTTTACCCACCATGCACATGGCTTCAGCAGATAGAATTAATGTCACTCAATACATTTCACTTAGCTGAATGTTGATCGTTTACAAAAAAAAAAAAAAAAAAAAAAAAAAAAAAAAAAAAAAAAAAAAAAAAAAAAAAAAAAAAAAAAACGATGAAAAAGTATGGTTGTTTTCTTAGCTGCTACTAGTACTCACTGCCATAAAAGGAGAACACATCTAAAGACTAAACTAAGACAACAGGCAGACATCAAGTAGAATGACATGCCACCATTGATTGTGCAGTAAACCAGTGATCTTTTTCCTCTGAGACTCGTATTTAAATATCAATCTAATTACCTCCAGAGGATGTAGAAAAATGTCTAAAATTCAAATTATCTAGTAGATTTTTGGAAATTTTTGAAGGCCATTTATACATAAGCATACCATTGCATAGAGATAGACAAGAAGTGAGCAAAGAAATAAATGAGAAAGAGGGAACTCAAAGGAGTCCACATACAGGAGTTTGCTATCTGACTAGAGGATCAAAGAACAAACAGAAAGACGATAACCCAGATAGATACATAGTCTCCTTAATAACTATATAACTGTATTCTGAAGGTAGAAGCATAGTAATTACTAAAGAAAATGGGCAGGAAAAGAGAAACCTAAGAAGAAAGACTAAAACCATGCATAACTTGTGCTAGGCTTGTTAAGCATATGTCTGCATAGATGTAATGGAAACACTTGATGGATTACATGTTAGTTTTCGTCATGTATCTAGAATACATGGAAACTAGACTGGAGGAGTTCACAGGCAGCAGTAGCAGAGCAGAAAGGTAAACTGAGTGTGCTGACCAATGTGATAGCCACATTGGCTCTGAATTTCATCGGACAGAATAACACTGCAAGGCAATCCATATCGTGATGTGTGTGACTTTGTTGGCAGAGGTGTGTCACTAGTGTGGGCTTTGATGCCTCAGAAGCTCAAGCCGGGCCCAGTGTGGCATTCTCTTCCTGCTGCCTGCACACGCAGATGTAGAAGTTTCAGCTCCTTCTCCAGCACCATGGCTGCCTGCATGCCACCATGCTGCCCACTGGGGTGATAATGGACTGAACCTCTGAAACTGTAAGCCAGCCCTAATTGAATGGTTTCCTTTATAAGGATCTCTATGTTTTCAGGGTGTCTTTTCACAGAAACATGAATCCTAACTAAGATAGCAGAGAAACTCAAATGTTAGGAAATATAAAAATACAGGAAATACAAAGCAACTGGTGAAGATTCAACTGTTTTATTAGTTTTTAAATAATTTTTATTTTTGAGAATATATAATTGCATTTTCTCCTTTTATTTCCTTCCTCCTAACCCTCCACTATAATATACATTATACATATACATATGAAAGTATATATATATGAAAAAAATATATATGAAAATATATATATGAAAAAAATATATATATATAACAGGGAACAAGGTCTGATCCAATAAGTAAGCACCTGTGCATTTTACTGTAATAAGTAATTTCATTAATTATGTAGTTAAACAATGGAATTTCACTATGTTTCAGAACAATGAAATAACTAACACATTCAGTTATATCAGAAGAATTTCTATTCTGATATTACCTCCTCTAATAACATTGGTGCATATGGTCCATGCTGTGGAAAGCCGTTTAACCTGTGGTTTAAATAAGCATTGCATAAGCTAATTACAGAGAGTACACATTTGATTACATACCATGAAACAATGCTTAGCTGAAATGTAATTGGAAGAAATAGTTGCTCTGGCTCCTGCGGTTTCCACTGTGTCTAATGATTCTCACAGGTTTCATATCAGCACTTTCCCATCAGTGGCCAATAATACGTGGATTACCATTGGTTTAGTGATGAGTCAATTACCATACAAAGCCACTGGCTGTTACAAACACAGAGGCAGGACTCTCATCACAGACACAAAATCCAGTCCAGAGACTGCTTTTCCTGCTGTTCCAAGACCTAATAAAAAGGAGCTTATTATTGATATTCCATTGCTTTAAGCAAAATCCTGAGAAAACATGTTGAGAAGTTAGATTTGTGAATCTGGTTAGGGAACTAAGCAGATGTGGATGGTGATGTACTTCCAAACAATTCTTTCTGAGATTCCCAATGCTTTTCCTGATTCAGTATATACAACAGAATACTTGAGAATGTAGCATTGTCTGGACACACTACTTTTTCATAGAGCCATTTCCTCTAATATTTTTAAAAAGACTGGAACCTGGGGGTGGAATGAGTGTGTAAGATGCTAATCAGAAACTAGCATGTATGTTTATAATTTTGTTTATGCATTTTGTTACATTGACTAGCCACTTGCCTGAGGTGATACCAAGCATAGCAGTGGCTTGGCCCAGATATGATGCTATGTACAATTTCTTCCTGGCTGGCCCAGGTTCTACCATTTTCTTTTCCTGAAACATAAACAAATATACAAATAAACAAGCATGAAATCTGTCACCATGCACATAGTAGGAGTCACATGTGCTATAGTGATAACCTTGAAACCATGTACATTTTCACAAGAAGAATCTGTTCAGACCTTTAATTCTCTAACTAAGGTCACATTCTTACGTCCCACTTTCTTCTGTCTGTGCCTTGGTATCCAAGTGTGTGTGTTTGCTCACATTGGATCTGTACTTAATCGAACACTTTCATCTAGTCCCAGAACAATAAATACGTATTTTCCTGATAATTTCCCAGTTTCTTCCTCGAGCATAGACGTCAACTACTACCCTGAAGATCTGTATGTTCAGTGGTCTCACCACTGTCTCCATTTATATTCTGCTCCACATTTCGAAATATTTGATGCACCATTCTACTGGAAGTCTCTGACATCAGCATCCAGGGTGTCTTCACTTCTCAGTAAATAGGAACACTGTTTTCCCAATGGTTCATGTGCAAACTATGGAAAATAATTTTTGATTTTCCTTCCGACTCTGTTCTCTTTTATGCCCTACATTTGGCTGCAAATTTTGTTGTCTACACAAGCAAAATTCAGAGGCAAACAGCTTTTCACAGCATTTATTAGTACTGCTGCATTTTACACCATCTTTTCTTTTTCATTGTGCAGTTTTAAATTCATAAGTACAAAAAATATATACATCTATCACATAAAGCATCTCTTTTTAAAACAAGTAAATATTATCAAATTATTGAATTAATGCAATTAGAACATTACACCCACATACTTGTGTGCATGTGTGTGTGTGGTGTGATATAACACAAAATGTATTTTCTTAGCAATTTTAAGGAAACTGTCAGCATTTCTTCCCATAGCTTTTTAGTGGTTCTTTCTTACACTTCTCTTTCTGTCTTTTTCATTCAAAAATGAAAATTCAATTATGAGACTCCTTTATTCCAGTGCTTTTGAATGCTTCCTTTAGCAACTATGGTAAAATAAATCAAAACCTACCTGGCTTACAAGTCCACACACACTAAAGTTCTGTCTGACCTCTCTGACTCTTTACACTATAGCTCCAGTCAGCATAGTGGTGTTTGAGTCCCCTAGTGGGCCAGGTTGACATGTAGAAGGTTTTAGGTTTGTTGTTCATTGCTCTCTTCCTTTCAGACATCTGCATAGCTAAGTCCTGCCACATCTTTCTAGTTTTCACTCAAATGTCACATCCTCGGTTGAAGGCATCTTTATCTCCCTGTAGCAAGTACGGTGCTCTGTGCCTGGTGGACATGACCTATGTGTTTCCCTCACTGCCCCTTCATGGTTATTTCCATTCTGTAAACTTCTATGCAATTTGTCTTGTTACATCATCAGTTTTTCAAGATGACAGTGTCGTCCAGGAAAACGTAGACATTTCTCTTTTGATGGCTCTTACCTTTAACTTTAAGGGGTGTCTTGTGTGTGATGAAAACTCCCAGTTCCTCAAAGGACAAAACCAGCTGATAATCTTTCTGCTAGTGTCCCAACTGTCGATGGAAAACACTGTCCTAAAGAGAGCAGTGTTCTAGTTACAGTGATGTTGTATAGTTTCCACCTCCCTACCAGTATTATGAAACCTAATTCTAAGTACTTCATATCAGAGGTTATAGTATAAGTCATTCTATGAACTTATTTCAAATTACTATTGCCAGCACAAAAATATGAGTTTGGTTTTGTATATTTACTTTGTATTTCACAAACCTGTTGAACTCATTTATTAGTCTGACAACTAAATCCATCATTTAATTTCAAACAAGTGTTTTTGTCTCCAGCCACCTCTTTTCAAATAGAAATAATAATAAAAATATTCCTTCTCTTTTTAGATGTTAGAGGAAGAACATTTGGTCCACTGTAAGGAGCAAAAATGGATTTTGTTTTTCATGATTAGTCATTTTTTGTTAAATATATTTAATTTCATGCTTAATTTCCTGTTTATTGTACGTAGACAAATGAGAGTGGATATTAAGCACAGAAGTTCTTGGATTTTCTCCTATACTCTTCCCAGCAGTAACTGAGATAATCCCATCATTTTTTTCAGCCTGTTGGGATGAATGCCTTTGACTGACTGTTTTACATGTTAAATCAGCCATGCATTTCTAGGATGAACTTCACAAGAGTGCTCATTAGCTTATTATATGGTATTTGATTGCTAATATGTAATCAGTTATCTCCTATCAATGTCCATGAGACATAACATTCTCAAATTTTCTTATTACTCAAAAAGGAATCTGATGATGATGCAGTACTCAATATCAGAGATATGGAGCCTTTTTTCTTTACTGAGTAGATAATTTTTAGTCATTATAAATATGTGTCAATAAGATGTGAAATGAGACTATAAATTAGAGTGTTTAAGTCATAACAAATAAATTCATAATGACTTAGCAGAGACCTCCATTTCTTCTTTATTGCATTTGAAAATGGCTCTTCTAGGAAGCTTTGTTCTAAATGATGACACTAGAATCTAGGCTTTTCTATCTTGTGTGTCTTGTCCTCTCTAGCTATTCCTCCCAGTCCATTTGATTTCTTCCACTTCTCTAGAAGATAACAAAGAAATATATAGGATGCTAGATTTTAAGATAATGTAGTAATTTAGAAATGTGTTCTAAATCCTCTCTTTTAGAAAGAAGCTGTTTTCCTCTGTCAAATGTAATCCAGTTTCAACAAAGTATACAGAAGTTATTGTAAATATCTTTAACAACTAAACCACAGAAAATATATCTCTCTCTCTCTCTCCCTCTCTCCCTCTCTCTCTCTCTCTCTCTCTCTCTCTCTCTCTCTCCCTCTATGCCTCTCTTTTTCCATCCCTTTCTGAAGATACCAGAGTAAAAGTTCAAGGCTAGTTTCATGACTATGACTTCTACAGACCCGTATGACTTACACTTGTGTAAATTCTCAGTGCTTCGTATCTTACTAGTTATCAATATTCTTAACAATATGTTAAACATGTTCACATTGTATTGATCCATCAAAATATGTATGAGATGACTTTTCTGTGAAGAAGAACTAGCCTTAAGAAGGAGTCTATGTGGTGATGAACTCTACCAAAAGCCAATAGAAAAGTAGGGCTGTCTGCGAGTGGTCTTTGGTATGTTCTATGTTGGAATTAATCTACCATCTTCAGTTGAGTCTTGACACGTTAGCATCCTCAAAGACATCTTGATTTCTGAGTCATCAAACAATCTGAGCAAGAAACATTCCCCAAGGTACTTCCTAAGTTGACACACACAAATTATAATATAACATATAAAGCTTTTTATGACACTAAGTTTTAAAGTAATTTTATGTAATCAGCAGTGAATAAAATAATGAAAGTCAGATTGCATTTAGGTCTCATTTTGTTAACTAAAATCCAGCTATGTGAATACAGCCAACACAAAAACTAAATTGAGTCATCAGTACTTATATTTTTCCCTGAAGAAGGGAAGATTGATCATTAGAGAGTCTAAAACAGGTAGATCTTTATTCTTACAATATATTTATATACACATATGTATATAAATGCATATCATATACCATTATATTGTATATAAACACGTAGGATATATTTACTTTCTGATATTTAACAGAATATTAGTATATTTTAATTGCATGTATTGTATTCTAACAATTATATACTGGTGATAATAAGTTGGGAGTAAAATGTAACATTTTAATAGAGGGAACTCTCTAATGGGGTATTGTGAATAACACTTTTTCCTCATTTAGCTTAACGTGTTTCCATGAAGTGTTCCAGTGGGACAAAATGTTGATGAAACACAAGTAAACCTTTAAAGTTGCCAGCGATTTAATTAACAAAAAGAAGAAGACTGATGAGCATGTAGAATGTGAGTGAGAACTGCTACAGAATAACTACATCCATGACAGGAAGGGAACCTAGGAACAGAACTCTACTGTTAAGTGATTTTTAGCTGATTTACTTTACCTAGAAGTAGGTAAGTCTCCAGTCTGAGCAGTTCTTCCCCTCAAGGTTTAAATATACTTGTTGAGTTCCTATTAACATAGCTACAGACTTTATCTCAGGATTTTGGTTCTGTCATGCTTTTCTATGTTAGTACTTGATTTAAGATAAGGTATTTAATCATACAGCACTTTCATCTCTAAGACAGAAAGAATATGAATGCAATCTCAAGAGATTGTTGGTAAAATTAAATATAATGTCTTCTGTTTCATCTATCATAATTCATACACTCAACAAATATTGAGGGTCACTTTATAAAGACCACCTAATAATCATATTCATAAAGCTAATAAGTATGGTAAAGACAGGAAGGAATCAGAAAAATAGAGCTTTGCTAATAAATAGTAAAATCATTTTTAAAATTTTTTTTATTCCTTAAAATTTATAAAATATTGTAACAAAAAATAAGTATTATAAAAGTTGTTTGATATAAAACAGCAATCAATTTAACAGTCTTATGTAGATGCTAGTCTACAACAATAGTGAAAATACATTTTTATCACTCAATATAAATTTTAAATAACTCCAAACATATTAGCTGTATACCTAAAAATAATACATCACTACTAGTATTTTCTTAAATGTACATGAATATATAAAGCCTTTTTGTTTGTTTTGTATTTAGTAGAATTTAAAATCTTGGCTCTTACTGTGGTACAAGCCCAAAATAAGAACAATTTTTAAACATTGGAGTTTATTGTAATAAAGCTGTACTTCAATGACCCTCACATCACCAAAAGATTTTACCTCCATCATAGCTAAGCTGAGA
>NW_022196894.1:48916691-48921425 GCF_008632895.1 Mastomys coucha | reverse complement strand
TGTGATTCTGGGATCCTGGGATCCTGGGCTTGTTAGATCACCTGGGAGTGTGACTTTCTCTGTGTGTTATGGGACTGGCTGCAGAGCTTGTGCCCAAGGTCTGCAGAACACTAACCCAGACAGACCTGAAGGAACTGGAGTCACTGGGCTGACAGACTTCCTGTGTGCCTGGTCCCACTGTTCCCAGTTACTCCCAGTGTTGGGACAGATGTTTGTTCCTGCTCATCTCTATCCTGGGTGTGTCAGAGTGCCTTGGAGTGGAGCTTCCTTTGGGTGTTGTGGGACTGGCTGTGGAGCTTAGTAAAATCATTTTATTAAGTGTTCAGACTCTCATATCATTCACTTAACAGATATTTTTAGTAGCTAGTACACACTAGATGCACATGGGGCCAGATGTAGAGATATTGCCATTCTCCATGTGAGTGCTGCTACTAAGTAACTGAGAATTGTCAAGAGAAGTACTTAAAAAAGTAGGCAGTAGAATAGAAAAGACAATGTGTATATAGCCTCATAAGTAATAAGGAAAAGCACCTAGAGTAATTTCAGAATAGATTTCTCTAAAGAAGCAATGGCTAAACCACATATTGCAGAGGAAGAATATTTTTCTAGACTAAGAATAGGTCATAGAGAGGTAAAAGTAAGGAAAGCAATAGGAATAATGGCCTGGAAGTGAATTTGCAAAGGACAAGACATACACATGAGCCAGAATACCAACCAAACCACATAACACAATTCATGGGTGTCAGAAGCTAAACTGGTTGAGAATAGATGCTTCAATAAAACATTGATGTAAAGATAAAAAGTTATATATTTTAGGTTGTGGGGAAGATGGATAAGAACATTTAGTGGAATACCTAGAATCTCATGGAATCAATGAGATCCACTATTTCAAAGTAATTGAAGATTTACAGAGGAAAACGGAATAGGTGGATCAGACAGAAGGATAGAGAAGTTGCTATATGTGAGATGTTGAAGAAAATATTGGGCAAGCAAAAGTTTCTGTATCTTAGCCTCATGAAGGGTTTGAGAAAGAGAATACTAGGAGTCAATTTTCAATTGCCTGAGAACTCTGTAGAATAAGGTTGAAAGGACTTTAGAAAGAAGAGAGTCTGTTGACTTTTTGTTTTGTTTTGTTGTTTATAAGAAAGGAAAGTAAAAGATAGATCAAAAACTAGCCATCTAGAATAATGATATACAATTCAAAGAACTTAGTAGTCTTTACCAAAGAAGAAGCTAAGCAGAAAAAGAGAACCTGAAAATCCTGAAAGTCTTTAATAGGAAACAAAATTCTTCAACGTCTAAAAGTTCCTGATTAACTAAATTACTACTGGAAGATTAGAAAGGGTTTGTTAGTTATGTTCCTACTACTGTAACACAACACCTGAAACAATCAACGTTGAAAGAGAAAAGTTTACTTTAGTTCCCAGAGTTCGAGGCATTAGCTCCTGATACACTTACTGGCTCTATGGCTTTGGGTCTCTGGAAAGGAAGGCATCTGCATAAGGAGCGCATTTTGGAGTGAACCAGATCACAGGAAGACAAAAACAAAATGACCATAGTTTTCAACCCATCGTCAGTGCCAATCTGGGTCCTCGACCGACCTTTAACACAGGCCCTTAAGTATCGCTTATGTTTCTCATTTGTAACGGAAGGTAGTGTGCTTCAAATTTCACTCTAACAATATAAAATATGTGTGTATTTTTTTAATATTTATACTAGTTGTATGACTTACACATATGAATTATTTAGGTTTTTATAGCTGTGATAAAACACCATTCCCTTTTGACTTGGGACCAAAGAGGTGTGTCTCAGCTTACAACTTTCTGGTCATACTGCCTCAGTGAAGGAAGTCCAAGGAGGATTCTGAGGTGGAAACTGAAGCTGAAGCCATGGGGGAATGCTGCTGACTGGTTTGCTCTCTCTGGCATTCTCAGTTGGCTTTCATATATAACCCAGGACCCTTAGCCCAGGGATGACATCATTCACAATGGCCTGTACCCTCCCACATCAATCAGTAGTTAAGAAAATGCTCTTTGAACATGCATATAGGCAAACATTATGGAGACATTTTCATAATTGAGAGTTTTCCTCTCCCCAAATAAATCTAATTTGTATTAGTTGATCATAAGCTAGTGAGGGATACACAAACACACATACCCAGTGGCAACATATAAAGATAAAAAATAGTATCCAGTTGGGTATGTTATTTATGTATTTATTTTTTATTGTAACAAAGTGAACTCAGCCATTTTATAAATAAATAAGCTTGGCTCAAAAGTAACCCACTTTTGTCTTTAAAGTAATTTTAAAAATCAGTGCTTGTTAAAGCATACATACATATACACACGTATATGTGTATGACTTGTATGTATAAATGTAATATACTATTTAGAGCATTACACAAGCAATAATAGGGAATTTCATTTTACTAAGGAAATGTGAAGTACTGTAACTTAAAAAGCAAGAGTCTCACTTTTCCTACGTACATCCAGATTTGTACCTTACACTGCATATTGCACATAGGACTATAATATGTAAACAAAGCAATTGTGCGTATGTGCATATTGGATTTAATTCTATCTCCATTTTAATAATGAATACTTGATAATTTAAAAATTTTAAAACATTAGATTCTATTATGCCATCATGCTGGTATTAATTATATATATATATATATATATATATATATACACATGCATATAGATATTTAGCTTTATTATATATACATATATATTATACATAACATATTATACATACATATACATAATAAAGTTCTATCATGTAAGCTGTTACATCCTTCTTTCCAGGTTAGGAGAAGTGTGTGAACAGTTATAAACATTCCTGTCACTGAACAGCCACTATCTCCTGAAGCTGACAGGAAAAGGCCTGAAGTCAGCAAGTAATCTAGTCATCTGGGTAGGAGTAGAAACCTGATAGCAAAAGGAATGTCTTCAGGTCAAAGGAGGCTTATTGGGCTTAGGAGAAACTAATTTAGAAGAGAGCAAGAAGGTGACGTGGGATTCAGGAGGAGACAAACCCGGAGGCAGCGCCACGTGAGTGGTTATTATCTCCCACAAGCACTCTGCCTGGCACGGCTGTGTGTCAGCCGAATATGGCTGTGTATCTGTCTAATCCGCAGCTCGCCCATGCTTTACATCTGAGAGCACGTGGTAGAGATCAGGCGGGTTTGCAAGGCTACTGTGACCCATTTTCTTCAGGGGGTCACAAAAGCAAAAAGTACAACTGACCTTGGCCGCTGTTAGGCAGTGTTCCCTGAAGGGCGTGAGACAGCCATCACTCTTGTCTTCATGAAGATAGAATCTGCAGCTTCATTCGGATGGCAGGAAAACCTGATTAAAGATAAACGGAGAAAAGTTTTGTGTTGTTTTTGTTTTCTTTTGTTTTAAACAAAATATAGTCTCCCTTCCTTTAATCTATGCTTTAGGGAAGTGTGAAACACATTTTTTTAAAACAACCGGTGATGAAAAAAACATACAGGCAAAGTAGATCGCACTATGGCCTCTGATTAGTGTTGCTTTGGCTAGCGTAGTCACACCTCATGGAATTACTGTCAATGCTTTTAATTGGTAGCTTCTTTTATTTCAAGCCTCCACATCAAACATTGGTGCTTCTTTATATTTTCTTCCATGGGTATTGCCTTTGCTCTTAATTTCTCCCCCCTCTCTCAAAGCCTCAGAGCACACGTTATACACATAATTAGGGCTTCCTCTCTAATATTTTGAACTTCGCTGATGGAGGTCATGGGTATTTGTTCTGCCCTTGCTTTATATCTCCTTTTTATCCCACCTCGTTAAATCTAAATGAATAGATCTCGATTAGTTTCTTCTAGTGGCTTACATGTCTTTTTGATCATTTAAACCTGGTGTGGTTCTACAACAGAAAAAAAAATAAACAGAAAAAACTGGACATCCAAATGTGGGGTTCAATCATCTGTCTCTTCTTTAACAAATCTCAGCCTGAGTCTAACTGTAACGCAATATTAACTTTGAACTCAGTACAACTTCAGGATGTGGTGGCGCTAACCTAAATGGTAGACATTAGTCACTTCTCTCCTTCTGGGTGCTACAAAGACTACATTTTTAACCACTCTCTGTCTAAACGCAATCTTTTGAACATTTGTTTGTTACTCCATCCTCCCCATTCAAAGTTAAAAAGTTGCTGGCAACACTGAATTTTTAATATAAATCTAAGAGTAGCGTTGAATAAATCACGAGTGCCCCCTAGTGTACGGAAAAAGCAACACCTAAGTACAGCTGGAGTTTGCTGATGCTGTTGCTAGAATCTTCTTCTTATAAAGAAATGTGATTGTCTCCAATATATCTGGGGAAACAGAGCTTCAGGTTTTCTCATCAACTTAGAGGAAACAAAATACTATGTCTTTTCAGTGATATGGTAGGCATGCCATAGTTATAAATAGTACAATTTAATGAAGTATGTTTTATTAAAAAGACCTTTGTCAGCTGGGCGGTGGTGGCACACGCCTTTAATCCCAGCACTTGGGAGGCAGAGGCAGGTGGATTTCTGAGTTCGAGGCCAGCCTGGTCTACAGAGTGAGCTCCAGAGCTATACAGAGAAACTCTGTCTCGAAAAACAAAAACAAAAAAAACAAAACAAACAAACAAACAAACAAAAGACCTTTGTCGTCGTCTCTGTCTCTGTCTTCTTCTTCTTCTTCTTCTTCTTCTTCTTCTTCTTCTTCTTCTTCTTCTTCTT
>NW_022196894.1:48888500-48916586 GCF_008632895.1 Mastomys coucha | reverse complement strand
CTCCTTCTTCTTCTTCTTCAAATTGATGCAAGTTAATTCTTTGTGTGTGTCTCTGTGTGTGTTTAATTGTCTTAAAATAAACATGAATGTGACCTGTTTTGCATTAATGGGATAATTAATTCAATCGTTAAACATCTATGGAAAAATGAGATGAGTTATCCTTTTTGTCTGGAAACATAAATAAATTAAAGCATTTTTAAAGAGATGCTACAGGCAAAGCCATGAGCTTGAGGACACTCTGACAGTGGAAGCTGGTCCTTTTCAAGCTGTCTGGAAGCAGCTAACAGTGCATTTTAAAAGGTAACACATCTTTCCCGATGTCCCCAGAGACCTGAAGGGGAGAATGGTTACACTCTGCATGAACATCCTCAGCATGTACCTTTGTTCTCATATCTGCCATGAGAGATTGTACAGGTTTCCCGAGAGTCATCACCACTTGATCAGCACTGACAAAGCAAATGGACCTCAGAGTGTAAGTTACAAGGACCACAGTGACATTAATCGAATGTTATAGTGGAGGACTGTGAAACTCATAAGAAAACAGGAAAATCTGTTTTATTTTGTTTTAGGCCTTTTTTCTTCGACAAAGAATGATAATAGTCATTGATGATATAAAACAGGAAGTTGTTTCATAGAGGGCAGGCAACAAAGAGGGAAACTGAATTGATTCACAGAGTGATTTTTCTGGAACTCTCTCCCAAAATTAAATAGAGGTGTTTAGGGAAGTGTTTCCCAAAGGAAGGGAAAATATCAACTGTAAGTGACCCAGAAGCAGGGGTCACCATACTCATGGGCATTATAATTAGACGTGGCAGTGGAAATATCTAGCATGTTTTGACTTCTAGGTACTTTTGGGTAAGTGACCCCTTTATGCATTTTCACTTAATGCACTATAACCATGTAGGAATCCCACCATGACTTCCTGCCTTTTCTGTCATCAGTTGCTTCTGTTTTAGAAAACTTGAATATTCTTTCCCAAGAGTTTCACTCTTCATCATCACAATTTTCCCTAGAGTGTGTCCCCCTTCCTTGGGCCATGTTTCCTAGGCTGGTACTGTAGTTCCTCTGTGAACATTATAAATGGCTTATGGATCATGGCATAGCTTATGGAGGAAAGCAGCTTTGACTTGTAGTTCCGGACAGACAAATCACTTAATCTCCCCCAATCTCACGTGTTAGTGAGGAAAACAGAATATATTGGACACGTTTATGAAACTGTTCAAGAGTAAACTCAATAAAAGTTGTCAAATTATTATGATATACAATGGATTCTTTATCATTCTTTTATATATCCACAACAAAATTTGGTGAGGGGCTATCTAAAACACTTTGTCTCATTAATGTTTTTTAACCAACAATTTGAAAAACATATCTTAAGGTATGATGTAGACTATAGAGGTTTGGGGGTGTCTTAGAGTTTCTATTCCTGCACAAACATCATGACCAAGAAGCAAGTTGGGGAAGAAAGGGTTTATTTAGCTTACTTCCACATTGCTGTTTATCACCAGAAGTCAGGACTGGAACTCAAGCAGGTCAGGAAGCAGGAGCTGATGCAGAGGCCATGGAGGGATGTTTCTTACTGGCTTGCTTTCCCTGGCTTGCTCAGCCTGCTCTCTTATAGAGCCCAAGACCTCCAGCCCAGGGATGGCACCACCCACAAGGGGCCCTATCCCTTTGATTACTAAATGAAAAAATGCCCCACAGCTGAGTCTCATGGAGGCACTTCCCCAACTGAAGCTCCCTTCTCTGATAACTCCAGCCTGTGTCAAGTTGACACACAAAACCAGCCAGTACAGGGGGATATAAGGCAATTGGGGTACCTAAGCATACCTAGTTATTTCTGACAAGTTATTGACTCTAGTATTTGGTTTATTGCTCTAAATTCACTGTCTAAGAACACCCTCTTCCCCATGGAAGATTCTTTCCCATTCTTAAGAGTAGCATCCTCACAATATGAACCAATCAGTATCCCCAGAGCTCCCAGGGACTAAACTACCAACCAAAGAGTACACATGGAGGGACCCATGGCTCCAGCTGCATATGTAGCAGAGGATAGCTTTGCCAGTCATCAATGGGAGGAGAGGCCTTTGGTCCTCTGAAGACTCGATGCCCCAGTGTGGGGAAATGCCAAGGCCAGGAAGCAGGAGTGGGTGAGTTGGTGAGCAGGGAAGCGAGAGGGAGGGAGGGGGGGTTGGAAGGGAAACCAAGAAAGGGGATAACATTTGAAATGTAAATAAAGAAAATATCTAATAAAAAATGAGTAGCATCCTCAACAATTAAAAGATACCAAAAAAAAAAAAAAAAAAAAAAAAAAAAAAAAAAAAAAAACAAAAACAAAAACAGAAAACAGCACAATCCTGTCACCTTGTCAGTTTCCATTTTCTAAAAGAACCAAGTGACAGAAGTTTCTAGTACTTTATAGGAAGTTATTGTGGAAGGAAAATTTAGCGTGTGGCTCTAATATTTCAGCAGTAACAAAAATGTTTAGAAAACAAACATGCTTCATATATTTTGTGACCATAGTACTAGGCTATCCCTCCTCTCCCCTCCACAGGATCATAGTGGTCAACTGCACAGAAACTTGGATCACTGTATGAGAATGGTGTGCATGCAGTGTTGAAAGAGATGATATCACAGTTCGCAAATAATACTTAATAAAGCCCTTTTCTCCAAAGTACAAATTTATTTGTGTATAAGTGATGGAAGATTATACTTTTAAAAAGTGGTTCTCAAGAAGGCTAAGTAGGCATTAAAGTGACTAAACTGTTTTCTTTTCCATTGATTTTTCTTGCAATTTCCAAATTCATAAAAAAATAAAGATTAAGCAATAACATTCAAAACAGTGGAGGCATACCTGCAGCTAACTAAGGAAGAAACATTGTAACAATAATAATAATAAATGAAAATTGGTCCTCATGATTGTGATAAGTGAGTGCCCATGCAGAAGTTTGCAGGCCAGATACTGGGTTTCCTGTAATTCAGGGTAGAGACACACAGCCTGCCACTCTGGAGGATAATGCTTCCTGATCTGTCGCACATTCAACTTCAGGTCTGCATAGCCCTGAGTAAGAATGAAACAAGAGTCGGGTAGTGGTGGCGCACGCCTTTAATCCCAGCTCTTCAGAGGCAGAGGCAGGCAGATTTCTGAGTTCGAGGCCAACGTGGACTACAGAGTGAGTTCCAGAACAGCCAGAGCTACACAGAGAAACCCTGTCTTGAAACAAAACAAAACAAAACAAAAAAAACCAAAAAATGAACAAAAACAAAAAGAAAGAAACAAGAGGGACAATATGGGTTACAGTTAACTATAAAACACATTCCTCGGAACAGTTTTTGCATTGCCACCTACCCAGCGTGCGCAAAGATGGTTTAATTCCATAGACGCCACTCTCTGCTGAATATTCCACAATGACTATCATTTTCCAGTCACAATGGAGTGTTTTTCTGCCCTTTCCTAGAAAGTGTTAGCTCTTCTGTCTACCTGGTATTTCAGATTCCAATAAGATAAGTGATATTTAAGAGTGACCTCAGTGGCTTTTAAAGATGTGTCTAGTACTAATTACTGCCATGGGCTTCAAACATCCTGAAGGGACAGCTACTGCTCTATTCTGCTTTATAATTGTAAAGAAGGCCTTCGTGTTGTAACAAGTATCCAAACAGGATCTAACAGTTTCTCTGGATGAGCCAATCTCCAATGCCTGAAAATGCAGCACTTCTTCAGATTCTAAATCTAGGCATGGGATGAGGTCTCGGTAATAAGGGAATGAATTCACCCAAGCTCAATGGGTCCTGGTGCATTCATTGTGTAACCAGGAGCAGCAAACAACATGTATAGATTGGATCAATGCAAGCAACAGTTGCCAGCTCTCCCTAGCTTAACATGGAGGAACAAGTTTTCTTGAAACATGTTCAATAAGAGTTTTCTGCATTTCCATTTCAGAAGGATTAGTTCATATCTCAACCCTTAACACTACACATGTGAGAGCACACAGCACTTGTGTTCATGTCTACTGGCTAAAGAAAGCCATGATGTCATACCGCACTATAGGGAGTCATGACAGTGTAAAACCATTCTATATCTAGAACAGGAATGGGAAATACATAGTAAATAATAAACTTAATGATTATTTTAACATCAATTTATTTAATGACTAGGACCTGATAATTAACATCTTATTTCAGTTTCTGTGTTTCACTAACTTTTACTTAGTTTATAATACCGTCATTCAGTTGGATTGTAAATGGGCCTTTTATCTTTGGTCAACAACCCCAACCCTACAACCCAACATACCATATAACATACTGATCATTTTATTTCATATGTAAAAGATTCTTCTCAAACTTGTTTTTCTGTTTTATCTCTACCTTAATTTCTACTCTTCCACACCCATCCTAAATTTCTATTTTGTATAGGTTCTCAGCCAATGTACTTCTAACCCATGTTAGTAAAAATACTGGAACCTGTACTCTATCTCTCTATATATTTTATTCTCTTTTATGGCAGTTATTAAAATGAAATGTCATTTTTATAATAAGATAACATCTCTAAAAGTAAATGTAATTATGATAGAAACAGTAATACAGCATTTAATACGTCTGTCCTTATATGTCATCAGATTTAGTTCATTAATTAATATCTTACTAGTAGAAACATTGGTTTTATTTTTTAACATTGAGGTGATTTGAGTTCCATGTAGCTTTAGGTTTGTATCTTTGAATAACATTAGGCAAAGGAAAGGTTTTAATTGGGATCTAAATTCAAGAATAATAAGAATAAGAAAATTCAAGAACAGTAAGAGCAATGAAAGCCATATAAAACTATTAAGTTGTACTAGGAAATATAGCTAAAAGACGCTCGTCATAAATAGCCATTTTAGACAAAGAAGATATTTAGATGAAGAAAACAAGACTGATCTTTTGTTTTATACATAACTGTCTAAAAATAGTATAACACATACTTAGGAATACTATGAAATGTGCAATATAGTTTGAATACTACCATTACTGAAGCTAATTCTGTCTATTTTAAAGGTGTAGGATATAATCTAAATTGTATTGTTTCTTCAGATCTTCCCAGTGTGGAATTTTCTTGACACTAGTCATTGAGATGATCTTACATGATTATTTCTCTAGTTGATATACTACCCAAGTCTACAACTTCTATGAGTCTATTCATTTTCTTAATTTTCCTACAAAAGTCACTAACTCAACACCAACAAAGATAGAAGTCACTCTCCAACTTTCTGTAGGAGTTTATTCTCCGGGACCAGTATAAGAAACATTATTTTTTAATTAGATATTTTATTTATTTATATTTCAAATGTTATCCCTTTTCCTGGTTTCCCCTCTGCAAACTCTTTTCTCCCATTCCCCCTTACAATGCTTCTATGAGGGTGCTACCCTACCCACCTACCCACTCCCACCTCACTGCCCTAGCATTCCTCTACACTGGGGCATCAAGCCTTCACAGGACCCCAAGGGCCTCCCCTCCCATTAATGCCAGATAAGGCCCTCTCAGTCCTTCCCCTAACTCCCCCATTGGGGTCCCTGTTTGCAGTCTGATGGTTGGCTGCAAGCATCCACATTTGTGTTGGTCAGGATCAAGTAAAGCCTCTCAGGAGACAGCTGTATCAGGCTTTGTAAGCAAGCATTTGTTGGCATCAGCAAGAGTGTCTGAGTTTGGATGGATCCCCAGGTTGGGCAGTCTCTGGATGGACTTTCCTTCAGTCTCTGCTCTACTCTTTGTCTCTATTTCCTTTAGACAGGAGCAATTCTGAGTTAAAATTTTGGAGATGGGTGGGTGGCTCCATTCCTCAACTGGGGGCCATGTTTAACCTCTGTATAAGGTCTCCAAAGGTTCTCCCTCCCATTTATGGGTTGTTTCAGCTAATGTCATCTCTGTGGGGTCCTGGGAAACCCTTGATTTCCTGGCATCTGTGACGTTCTGGTTGCTACCTCATCCACCATTGGTACACACCTCTGTACATCTCCTCCATCTCTTCCCATACCTGATTCTTCCCCTCTTTTCCCCTCCTCCCTCTTTTCTTTCCCCCAACATCCCCCAACCCTCTACTTCCCTTGATTCTTTTGTTCCTCCTTCTAAGTAGGACTGAAGCATTTACTCTTTGGTCTTCCTTCCTCTCAAGTTTCATGTGGTCCATGAGTTAGTTGCATTGTAGGTATTCCAGGTTCTTTGCCTAATATCCACTTTTCAGTGAGTACATACCATGTTTGTTTTTTTGTGACTGAGTTACCTCACTCTGGCTGATATTTTTAGTTCCATCCATTTGCCTGAGAACTTCATGAATTCTTTGTTTTTAATAGCTGAGTAGTGTTCCATTGTGTAAATGTACCACATTTTCTGTATCTCTTCCTCTATTGACTAACATCTGAGTTGTTTCCAGCTTTTGACTATTATAAATATGGCTGCTATGAACATAGTAGAGCATGTGTCCCTGTTATATGTTGGGGCATCTTCTGGGTATATGCCCAGGAGTGTTAAAACCTTATTCTTACTGTCTAGAAGTATATGTGTTTCTGATAGATTGGTGAAGACATTCTCAAGACGGTGCATGAATTATGCCTTACAGAATTCAAAAAAAAAAAAAAAAACAAAACTGTGCGTACTTGGTGTCTGCATTTTGTTTTAACTACTAGTTGTCTTAGCATCACCAGATCACTGATGAATCCCATGTTTTTTACAGTGCTTACTCGTATGAATTGTAAAGAATTTAAATATTAATATACTTTAAGAATAAAAAATGCAGGAATAGTTCTATTAGTATGTCAAATCAATTATAGTTGCTCCACTTATTCCAAATCATAAGAAAATACATTTTTCTTAGAAATTGAGAATTTGGACTATATATAAAAACATCGCCACATTCTATTTTTGAATTTTTTCTTAATTACTTAGAGGCTTAGAATAAAAAGTAATAGGTTTTATTATTTCATTTTCATAAATACATGTTCTCACTTATTCCCCTTCCCAGCTACTGTCCCCTGGGACCCTTCCAGCTTAGTCCTTTTCTACCCCAACTAAGTCTCCACTTCTGCTGCCCTATTGCAATTATTCCATAACCCTGTCCATTTCACACATCCCTTAAAATATTTCCTTCATCAATATCTTGTCTTTAAGATCAAGGGCAGAATTCTCCATCTTTTATTTTTTTATTTTTATTTTTTTTATTTTTGGTTTTTCGAGACAGGGTTTCTCTGTGTAGCCCTGACTATCCTGGAACTCACTCTGTAGACCAGGCTGGCCTAGAACTCAGAAATCCACCTGCCTCTGCCTCCCAAGTGCTGGGATTAAAGGCATGCGCCACCACTGCACGGTCTCTCCATCCTTTCTAATAAACATTTTTCTAGTCTTATGACCTAATACATGCACATACAAATGCACACAGACAAACAAAAACACATGCACGCACTCATGTACCTACAAACAAACATACTACAGCTACTTGTTACATTGACTTAGTGTCCGTCAATGTCAAAACATTATGTGTGTGGATCACCATACATTTCTAATTTTGGAGAGTTTTATTTTTTTCATTTATTGGATATTCTATTTATTTACATTTCAAATGTTATCCACCTTCCAGGTTTCCTCTCTGCAACCCCCCTATCCCATTCCCCCTCCCCCTGCTTCTACGAGGGTGCTCACACACCCACCTATCCACTCCCACCTCCTTGCCCTCGAATTCCCCTACACTGGGGAATCGAGGCTTCCCAGCACCAAGGGCTTCTCCTCCTATTGATGCCAGACAAGGTCATCCTCTGCTATATACGCAGCTGGAGCCATGGGTTCCTCCATGGCTCTTTGGTTGGTGGTTTAGTCCCTGGGACCTCTGGTGGGTATGGCTGGTTGATACTGTTGTTCTTCCTATGGGGTTGCAAATCCCTTCAGCTCCTTTAGTCCTTTTTCTAGCTCCTCTATTGGGGACACTTTGCTCAATCCAATGGTTGACTGCTAACCTCCAGCTCTGTATTTGTCAGGCTCTGGCAGATCCTCTCAGGAGACAGCTATTATTAGGCTTCTATCAGCAAGTACTTCTTGATATCCCCAATAGTGTCTGGGTTTGACCTCTGTATATGGGATGGCTCCCTCAGTAGAGCAGTCTCTGTATGGCCTTTCCTTCAGTCTCTGCTCCACATTTTGTCTCCCTTATTTCCTCCAGTGAATATTTTGTTCCCCTTCTAAGAAGGACTGAAGCATCCACACTTTGGTCTTCCTTTAAACCCTCATATTGGTTTTCATAGTTGCTGGACCAGTTTACATTCTCAACAGCAGTGTATAGGTATTCTTATTTTCTATATACTCACAGGTTTTGATATACTTTGGGTTTTTGGTTGTTATGGGTAGCTATTGTGACTAGGGTGACATGGAATCTTAAAGAAGCTTTAATTGCTTTTCTTTGATGTAAATGATGATGTGAAATCTTTTGTTCAAATATGCCTGTTTATATTTGTTCTTTTGAAAACTGTCACAATTATAATTTAATATATAGTCATAGTTTTAGTTAAAGATTACTCTTGATGATGTAGCACTTGTATATTGTTTCTTAAGTCACAAAATAAGCAATTTCTGAAATCATTTACTAAATTTTTCTAGAGATAACATTGACTTCTCATACCATTGAGATGAATTGAGGCTCTTGTAGACCGCATTTGTATCTTTGAAATGAAGTGAGAAATAACTAGCCCAGACTCTTTGAAGTGGAACATGAAAGCTTGTTTAGAACATCTAACAAGAGTTAATATTTGACATTTCCTTCCTTTTCACTAAAACTATATTGTTTATGCATAAGACTAGCATTGCATTTAGTTCAGTTCTTTAGAAAGTTTTTTACCACCATCAGGAGGTATGGTACTGAAGTTAGAATCACACAAACATTAACTGGAAACCACCTTTTCTATGCATTGCTAGATCTAGTTTTCTGAGAACAAGTGTGTGAGCTTTTTCTGCCAGAGAAAACTAATAAGATATCCTGGTTTTGTAAGTGTCTTTTTAAAAATGTCTTCCATTCTAATAGACTCTAAAGTTTATCTAATTTTTGTTTTATTTATTTATGTGTTTATTCATCAATCATTTGTTTGTTTGTGGTAATTTTGTTTTCCTGTATGTGCTCCCACCATGTGCCTCATGGGAATCTGAAGTGATGGGACACACCTTGGTGGGTGCATCATGATTAGATTATATACATGATGCAGTTGTTCTGTAAATGATTAATTTGAAAGAAATGAAAAGGTACAACATTCAATTCTAAGACTGAGTTTTCATACGTTTCTGGGAAGTTTCTCTTGCCTTCTTAAGAAAGCCCATTATCTTCTGCTCCGGTCATTGCCAGCTGTTGATGTAAACAATGAACTGTTATAGGGACCTGCACATGGGTAGGAAAGACTGAGAATAATGGAGCCCTGAAAAAGAGAGACTGATCCTGCTGAGGCTGCCAACCAGACTGCATCTGGGGTAGGTCTCATTATTTTACTCTCAACTATGTGCAGAAAGTGTCTCTTACTCATTAAAATGTTTGAATCATGTTCAGAACAATTTATTCTAGTCTTAGTGACCTCTCGTCTTCATTTGGTTGTTCATCATGTGAAGACCCCAATGATTTCTTATTGATTTTACTGTGGGTTACAACATAATACAGAGAAAGACTCTAAATTTGACTTCAGAGGAACAATGGATGGTTTTTATGGATAATTACGGACTGTGTGATGTTAGAAACACACTATTATGAAAAATTACTTGTCATTTACTAGAAATTCAATTTTATCTATCATATACTTGTATTTGTTTTAACTGGTTCTAATAGAATAATATTAGGAAAAGATGTGGAGTGTTAATTCAAAGGTTAAGAGCATGTTTTGCTCTTGAAAAGGGTCCTAGTTCTGTTTCCAGGTCACATGGTTTACAACTGCCTGTTACTCCAGCTCCAGAGGCATCTCTGCCAATGGCCTCTACGGCCATAGACGTGTGTGTACACATTCCCAAAAAATACACATAATTAAAAATAAAATAGAACATAAATCCTTAAAAATAATAATGTTAGAAATTGTGCAAAGCTATTTTTCAGCAGCCTATGTGAAGTATCATGGCATTGTGAATGAGCCAATAATGAGATGGCTGACTTGATTCACATGGCATTTGAACAGGAGGGGAGAGTTCTGATTCACATTTGTCTGAATAAATGTGGAAATCCAATTGTAGCTTAAGATAGTATAAGAATGAGCAAAAACAAAGATTTTTTTTCCTGACACAAATATTGCATTGTTCCTCTTAAAGCATTCTTATGGAACCCATCAATTTATACTCATTTCTGCCTTATGTTTTCAGATGAAAACTTATGGCTCTTCATAGACTCAAGCTGTGTGGACATGGTGTCTAGTGTCTGCACTGATTAGAAGAACTTTACAAGCTGCTGCATTAATGAAGGTCAGGAGACAAACTAAAGAGAAAAAAGAAAAAAGAAAATAGTTTGTTGACTTATCAGATTTTTAAGTAATGTTTTAGATTCAAATTATTAATATATAAAAGAGGGACATTAATATCTTACCATATAGTATTTTTGTGGGTTTCAAAGCATTTCATAAATGATAAGACCCAGTAAAAGATTACATTATGAATATGTTAATTAACCTGGGCTCTCTAAAAATCAACTCCAAAAGATCTTCAATTCTTGAAATATTCTCATGAATGCAATCGACAAGTATTTGACTTACATGTTGTGTTTCTTGCCAAGAATCCATTGCACATCATGGCTTTCCTCTAAATATGCCTCTTTCTTCATAAAATCTAGATATGAAATTATCTCCTAATTCAGATGCTTCCAATAGTATGTTAATGTTTTATTATTAACCCTATAGCTATTTTCCAAAAAGAAAAATTAGACTAGATTTTTTTATATACTAATAAAAGGATTTGAATCTTTCTTGAAACTTTAGCATTTTTAGATTCTTCAACATTTGTCTTCTGGCTTGATTATTTGGACTTCCAGCATTACTCTGCAGAACAGTTAGAGCAGAATGCCTTATTTAAAGCAATTTTCCTGCCATGAGGGAAATAGGAATATACTGAGTTATTAAGTTCATTATAAATACTGAATTATTTTAGAATTAAAAATACATGTCACTAAAAAGCATGCAGAAGGTAACATCTTTCTGAGATCTTCTCAGAGAAGATTTGTGTAGAAAGAAAATGTTTGTAAATTGTTAATCAGAAATAAACACACTCCAATCAAACACATAGAAATTTTAATTGTTTCTTAAAAACTCTTACTTTCAAGATGTTGCCAGAGTAAATGATTATCTTCTAATTATACAATTGTTCTTGCTGTGGTACTTCAATTTCAAATCAAGACTGTTATGGTTTTCAGATACTGAATGAAATGAAATATTCTTATGAGCATAAAAAATCTATGAGGCTGCAGCTACGCCTGCTACAGTTCCAGGGCCTTTTCCTCCTTTTGCATACCAGAGAAAAGTTGGCACATTTTTAAAGTATTTGAATTAAAACTTGATTGTCCTAATAGTATAATGTTGTGCAATTTCTAGCTATAAAGGTTAATGTATACCTATATAGAGATCTTGAGCAGAAGAGGGAAAGGATGAAGTAGAGATGATAAATATGTATGAAATAATCATTGTCATATTGATGATAATGACTGGAATAATATCTTTGCCTCCTATAAGCAGAGGATCCCTAGAACCATGCATTATTGCTCCATGAAACTTATTCCCCAGATCACCAGGTATTATTTTTTAAAAAATGATTATTTAGAGATTTGAGGTAGTGCTAAGTTTCCTACCTCCAAGGCAACTTTTAAGGTGATTCTGTCAGAAATGCTCTCTCTATTTTTAAATCAGCATTTGGAAATACAGAAAAATAGAGCAAGGCTGTTCAGGAATTTTAACCCCCATACATTTAAGACAAGTATTGATCACTTCCTAATCAAGACACATTAATATCACACTAAGGATGAAATTTTCAAGGCAAAATCTCTAGAAGAGTAAGATGTGAAAAATCTACTTGACTCAGAGAAGTATTAAAATGAGTGGATTTGTAAGCAGGACAGAGAGAGGGAGGGAGGGAAGAAGAGAGGGAGAGAGAAAGGGAGGGAGAAAGTGAGGGCCACTTATAATTTTATGAATCCGAGGAATCTCTAGGCTTCAGAGAGATGAGTGAAGCAGGTGGCTGTGATTACTGACAGTGCTGATTTCCCAAGTATTTTTCTAAGTTGTGATTACATGGTTTTCTTACTAAGTGTCTTGCTCTGCCATAAGGAAAAAGAGGATAAGGAATTGTTTGCTTATATTTACAAATGCAAAATAGGCAGCTATATCTGGAAAGGTTAGCAGTGGTTATCTATGGGTGGTGGATGAACATGGAAGGAAAATGGGCTACAGGTATGTGATATCTCTGAATATATCTTTCTGACTAGTCTACACTCTTGTCATGTTAATATCATGCAAATTTGAAGAAATAGATACAATCATTAAGGATGGTTGAAAGATATTTAGACAAACTTCATATCATTATGGTGGCCTGCTTTGTGCAGGAGACCACCAAGATGCTAAACAGGGGTGAGTTAACACAGGTCATAAAGTGAGCATGTAAAATTTCCATGTTATTTAGAAATAAAAACAATATATTCAATGTAATATATCTAATTCATAGATGATAGAGGATGATCATACAAAATTGTTTACACATATAGATGTCATATGCATATATGAATTCTTACATGTGTTATATGCAGTATGTGTAAATGCATATTCATGGGCATATGTATATAACATGCATATACATACATATGTGAAAGTTATGTTTATTGAAAGGCTTAGGAACAATGATATTTACATAATAATGAAATCTAATATTGGCTTCTAATCCTATGACTCATTAGAATAACTTAGAACTCCCTGAAGTAATGACTGGATCTCTTGCTAAAGATGTGTCCTCTCTCTTCCTCTCTCTCTCTCTCTCTCTCTCTCTCTCTCTCTCTCTCTCTCTTTCTCTTCTCTCTCTCTCTCTCTTGCTCTCTCTCTCTTGCTCTCTACCTCTCTCGCTCTCTAGCTCTCTCTAGATTTCTCTGTGTTCTCTGTGTAACCCTGGCTGTCCTGGAACTTCCTCTGTAGATTAGGTTGGTCTTGAACTCAGAGATCTACTTGATGTACTTTTGGGGAAGTACAAAATAGGTTTGAACAACCTTTTTGTTTTAGAAAGTTCAAGAGCATTCGAAACATTGATCAAATATTAAGGACATAGAAATAAACTGTAATGACTTTCCTCTGCCAGGCAAAGGGGAAATTGAGCTCAGAAGAACAGATAAATTATACTTGAGTGCAATCTATATAATAAAAGAAAGGCATCCACTAACTGAGATGGAATAACTAAGTAAATAAGTAAATAACACAATGTACCCACTACACTCGCTATAGAATGTTAAAACATAAGTGTAGAAAAATTGATGGATATGGAAAGTCATGTTTTTATAAACATCACAGCAATAATGACCAGAAAGCAATCACCATAAACACTACAACTAGTATAAGGAAGATGTTGACAAAACATAAATTTAGGCAGTCTCAGGGTATCTCTTTCTCAAGTGTTTACTAATCAAAAGGGAAACAAAGTGACATTTTTTTAAGCCTACAGGTATTCCTGAGGCAGTCTCCCATCCAAGTACTAACCAGACCCGACCCTGCTTAGCTTCTGAGATCAGACAAGATCAGGTGTGTTCAGGGTGGTATGGCTGTAGACCAAAGTGACAATCTATTGAAAAGGTTTGGATGCACAACCTTAAGGCAGTGATCAAATTATCAACTATTCAAGGACAGTATACAAAGAAAAGTTAAGAATAGCTATTGATCTTTTTCTTCTTAATGTTCCACACAGAAAAAGTTGAAGATAATGCACTAGATGGTAGTGAAGTAAGCTGTTAGAAAGCATGTATCAGGGTGCTGGCAGCATTTGCCAATAATCCCAGGACTTGGGAGACAGAGGCAGGTGTATCTCTGAGTTCAAGACCAGCCTGGTCTACAGAAGAAGTTCCAAAGCAGCCAGGGCTACACCAAGAAACAGTGGAGAGAGAGAGAGAGAGAGAGAGAGAGAGAGAAAACATATGAATTAAGAAAAAAATTTAATCTGCACATCATATGCATTTTTCAGATAAGAATGAAGCACACACAAATGCTAGCCATTAACTTTGAATTGAGTAATTTTGGTGATTATGGGAATTATTTAAATGCTTTTTACAGAAAACTAGCTCTGTGCAATGTAAATATTAGCAACAAAAGATGCTAAAATCACCATGGCTATTTTCTTTGCTTTAGTACATTAAACAGCAAATATGTGAAACTGATTAATCAAGAGAGAAACTGGGGAGGGGGAGGGCATTGTCATTCAATATCTGCTAACATAATTTTCGTCATACATTTTTGGAAAGCAGAACATCACTATATTTTTATTTTTGAATAGAACCCAAAAGTGCATACAGTGAAAACTTCCTGGGGAGATGGGACACTGTTGTATTACAGTAGCATCTCAGTCTTGCTTCCCTGTCACAAACATTATCTTCTCTGAAGATTCCCTTGCAGGTCTGCACAGCTCTCACAATTTTGGCAGTAGGACAACTTGATTTATTTAATTTAGCTCCAAGCATGACACACAGGTATAAGTATGTGGTCTTCGTAAGATGTAGAGCCAGAAGGGAAGCTTGGCTCAGCCTGAATTCTGAGCCTTGAGTCCTAATGTCTACACCATAGTCTCCAGGCATTCATTTTTCAGAACAGCTGAAGAGGCAAATTGAGAAAAATGACTAGCAACTGTTAGAAGAAAAATTTGCGCTCAAGATAAAAGCACAGATCACTTTTATGGCTCATACTTTATAGAACAACATTTAAAACCTGGATAAAATCTAAGGAAGTAAACTCATATAGGTGAATAAAAGCACTCTCACCGAAGCTTCGAGAGCCCGTGGAAGGACCAATGCTCTCTTAAGACATCAGCGCATAGAATCCAAACTTCCTAAAAGGTATAGGCTTATTGTCACTAATGATATCAGACACCAGTTTGATCGAACTTTGAAAAGCCTGAGTTAACAATGGAATTAGAGTCTAGAAGCTGATATCATGGTCACTGTAAACAAAGAATTTGGCTTGGTGTCTGGTCTAGAACTATGCCACAGCAAGACTCTAGAAAGTGACAGCTTCTCTCTGACTTAGTTCTTTCATCTGAGCAATAGGAATAAGCCTATCATGTATGGTAGTGGAGAAGACTAAATGAACCCAGACATGGGATGCATACATGGTATCTTGAGTAGAGAGTTTTCACCAAGAATAATCACAATTATTGTATGTATACTTTGGAGGCAGAGGGGATAAAGGGAAGGGATTTTTTTTGTTTGTTTTGTTTTGTTTTGAGACAGGGTTTCTCTGTAGTCCTGGCTGTCCTGGAACTCACTCTGTAGATCAGGCTGGCCTTGAACTCAGAAATCTGCCTGCCTCTGCCTCCCAAGTGCTGGGATTAAAGGCATGTGCCACCACTGCCTGACTGGGAAGGGATTTCTAATCTAAGTTGGGATAATTTGTAATGTTAGAACTTACATACCTAAAACTGTACATTTGGCAGTCACAAAAATGTACAAGTAAATGTAATATAAAGGTAGTAGCTGGAATTTGAACTGAAACTTGAGACCCAGGAGAACACTAAAGAAGCAATGGATAAAACAGCTTACCTTACAGGTGATGGTGCTGTGACAGGCAGCCATAGAAGCAAATGGCTGTTTAAATTACCAAAAACTAAAGAAGATTAAAATCAGATGCTCAGGTTACCAGCTACATTTCTCATAGTACATCTAATGGCAACTGTCTTTGGTAGAAAGTAATTTGTGCCATTTGTGGAATCCCCAGGCGACAGTGCTGTTCCCTGAAAGGGCAAGCTACCATCTACTTAGGCCTGTGGTTTTAGAACCTAGAGTTCCTGGGGAAAGGCCCTGCTCTCTCCCCCTATCACATTTACTCTGTGAATTTTCCCTCCCTGCAGGGAGCAGTTAGATGAAAGCCATCACCAGCTCAGTGGTCATCAGAATCCTAAGAGAGCTTCTGAAATCACCATGACTGCTGAACCCTCCCTAGCCAACCTTCTGCCATAGAGAGGAAGTGGGGCCCTATCTGCTCAAGGTTCTTTTAAAAGACAATCTAGCTATAAAGAAAAAGAGCCCTTAGGAAGATGAAAGACAAAGAGGAATTCTCTCCCTGGTGAGGAAGAAGAACGTGACTGTGTTGCAGAGAAATGTACATGACAATCAACAACAGTATGTGTCTATGAACATGCAGCAGATATGGTCAACACCAACAAGAAAAGTGGGACTTTGTTCTAATGATGAAAGAAAGAAAGAAAGAAAGAAAGAAAGAAAGAAAGAAAGAAAGGATGAAAGAAAGAAAGGATGAAAGAAAGAAAGAATGAAAGGAAGGGAGGGAAGGAAGAAAAGAAGGAAGGAAAGAAGAAAGAAAAGAAAGAGATAAAGGAAGGAAGGAATGAACAAATGAAAGAAAGGAGGAAGAAAAGAAGGAAGAAAAGAAGAAAGAAAGGGAGAGAGAAAGAATGAATGAAAGAAAGAAAGAAAGAAAAAAAGAAAGTGGGCTTGGTACTAAGTTACCTGGATCTAACCTTCTAATGAGATCCAGTCTTATCTCTTACTATGATATTAACAAGACAGGATCCTAAGCAGGGAATAAAACTGAGCTATATTCAGATTTTGGACCTATGGAAATATGATACAATAAATTAATGCTATGTGAAGCTGGGAAGCATGATATAAGGCAACTATATCACAATAAGAAACTAACATAAGCCCCATATAAAAACAGCCCAACCTCACTCATATGTGACACAAGCTTACTGGACATTGACTACCAGCTTGTATGAATCAAGTGTGAGAGCGTATTCTAGGACAAAAGTTAGAAGCAGAGTTTAGAACCTACAGATAAACAGCAAGGAACAACTGACTACAACTGGATCATGGGAGGCCAGTCCTTCAGGTTTATTAAATATGCTAGAATAATGTATACACACACATGCGCGCACACACACACACACACACACACACACACACACACACACACACACACATATATATTTGTACTGCAAATGAGGAGAAACTTTTGGGAGCATTAGCCTGCTTTAGGTCTCATACCCTAGGTGCAAATAGTTTGTCATGTTTAAGACTTGAAGGACATCCTGTTTCTAGGGCAGAAAGAAATAAGGACAGGTTGCCCACCCAATGTCTCTTTGTGTCAAGGCCTCTCATGCCTACAGTGCCCTCTACAGTTCTTCTTGAGGATTGCAAGCAAGAAAGGAGAGGAGCTGTATCAGTCCAAGGATGCGTGAAGAACTGTGGGAACATGGGAAACATGGGAACACATAGAGAGAAATGGCTCCTACCCCACCCCAACACATGTTTCTCACACTATGAGATACAAAATAAAATACTCTTTCCAAAAGTGTTTTTGTTTAACGGTGATCAAAGGTTAAGAAAAGAGTCTGTGTTGAAAGTTCTGTTGTTTCTCTTGGCATCAGAGCAGAGGAAAAGTGAAGCAATTACCTGACCCTACAACATATTTCCTTCTTCAAATATGATCAAATATTTTCAATTCTCAACAGCTCCGATAAAGTCAAAACTAAATGTTCATGTAACCAAGGAAAAACTGTGTAAGTGGTGCTTGTTGACCATTAGGAAATTATTCCATATTGTGGCTGAAATGCTTTTTTTTTTTTTAATTTCATGTCCAATTTTCTGACCTTCTGAAAGTGACTTTTGAAATACCCAATGTTGTGTGGTAGGTGGGTAAAAGAATGTGTGTGTGGTGGTGGTGTCTCAGTAAGACTTATGGTTGTGTTTACAGGAATGTCTCCATGAATTTCTGATCAAAAGCAGACCTGCAAAGAAGTGGGGACTAATAGGTTAGGTGAGGTTAAGGGCTGTGGGGGGTGGGGTCAGGAAAAATGGCCACCACATGTAGTTTAGAACAGACCCGATGGGAGCAGCTCTACAGAGGGAGGGGGCATGAGAGCATGCTGAGGGACCCAAATTGAGGGGTGAAGTTTCCAAAAGAAGTGAAGAAGACTGAGACAATCTGTACCTGCTTTATAATTTTGCTCTCTGCCCCCTGTTGTGTAAACACCACCTTTCAGTCACATACACATTATCTCCTCAGAGGTAGGAAACATTGCAGGCTGCCCTAAGTGGCTCTTGACAGGAACTTGAGGAATCCCTGAGGAGAAGAGACATTTTTAAGAGAGCAGGAGAATCCAATTAACTTTCCCCCGATGAACTTTGTCACTGTTCTTTATCAAAGGGGGAGATGGAAGGCTAGGATAAGAATTTAGGCATGAAAAACTGTAACTGAGTGAATAGGCTTCTAATGGTTTCCTACTTTCCACGCCTTTTGTAAAGAGTTTTATCTTTGAAAGAGAATATTCCTTGAAGAACAATATTATTTCCACATAAGGAATAGTTTCTCAGCAATGAAGTATTCTTCCAAATAATTACATCAGAAATAGCAAGTGTGATACATGACTGTCCAGTCATCTGAAATCACTAGATATTTGCTGTTCTTTGATTTTCCTAATGTAAGTTGGACTTGTCTTCTCCATGTGTGCGTTTAGGTCAGGAACTAATTTTATTTCGAATCCATCACATGGATGGGCAAGGGAATTAGCTGCTGTTCATTTCACTGTAAACACTGACCAGAAGAACCAAGATCAATGACTACAACTGATCCACAAGACACAGCAGCTACATACAAACACACATCTGACACATAGATACCTCTCAAATGTACAACTAGTGGTGTGGGGAGAAAGCTGAGGGAGGCACCGTGTCCCTCCCTGTGTCTAGAGAATCCTAACAAAAGAGTCAAAGCAGTGTCTGCTCCCAAGTTCTCCTTTGATCCTGCTTCACACCAAGCTTCATTCAATAAGGACACCTTGACTTAGCAGAGGAGCCTTATTCTAGGAGTGAATATGCTAACCTGAAATAACATTTGTTTTACCATGAAAACCCACAGCTTCTCAGTGACTTATGTCAGTCAAGAGGGTGTGCAATGTACACTTCAAAGGACACATCTGTCACATATTTAAAGGACATGCGTATCAGCCAAATAACTTTTATCTGACAGCTTATCATATGCAGATTGAATATAAAAATTTTAGGACACAGAAAGATCAGGATAAATAAGGACAGGGTTGAATTTAAAGAATCAGATGGAGAAGGAACTCATGGGTGCCAATGTCACCCACACACTGTAGGATGTGTAGACCACAGAATGCCAATTTAAGATATGAGTATCTTGCTTCCTTCAGAACACACTTTTTTATTTTGTATTTAAAAATGACAGGGCTGCATTTTTCTGGTGCAGCTGAAGCACTGTAGGAAATGAGATATGTACAAAGCTAATTAGCACAAATGTTTCACATACATTAAATATGGTTCTTGTAGCATCCATAAATAAGTGAATAAAGGTTAATTGTACACTTTAAAGTATATATTTCGGGTCCTCTGAAGCTATCAGATTAGGAAGAAAGAAGGAAAAACAACTTGAAATTGGAGGGTTTCTTCAGCACAAAGCTCCCTCCCCCCAGAAATAACAGCTCTACCTTATGCATACACTCTATCATTTAGCCATGTAATTTATGGCATCTGTTTGGTTTTTGTTTCAGAGCATGTAATACACAAACCTGTGATTTAGGTGAGAGCCGCTGATAAGAGTCTCTCTGGTGATTTGGATCACATTCTGCTCCCTAATTATCATGTCCTCTGTTGGGTGCACTTGGATGCCAGGTTAGCTGATGGTAAGTTAATCTCAGATGGCTCTAGATGCAACAGTTATCCTTGTCTTTGGGTTTCTGTGTCTCCTAAAAGGTTAGCTCAGGCTGTTCCCAGAAGAACTAAGAATATTTATAGGAAACTAATGAGACTGTCTCTTCAGTTTAGATTAGGATTTAGCATATTTCTTGGGCCACATTCAGTTACTTAAAGTAAGTCACACTGCCCTCTTAATTCAAGGGATAACTGAATAGATTGAAACTCTCTATAGAAAAAACAAAAAGGCACATTGCTAGTCATGTAAATCAGAGAGGAATAATTACAGCTATTTTCACAGTCTACCACATACCTTGGTTGTATGTAACACATGTTCACCCCTCTAGGTAACTCATTCACTTTAACTTCCACACCTTGTACAATGCCTCCGCTGTCTCTTCACTGTCCTTCTCCTCTACCAATATTCATATTTTGTCAAAATTAGCATAATATTATTTTCATTAGGAAGATTTCCATAATCTCTAGACTAGGTAGGTTTCCCTCACTTAGGATTTTCATAGCTGTTGGCCTATTCAATGTTACAAAAATCTGAAACTTTCCATTATAATGACTCTCACTCTCGAAGATAATGAAGAGATTTTCATTTATCTATTTCAATAACCCATATCAGTTCTCATTTGTAGCAGGTATACAGAATTGCTTGTGTCCATAGGAGGTGTATTAGAAAATTGTATATGATTACCACCAGTATTATATGAATATAATCTCTAGACATCATCTTCAAATGTTATCTCTGTGTCAGCCAACCTGAAAATACATGAGAGTTCATAAAATTAGTCCGAAGAGTCATTACTTTTAAAAAATCAGAACAACTGAACTGTTCTACCCAATAACTTTTTCTCCAAAAGATAAAATTGGGTCTTTAATGTTATCAACTAATTCAGACACCATAACTTATACAGAGTGTTAAAAAGTAATGGGCCTGGAAGTTAATCCTGAAGGCCCCCATTTGTCACCTCCATGAGGATTTGTCACAATTTCCTACTATCCCATATTTTTCAGGTCACAATAAGCTTTCTAGATAGACTGGTACTTAGAATGAAGCCTAGCATTTTGCTCATTAACTTTCCTATGATAGACTGTCAAAAGCCTCACCTGAACTCCTGTTAAATTGCATCAACTTCTGCACCCTCATATAATTACTTGGTTGCTGCCACAGAGAGCTATAAATTGTCTGATAAGACCCAATTTTCCTTTTAGCAGCCCAAGATACCATCTCCCATTCTATTCCTTGAATGAGCCAAATTGTCTGTTTTTTATAAAGGCTTTCAAAATCTTGGCTGTTCTAATCCAGTTCCTCAGGCTCTTATCTTTCAAATGCAATACCTATACATATTTTACATGATTATTCCATTTTCCACTCCAAATTTTCTGCGATCCATTTACTAGTGGTTTAATAACACCAATTAAAGCCATGAAGTGCTTAACAAAGGCATCTTTCTTCTAAGTCTCCAAACAAGTGAAACACATTCGATTATCACATCTGATCTATGGGACTTTCACACCATGTTTTACTGTAATTGGATAATCTCTCTCACTTTAAGTCTCTCGTAAAAGTACACTCAGTTTGAGTGAGTGATAGAAATGTCTGATGTCTATAAGAAATTTTTATTAGGTTCTCTTTTTGTTAAATCCAAATCATGAAAGTATTTCAGGGACAGAATTTTATGTTGCATTGATTGTAAGGTTTACTAATGACATATATATATAATATATATATGCATATATATAGCCCATCATTCCATATGTTTTTATCATTTTGGTTGTGAAATTTAGCCTTTAACAACTAAGCCATCTCTCCAGCTCTGTCTTTGTTTTTGACTACTTAATATGTTCTTAATGGGAACTTGATAACTATATGAGCCATAGATAAAAATGATCTAAGCCTGATAGCTACTGTGTAACACAACTAAACTATGGAAACAGCATGTGATACATCATAAGAGCTTAGTGAATATCACTCATTAAAGCTCACATTAGTTCTTGCTTTATATGAAGTTCATAACTTATAATATTTTCAACATCCCTACTTTTAAAATTTTCTAAACAAAAAATATTGTATGTTTGTAAGATACTACATGATGTTTGGGTACATTACATAATGTGCAAATCACCTTAGATATATGTCTCCTCAGACATTTATTCTTTCTTCCAGATAAAAACTTTTAAAGTCTTATCTCCAGACTTTTTCAAAGATCCTGCACCTGCTGCTACTTATCATGCCCCTCTAGTGATACAGCACTTCAGAGCTTTTGGTTCCTATCTGTGACTTGGCAATATTCCACCAGCTGTTCTCTTCCCCTGTCTTGCTTCTCTACTCTCCCACCTCTGAAAACCACTATTCTGCTTGCAGTTTCTATAAGATCATTTATCATTTAAAAAGAACTTTCATACAATACATTGTGTTCATCTATTTATCTTCTCCAACTCTTTCCAGAACATCCTCACCACTCTACCCACTCAACTATTCTCTCTCTCTCTCTCTCTCTCTCTCTCTCTCTCTCTCTCTCTCTCTCTCTGAAAACCAAAATAAACACAAACAAGCAAAATATGAATAAGACAAAAAATGTTAAAAAAAATATGTTGTTCCTTGACTTTTGACCAACTATTCCTGGAGCCTACTCTGGAGCATGACATATGTCCAATGATATTCCATTGGAGAAAATTGAATTTCCCTTTGCCAGTGGGTATTAATTGCAAGTTGTAAGTAGTTTCTGTTAGAGGTGGGATTCTTTGTACACCTGCCTGTCTCAGTCATGAGACCATGTCTGTCATGAACTTGTGGGAGACTTATATGTGCTTCAACAGTCTCTATGAATTCTTATGTACATGAGTCCTATTATGTTTGTATAACTAGATTTCTTTGGAGCCAATTATCACCTCTGGCTCTTACACTCTTTCTGTCTCCATTTCCACATAGAACACTGTGCCCTGAGGGGAGAGGTTTGATGAAGACATCTCATTTAGGACTCAGTGCTACAAAGTCCGTAATTGCACATTACCCAGTTATGTGTACTCTGTCAATGTCCATCAACCTCAAGAGGTAGCTTCTCATTTCAATATTCCCCATGTGTGTAGAATGTATGGAATTTGTCTTTAAGTAGTTTCTATTCTTTGGAATAGAAAACATCAATGAGAAACTATCAGTTTTTATAAGATATTAGTGTACAATCCTTATGCTCAGGAGGCTGAAGCAAAGAAGGTCCTGAAGTCAAAATCAGTCTGGGGTATTTATCAAGACACTGAAGCCGAAAAATTAGTTTTTATAAATTTTTTTCATGATTTTAAGAGTCCAGACATTTTATTCCTTAAAAAGGTACTTTTTATACTTACATTAGTATTCACATTCCAATATACTAGTATTCCTTTCCTAAGGTTCATATAGGTTGCAGCTAGCTAAACTGAACATTACAGAGAAAACATGGATGTCCACTGCATCATGGATTTGGATAGTCCTATATTCATGAAGGAGCAAAAGCAAGGCTCCTGATCCTCAGCTTTATGTCGGTTATTGCCTACTACAGCTGACTTTGAGTAGTGATATGAGCATCTCTGAGCATGGAAATAACGTGTACAGTGCAAAATATTCTCATTGTAATAAGGTTTGGAGCCTGGACTGGTTATTTCTAGTTGTGTGATTTACCATGGGCAAGCTCTGTAACATTTCAGATCAATAATTGTCTTAAAATAAACATTTCAAAATTATTATTTCACATATGTATGTGAACTTCTGACTGCAGATGATCTTCTATATTGGATATATTTATTGGATATGTTCCTTCTCCAGTAAATGTTCTAGCAAAACTATATCTATTCGTACATAAAAGCAATTGTTTTTGAGACCTCAGTTATACTTGGTGTATTAGTTATATTTCTCATTTCTGTGACACAATACCCTGCAGAAAGCAACTTAAGGGAGAAAGGTTTATGTTTAGCTTATAGTTCAAGGAGATACAGTCTATTTTGGTGAGGAAATGATGGAGACAGGAGAGAGAGAGAGAAGCTGGTCTCATTGCATTCTCAGAAAGCAGATAATAAAAATGTGATCTATAAAACTCAACCTCTGCCCACTGTAACTCTCTTGCCCCAGAAAGCCTATTAGTTCAACAAACTTCAACAAAAATGTCACCTGTTAGAAACCAAATGTTCAAACACATAAGCCTGTGAGAAACATTTCATATTAATACTACATCTCTCTCCTCTTGACTCCCATAAGCTTATGGCCATCTAACAGTGCATGATGCATTCATTGTAACTTCAAAACTACTCATAGTCTTAGCAGTTCAAGCTCTGTTGAAAATGTCAACATTCAAACCCTCAATTCAGACTACATGCAGTCTTTAAACTATAAACCCTATATTATAAAAATAATAATAATTTTTTTGCTCTGTGTAGTTGACTAGTTTTGCAGTATCAGGATGATTTTTCTCTTATGAAGTAGATCTAAAGCTCAATTAGGGAGTCATTGGTTACCAATAGACATGCTAACATGGATAAGGGAAAACTCACAAGGCTTCTCTCAGCCCTAGGCAAAGAACTAAAGTTGGAAAGAGTCTACCCCAGTGAAGAGCACAAAAAAAAAATGGCTTTCCGAATATCAAAAGGTCAGCACTGAAAACATATATGACAGTAACTTTAAAAATAGTGAATAAGTTTTATTTATGTATCTAAAAATAGATACACACACACACACACACACACACACACACACACACACACACACATACACACACACACCCGTAACAACAGTTAATGAAAAAAAGGCTAGGAATTTGAAAGATAACAAGGAGATGAGGTACATGTGAGGGTTTGGAGGAACAAAAGGGAAGGGGGAAATGATACAATCTCAAAAAATAAAAAAATAAAAAATCTTTATGAAGTTAAATTATACAATGATACAGAGTGATCATTTTCATCCCCAAATGACCTGAGCAAATCCAGACTGAAACTTATTGAACTTCAAACTGTACAGTTCCAGATCTGGTATTTACGACTTGGAATGTTATATTCTGGGCTTCACATTTTTGTGACCTGCATCGTGGCACTTGCGAACATGGTTTTGTCTGTCTGTCTGTCTGTCTGTTAACTGTATACGTGTATATGTGTATACTGTGCAAGTAAAATGTTAATGTAGAAGCACATCTAAGAGGACATCTTAAGCACTATTCTTCAGGCATAGTCCACCTTAGTTTCTTGATAAGATCTCTGAGAAGCCTGGAACTTGGCAAGTGTGCTAGTTTGAGTGGGTAAGAAGTCCCAGGGACTACTTGTCTTCATTGCCTTAGAATTAGGATTAAAGCATATGTCATGATACCTGAATTATTCTGGTTGTTGTTTGTTATTCCTGGGAATCAAACTCATGTCCCCATGGATGCCAGAAAAGCACTTGGTTAACGGAGCTACCACTCTATCCCAAGAGTTCTTAATTAACTCATAAATTATTCATGTCTATCAATTATCATTTTGTAAAGAGATTATTTCTCATTTTATAACATTCCTTCAAATTATGCATTTTTCATTGTAGTAATTTCAGTAATGCTCCCCTAAATATATACCCTATCCATGACTCCAGAAAATGTGACTTTACTCAAAAATTGTATTTTTGAAAATATAATAAGCTTAGCAGATCATAATGACCTCATCCTGGATTTACAGATGCTTCTGAATTACAAAGGAAAGAAAAGACACACTGGTCACAGAAAAATGATGATGTAAGAGTAGAGAAAAATTTTCAGATTACATGTGGACGAGAATTCTCTGAATATTTGAGAAGTCACCTAATAGTTTGTAAGCATAAGGTTCTTATCATAGTTGTTAGAAAAAAAATAATAAAGGATGAGCCTAGCTCATTGTACAGTGAGTATATGGCAATTGAGTAACAGTTTTGCATTGTAGTTATTGCTGTTACATTGTTTTACAGCTGGCCTCATTGCAACTTTGTAACTAAAGTTCTAGTATGCCTATTCATTGGCCAAATTACAATGGAGTATGTTACATAATGGTGAGAAAAATAAATCATAAAGGAAGAATTCTGAGTAATCTGGAAAAATATTCTGAATATTAAAATTCATGCCACATATTTCTAAGTAACCACAGATTAAAGATATATTAAAATAAATTGGAAAGTATTTTGAGTAAAACCACATCAAAATAAAACACATCAAAGTACACAGCATACAAGTAGATAAGTTATAGAAATGGAAAAGTACAGTTTTAAATATTAATACTAGAAAAAAGAAAGTCTTAATAAAAAGCACAATCTTTTAAATCTCTTAAATATTCTGACCATCCTTTAATCAATATATGCTACAATATAAACCTGATCTCTAATCAATCATAAAATTAGAAGGTTCCAAATGTCTTTATCTCAATTTTAAATGTAAACAACATAAAATGGGCAAAAAAAAAAAAAAAAAAAAAAAAAGGGTTATATGGTCATCTTCACAGTCCCTGGTTGTCCTAGAACTCACTATGTAGACCAGGTTGGCCTCCATCTCAGAGATCAGTCTTCCTCTGCTTCTTCCATACTAGTTGAAGCATGTGCAACCATGCCCTACTTAAAAGAAACAAAAACAAATAAACACACAACCACAAAAGCCTACTGGATTACCAGTATTTTTTAAATGAGTAGACTGAGTTGTCCTGAAGACAGATATGACTTAAGTGTAAGAATGTATCAGTTCACTCATGTCAGAGAGCCATAACATGTTTTCTACACTTATAGTAAAACTTATGAATTTAAAGTTTATATAAAATGTTCTAATTCATTTAAAAAACTTCGTTATGTTAAAATTAGACATAGCTAGCAAAGGTCCTAAAATACAATGTTCTGCTAAAAGGTTAAGAATGTTATTTTTATTCTAATTTAATTCCAGTTAAGGTTGATTTTTTTATACTACTAATGAGTCTGAATGTGAATAATTTAAGTGGATTGTCTCATTAAGTAGAAAATAATTATCATCCTGTGCTAACAAAAGACTGAGTTTGTTTCTTTATCTAGTTTTGATCTGAGTCACTGACAAACAACCTAATGAGCAGAACCTGAATAATCCAGGACCATTGCTTAGTAGAAGAAAATGAAAGAATTTTTTTAAAAAATACAAGATCCAAAGTTTTCTGTTCATTCATTTCAAATTCCATATTTTTCATTGCTATTAATTATCATTTCATGAGTAGAATCTCTAACATTTGTCATTATTAACTATAAATTTTTATCAGTCTATCTGCATATGTGATACTATAAATTATACAGGTTATCTATGTTGAGAATATTAAAAATATCATTAAAACAGTCACACTGTAGTATTGGTCATGAGGTTTGAGAAACAAAGTCTAAAATACAAATTGAACAGAATATAAAGCAGTTTCAAGGTTTTGTTTTTATCTACACTATAGCAATAAAATTTTGAGTTCATTGATCGCTTCCATCAAATGGTCCAAAATATGCAGAAAATATATCATGTATCCAAATCTATTCTACAGAAATAAGTAATATATGTGATTTCCCTGTAAAATAATTTTTAATATTGTGTTAACTATTAAGGGAACTCTGGTTTTCAGCTGTCTCTCTCTCTCTCTCTCTCTCTCTCTCTCTCTCTCTCCTCTCTCTCTCTTGCATTACTGTCTCTGTTCATCTGTTCATCAGTGTTTAAGTTATAACAAAATATCTCTTAAACCTGGATCTCTGTTTTTTTCACTCTGAGTTATAAAAAGCTATCACCTCTGCTTTACCTTTCCTACTTCCAAAATATCCTAGCCTTCTCCATGATGGTTCCCAGTCTGGATCAGGTATTCTGGAAAATAGTTCCTTGTCAGCCTAGATGCCCATCTTTCATGGTCTGACAAATAATAATGCTGTAATCTAGTTAGGGCATCACTGGGTGAGAAGACAGAAAATATACCCCTTATGTTTCCTATGTCAAGGTGCAAAGTGTTGAGTACCTACTTAATGAATGATGACTGGCACCCAAGAGATAGCTCCTGATTCTTTCCTGTTCAAAAACATAGGTAACAACCATACATGTGGGTACTAGACAAAGGGTAAAATGATGCAAGTCACCAAAAATGAATATAATTATTTGAAAATATCTGTTTTGCTAACCAAACTGAAAAGGCAAACCCTAAAACAATTTTGTGTTTTTGGTTTTCAATGACAATATATAAGTGCCATTTTTTTTTTTTTTTTTTTTTTTTT